>NW_006921753.1:5183454-5216054 GCF_000298275.1 Orycteropus afer afer
TTGAACCACCAGCCTTCTGGTTAGCAGTCAAGTGCCTTAGGCCCTATGCTACCAGAGCTCCTAGGACTTTAAGGATATGGAAAAACCAATCACTAACTTTATATGGAAAGGGAAGAGACTTCAGATAAGGAAAGTACTACTGAAGAAGAACAAAATAGGGAGTCTCACATTGCTGGATTTCAAAACCTACTATTCACCCATAGTAGTCAAAACTTAGTATTGGTACAGTGACAGACACATAGACGAATAGAATAGAATTGAGAATTCAGAAATAGATCCATCAACCTATGGTCAGCTGATCTTTGACAAAAGGCTGAAATCCATTAAGTGGGAAAGAGATTGTCTGTTTAATAAATGGGTGCTGGCAAAACTGGATATCCGTTTGTAGAAAAAATGAAACAATATCTGTACCTCACACCATACACAAAAACTACCTCCAGATGGATCAAAGACTTAAATGTGAAACCTAAAACTATAAAGTTCCTCAAGGAAAAACTAGGGTCAAATTTAGGGGCCCTAATAAATGGTATAAAGAGACTATCAAGCATAACCCAAAATGCACAAACAGCAGAAGAGAAACTAGATGAACGGAATCTTAAAAATGAAATTTTTATGTGCTTCCAAAGACTTCTCCAAAAGAGTCAAAAGACAACATACAGATTTGGAAAAAAAATATTGGCAATAGCATATCTGACAAGGAACTTATCTCTAGAATGTATAGAAAATTCCAACACCTCAACAGCAAAAAGACAAATAACCCAATTAAATAATGGGCAGAAGACATAAACAGACACTTCATCAAAGAGGATATTCAGGCAGCCAATAAACATATGAAGAAATGGTCATGATCATTAGCCATTAAAGAGATGCAAATGAAAACAACAATGAGATACCATCTTGCCCCAGCACTGGTAGCAAAGTTCAACAAGACAGAAAGTAACAAATACTGGTAAGGATGCAGAGAGTTTAGGACTCTCCTACACTGCTGGTGGGACTGTAATATGGTACAACCACTGTGGAAAGCAGTACAGTGATTCCTTCAAAAGTTGGAATTAGAAATACCATTTGACCCAGCCATGCCATTACTAGGTGTATTTCCTAAAGAAGTGAGAGCCAGGACAAGAACAGATATATACACAAACCATGTCCATCGCAGCACTATTTACTATAGCCAAAAGATGGAAACAACTTAGGTGCTCATCAACAGAGGAATGGATAACTAAACTGCAGTACCTAAACACAATGGAATACTATGCAGCCCTAAAGAATAACATAGAATTTGCAAAACACTGCATAATGTGGATGAACTTGTAGGACCTTATGTTGAGTGAAATAACTCAGTCACAGAAGGGCAAATATTGTATTAGTCTATTATTGTAAAAAGTCAAGGAAAGGTTTATATAAAAGGAAATTTTCTTTGTTGCTTACCAGGGGTGGGAGGGGAGGGGAAGGAACACGGTTAGATAGGTAGAGAAAAGTATTGATTTGGATGAAAAGAAGGACAATGTACCAAATGTGAGTGATCAACATGGTGGCATTGAGGAAGAGAAGACATAGAATGTGCATGGGTGGCACAGCCAATAAAGATGAACCCTTTTGCAAAAACACACACACATGCACAAGACACCACTAAAAACAGAAACTTTGACAGAAACTGTGACAGAAGCTGTGACAGAAACAGATCTATGCACACTCATGTTCACCACAGCATCATTAACAATAGCAAGAAAACAACTAAAGTTTCCTCAATAGATGAATGGAAAAACACATTATGTTATATATACGCAATGGAATACTACACAATATTGAAGAATAATGATGAATCTGTGAAACACTTCATAATGTGGATGATACTAGAGGACATATTGCTGAGTAAAATTGTTGTTGTTGTTATGTGCCGTCGAGTCAGACTCAACTCATAGTCACACCTCCTTGGGTTTCTGAGGCAGTATCACTATGGAAGTAGATTGCCCAACCTTCCTTCCGAGGAGTGGCTGGTGGGTTTGAACCACCAGCCTTCTGGTTACCAGTCAAGTGCCTTAGGCACTATGCTACCAGAACTCCTCCTTGTCAATTACAAAGTGACAAATATTGTTTGAGACCACTATTAGAAAAAAGTCAAGAAATGGTTTACACACAGAAAGAAACAGTCTTCGAAAGTTATCAGGGGTGGGAGTGGAAAGGAAGAGAAATTGCTAACTAGAAGGAAGACAGTACTAATTTGGGTGGGAAAAAAAGGTAATATAAGTTAAAGTGAAGGTCAGCACAAAGTAATCAATGGAATGAAGACACTGGGAGGAATACATGAATTGAAGGTATCAGAGGTAAATTCTATTATGTACACAGCCCTGTAATAACAGTAATAAAAATAATCTATGCATGCATGCTTATACAGACATACACATTGAACAGAGGTAGGAAGGTGAATGGGACTACACACACACACACACACACACACACACATATATATATAGGTTTCACAGATGCTATTTCTATATATGTATTTATATGTGCTGCAAATAATTCATGAATATAGTAGAGAACACAGGGGGGAAATTTATGGAAACTTTTAGCTGTAATCAAGTAATTTGGGAGAATGAGTCACTGGAACTGGGAACTCAGAACCACAGTGTCAGAGGTAAATATCCTGGGAAGATTCAATTAAAACCCTTCCATCTTTAAATGTATTCAATATTCATTGACAAAATGAATAAAAAGGCACATTGTACATGACTAAGAGCTCTGTGCTGTGATACAGCAACAGAAGTTTGTGTGTGTGCATGTGCACATGTGATTGTGAGCAGTTGCTTTATCCCTGAGAATGCTCATGTGTCTAAGAATTCAAGGCAGGCATGAAGGATAAATGAATTAAGGTAACAAAATAGCTAAATATAGAAAACATTATTTAGTGTTCTTGTTATTTTTTCATATAGTTGAGGCAGTTGTATCCTGAGGGGAAGTGATGCTGGAGGTGTTGCTATGCAAAAGAACAAATAAATATCATTGGTGCAGGATATAGCAGGTGTTCTCTCTGATCACTCCCTCCTCTATCTTCTCAGTGCACTGCTTGCAGAAGCTCTTGTCACCTATCATTACAGTGAATTTTGAAAGACTTACACGGGAAAAAGCCTAAACAATTCTTGGAAGAATGATTTACATAACAAGTGGCCTCTGAAATTGAGTTTGTCATTCCTGCCCCACAGTTCATTTTCCTACTGTGGTATAAGAAGTATCCTTCCTATTTCTATTTCAAATGAAAATAACTCTGTCAAGACCATCTTCCTTCATTTGAAACTATAATAATCTTAGCTGGCAAATATGGGTGTAGAGTCTCTGAGCAGGTTCTGAAAGAGGATCCTGGCAACTCCACCAAAGTTCTTACTTGTATCAGGAGAGAAATTAGATTGAATCAGTTTTCCCTTGCCCTCTCTCTTCACCAGAGAGTGGGTGTTGACATTATGGAACCCTGAGTAATTCCCCTACCCAGCTGTGCTTACATTTTGTGTCAAAGAGTCCCCAACACTATTCTCAGGCTGATAATTCACCAGAAGGACCATCATAATTCAGACAAGATATTATACTCAGAGTTGATTAGAGTGAACTAATACAGATTAACATAATCAAAGGCAAAAGGCCCAAAGAATGGAGTTTAGGAGAAACTAGGTGTGAGCTTCTGGTTGTCCTTTGTCAATGGAATTTTACAGAAATGTGCTTAATTTTCCCAGAAATTATGTGTGACAACATGCACAAAGTTTTTCCAAACATATAAGATTAAGAGCCTTGGTATTCAGAGTTTTCACTGGAAGTCAGTCATGTACACAAGGTGCACTCATCTGTCTTCTATTAACTGCTTAGTCTCTAGCCTCTTTAGAGGTTAAAATTAAGCAGCACAGCCCAAGACCCATGGTGAACAAAAACAGATCTTCAACTTAAATCACATTGTTAGCTCAGACTATCTTATGTAACCCAACGCTCCAGGACAGTTCTTGGACTAGAAAATAATCTTTATGCACTCAATAGAGTCCAGCACTTTCTTTGGAATACGTAGGTGGGGTAGTTAAGGTTATGTGCCAGCTTGGCTGGGCCTGGTTTTGTGTGGCTGGGCAGCTTGATTTAATGATTCCCCACAGACTGGTGATGAACTCCATCGTGGAATCTGCTGTGAGCAGCTGATTAGCTGCCTTAGGGATGTGGTCTGCTCCCAGTATATAAGTTTCTTAGAACCTGTGGATCCTGCATTTGGCCAAGTCATCAGTGAGTGGCCTACATTGTTGTCTGTCGATCTTGGGACTGTTTCTGGACTTGAACCAGTGATGTGCTATATTGCTTGATAATCTTTGGACTGTGCCATTTTACTTGTCAACCTTAGGTTTGTCACCCTAATCAGCCAGCAGCTTGCCTGAGTTAAGAGACACCTTCAACTCCAGTGGGCCGGAAGCAAGAGTCAGAGATGAAGGAGAAGACTGAGGGGCCTTCACCCAGCCCCCAGAGCTGGCACTTTGAACTCGAACTTCTAGTCTCCTAAACTGTAAGAGAATAAATCCCTGTTTGTTAAAGCCATCCACCTGTGATATTTCTGTTAGAGCAGCACTAAAAGACCAAAATAGTAAGGTTTGAACTTCCCATGCCTGCCGAATTAACCCTTTACTGCATACCTTCCTAATACCATTTCTCCAGCCCCTGAAAATAAACCCTTGCTTTTCAAGTCTTCCTGATTTCATCAGAAGGATATTGGGTGGAGGTAGGTTGCTTTCATTACTTGTTGAGAAATTTGCCTCACTGCTCCATTTGTAGTGCCAGGAAGCCAATCCACTTTCCATTTTCTAACACGTCTTAACATACTCTCTTTTAAACTGTGAGTTGGACACAACTTTAAGGTCGTAAACCTTTATAGTCCTGGTGTCTAGTAAAGTTAATCAACCCAAAATAAGTCCAGAGACTCCAGTTACCTTTTATATTTTTCTTGATCAAGTCTTCTGACCCCAGATTAGGCTACAGATATCTCCCAATGCTTGTTTTTCTCTCAAAAAGGCAGGAGATCTGATAGGTCTCAAAGTAGTAAGTCAAATAAAGAATGTCTTTGAATTTAGGAACCTTTCACAATCTATTGAAATACTTTGTGTTGACATTTTTTAGAATAATAGACTGTCACTGGTGCTTTCTCATCTAGAAAATCAGCACAGAACCCTTCTATGTGCTTGACATGTATTTATTAGTGGACTTTCAAGCTGTGTTGCACTCTCTTTACTGATGTTCTTTGTGATTGATGTGTATCTGTGGACAACTGTCTAGACTTAGAGGTGCAGCCCAAGGCCCTGAAACAGACACAAAAAACTTGAATCTATGACTTTGCATTTGTGACAACAAGGTCTGAGCTAAAAAGATAAAATCTCTGTTAGACTACTCTGCTTTATGTTCCCACCACTACCAAATGCACCCAATGTATTCCTATCCATAAAGCCTTCATGAGATTTCTTTAACATAACTTTATAAAGTTCCCAAGCACTACCTTGAGTAAATCCTCTCACAAGGAGTCATATGTTTACATAAACTGGTATAATAACAGGAGGTCAAAGTACTCTATTTTGTATCTAAATTTCAAAAGGAGCTAGATAATTTTATGACCAGCAATAAAACTAGTAGTTTTCAGGGCTAAAATTAAAAAGATAATCACATCTCATGTTTCAGGACATAAACTTGTCATCATGTACATTGACATAATTTTTTTCCCACCTTAGATGGAAATGCAGTATGCTGTAGACAATTTTCACTCTTTAGTAATGTGTTCCGTATGTTTGTTTCTGGGTATATTTGATTGAGCATCCATTTATTAAGTTATTACTGTGTATGGAAATCTGTCTTCATAAGGAGCACTGGTGGTGTATGAAGACAGATTTCCAAGCATATCCTAGGCAAGATGGCCATGAGACAGAGATGCTTCCAAAGCATTATTGGATCTGATCTAGTTGTAGAAGGAGATGTTGGCAACTAAAATCTACAACAACTATCCTGTGGCATAAAGAGTCATAACAAAAACAAACTCACTGTCGATGAGTCAAATAGTGACCCCTGCTTGGGTTTCTGAAGCAGTATCTTTATGGAAGTATATTGCCCAATCTTCCTTCCACAGAGTGCCTGGTGGGCTTGAACCTCCAGCCTTCTAGTTAACAGTCAGATACCTTAGATATTATACCACCAGTCATAGGACTCAGGAATTAACATTACAAAAACACAACTAGTAATCCTCAGAAGTGGGGACATTCATGGTTTAATGGTAAAATTCTCATCTTCCATGTAGGACACTTGGGTTTGATTCTAGGCCAATGAACCTTATGTATAGCCACCACTGACCTGATCTGCAGCTAACAACAACAAACCCTCAGGGTGACTTTTAAAGTGGTCTTATGATAGGAGCTTACCAAAAAAAAATTAAAAAAAAAATCCATGGCCATCAATTCCATTCTATCAAATAATGACCCCATTGGGATTCCAAGGTGGTAAATCTTTATAGAAGTAGATTGCCCCTCTTCCTTCTACATAGAGGGTGTGGGCTTGAACCACTGACCTTCTGGTTAGCAACCAAGTGTCTTATCCACTACACCACCAGTGCTCCTTATGAAGACAGATTTCCATTAAAACCTAGAAAACTTCTCTGTGGCAACCCTGAATATCAGGAAACCTGATTTGAGAGAGGAAGTATGTTAGTTTACTCAGATCGGTATGAGAATTTATCTAAGGAATATTTAAATTTACAAAAGTAAATATCCCTTTAGAAGGTTAAAAAAAATAATTATTTCTTAGAGGCAAGTCCATCTCTGTGAAAGCTTTATCATATTTTGAAGAAAGGTTTCTTCTGTCTAGTGTAGAATGAGCCACAATTCTTGGTGGGCTTTCATCAGAAATGTTGGATTGTGGAGAGGTAAGGTGATGCTGGGAAGCTTAGGGCACTAGGCAGGAAAAGAGACATAAGGAATAAACAAAGCCAGATTCTAGATGCCAAAGGGGACTTTGACCTTGAAAAAAGCCACTGCAAATGCCTGTTACTTGGAAGGAGATAAGAAATCATGGCAATTTCACTTTCACCATGGCAGTAAAATAAAGAGACGAAGACTCTCTAGACTGGAATATGATACTGGAAAACCAAAAGGGGAGTTTTTTCACATGTGGATGGTATAGCTTAGGCTTGATATATAAACACAGAATTACCACATGAAGAAGAATGAAATAAAAACAACAACAACAACAACAACAAACATTACCATCGAGTCAATTCTGATTCATAGTGACCCTGTAGAGCAGAGTAGAATTGCTCAATAAGGTTTGCAAGGCTGTAACTCCTTATAGAAACAGATGGCCTCATTTTTCTTGTATAACGAGGCTGAACCACTGAACTTTTGGTTAGCAGCTAAACGCCTTAACTACTGTGCCACCAGAACTCCTTGCATTCCTTGCAGAGTAAAACAGATGCTATAAAAACAGAGGAACAAAGAAAGGACTGGAATTTCAGGGGGAAAAAAGTATAAACAATTCTGAATAGAGGGACAAGAGAAGATAAAATTGAACAGAGATTTAAAGGATAAGTAGTATTTTAATTGGTGGAAAAGGCAGTCCTTTGTGAAACATTCAGCATGAGCAGATATACAAACAACAAAAGAATATACGTTAACTGTTCCTGTTGCTCAGCAGTGGACTAATAAAACGGTGAAACTGAACTGCTCTTTGGTGGAAAAGATAAAAGTGGAAACTCAGTCTCAGTTTGTAATTCCTTCTGTAAACAATGGGGGTCTTTAAATGAAGGAGGAGATGGTCTGAAATATGTATAAGAACATAATTCTGTAAACACTGTAAAGCTTGTAATTGAAAGTCAAGGGACCAGGATATATGATTCTCCTTCCTGGAATTTTCAACCCTACCCTCTTTGCTTAATTAGTGGAGGAACTTATTATCACATCCTGGCTTCTTGTTATCATTGTTGGGTGCTTTCGAGTTGGCTCCAACTCAGCTATCCCATGCACAATAGAATTAAATACTGCCTGGTACTGCGTCATCCTCACAATCCTTGTTATGCCTGAGCCCGTCATTGCAGCCACTACGTCAATCCATCTTGTTGAGAGTTTTCCACTTTTTCACTGTCTGTCTACTTTATTAAGCATGATATCTTTCTCCAGCATATCTGTTCCCTTATGACAACATGACCAAAGTACATGAGATAAAATCTGGCCATTCTTGCTTCTAAGGATGATTCTGGCTGTACTTCTTCCAAGATGAATTTGTTCATTCTTCTGGCACTCCCTGTTATTTTCAGTATTCTTCACAAGCACCACAATTTAAACGTATCAATTCTTCTTTGGTCTTCTTATGCATTGTTTAGCTTTCACATGCATATGAGGTGACTGAAAATACCATGGCTTGTGTCAGGTGCCACTTAGTTTACAAAGTGACATCTTTCCTCTTTAACACTTTAATGAGTTTTTTCAGCAGATTTGCCTACTGCAATAAATGTTCTTGTTTCTTCACTGTGGATCCAAGTAAAATGAAATCCTTGACAACTTTAAACTTTGCTCTATTTATCATGACATTGCTTGTCGGTCTAATTGTGAAGATTTCTGTTGTCTTTAGGTTGGGATATAATCTATACTGAAGGCTCTAGTCTTTGATCTTTAGCAGTGAGTGCTTCAAGTTATATTCACTTTCAGCAAGCAAGTTTGTATCATCTGTATATTGCAGGTTGTTAATGGTTCTTTATCCAAACCTGATTCCACATTCTTCTTCCCTATAGTCCAGTTTCTCAGATTATTTGCATACAGATTGAATAACTATGGTGAAAGGATATAATCCTGATGCAATCCTTTTCTGATTCCAAACCATGCAGTACCCCCTTGTTCTGCTTGAATGACTGCTTCTTAGTCTACGTATAAGTTCCTCATGAATACAATTAAGTGTTCTGAAGTCTCCATTCTTGGCATTGTTATCCATAATTTGTTATGATACATACAGCTAAATGCCTTTGCATAGTCATTAAAACACAGGTAAACCTCTTTCTGGTATTCTCTGCTTTCAGCCTTTATCCTTCTGAGACCAGCAATGATATCCTTCATTCCACAACCTCTTCTGAATCTGACTTAAATTTCTGGCAGATCCCTTTCAATATATTGCTCCAACAATTTTTGAATCATCTTCATCGAAATTTTACTTTCATATGGTATTCATTAATACCATAATAATGATATTTGATAATTTCTGCATTTTGTTGGATCAGCTATCTTTTTCTGGAAATGGCATAAATATGGATCTCTTCTAGTAGGTTGTCCATGTAGCTGTCTTCCAAATTTCTTGGTAAAACAAGTGAGCACCTCCAGGGTTGCATCTGTTTGCTGAAACATCTCTTTGGGTATTCCATCACTTCCTGGAGTCTTTTTTTCCTCACTAATTCCTTTACTGAACCTTAGACTTCTTCCTTCAATACCTTAGTTTCTTGATCATTGCTACCTCCTGAAGTGGTTGAACACTGACATATTCGTTTTGGTATTGTGATTCTATATTTCTTCCATCTTCTTTTGATGCTTCATGTATTGCTCAATATTTTTCCCATAGAATCTGTCAATATTGCAACTCATGGCTATAATTTTTTTTCTTCATTCAACTGGAGAAACGCCAAGTATGTCCTTCCTTTTTGGTTTTCTGACTACAGGTCTTTGCACATTTTATTATAATACTTTACTTGGTCTTTTTGAGTCATCCTTTGAAATTTTGTGTTCAGCTCTTTTATTTAATCATTTCTTCCATTTGCCTTAGCTACTGCTTGCTCAAGAGCAAGTTTCAGAGTCTCTTCTGACATCATTTTGGTCTTTTCTTCCTTCCCTGTCTTTTTAATGACCTTTTGCATTCTTCACATATAGTGTTCTTGATGTCATACCGCAATATCTCTGGTCTTTGTTCATTGGTGTTCAATTTGTCAAATTTATCTTCAGATGGTCTCTAAATTCATGTGTGATATAAGCAAGGTCATAGTTTTGCTCTCATGGACTTGTTTTAATTTTCTTCAGCTTCAGCTTGAACTTGCATATGAGCAAGAGAAGTTCTGTTCCAGAGTCAGCTCTTGTTCTAACTCATGATATTGAGATTCTCTATCACCTCTTGCACAGATATAGTCAATTTGGTTCCTGTGTATTCCATCTGGCAAGGTTTACATGTATGATCACCATTTATGTTGTTGAAAAAGATATTTGCAAGGAGTAACTGGCCTTGCAAAATTCTATCATGCTATCTCCAGCATCATTTTATTTACCAAAGCCATATCTTCCAACTACCAATGTTTCTTCTTTGTTTCCAACTTTTGCATTCCAATCATCAGTAATTACCAATACACCAGGAGTGCATGTTTGTTCAATTTCAAATTGCAGAAGTTGGTAAAAATCTTCAATTTCTTCATCCTTGGTGTTAGTGGTTGGTGTGTACATTCGAATAGTATTAACCGATCTCCCTTGTAGACTTAAGGATATTATCTTGTCACTGACAGGATTGTACTTCAGGATAGATCTTGAAATATTATTTTTGATGAAGAATGTGACACAATTCCTCTTCAATTTGTCCTTTCTGGCATAGTAGACCATATGTTTGTCTGATTCAAAATGGTCAGTGCCAGTCTATTTCAGCTTACTAATGCTTAGGATATTAATCTTTGTGTTCCAAGTTTAAATTTTCTAGTACATTTCACATCCTGATTATCAATAAATGTTTTTAGCTATTTCTTCTCATTTTTATGTGTGCCACTTCAGTGAATGAAGGTCCATCCATGTCATTAACGTCGACTCTATTTTGAGGAAAAGCTCTTCCCCAATGATATTTTGAGTGCCTTCCAACCTGAACGGCTCATCTTCCAGCACTATATTGGAAAATGTTTCACTGCTTTTCATCAAATTTTCCAGTATTACATCAGACCATCTTTCCTTACTTTTCATAAAGTTTTCACTGGCCAGTTTTTTCAGAAGTGGATGGCCCTGTCCTTCTTTGTAGTCTGCTTATTCTAGATGCTTTGTTCTAACCTACGCACCATCTGTAACCCTGTTGGTATTTGAATTACTAATGGCATAGCTTCCAGCACCACAGCATCACACAAGCCACCACTATAGGAAAAACTTACAGATGCATGTTGGGGGTCTTGGCTTAGACATCAATTATTTCCTGATTCTCAAGTCTGAATTAGGAATGAAATATATTAATCAATTATAATGAGCAGATCTGTCAGTATCTGTCCTAGATTATTGACTCTATTAAAACAGGAATACTGTCTTCCTTTTTTTTCACATTTTTTTTTTTTTTAATTTTGAAGAGGGGGCGCATAGGCCTGACCACTAACCCGTTGCTTTGCTTATGGTTCAATTCCTTCTTATCATGACCCATTTGTTACATAGTAGAACTGCTCCATAGAGTTCTTGTCACTCTAATCCTTATGGACAGGAGCTTGGGTGGTGTTGTGGTCAAGGCATTAGGCTCCTAACCTAAAGATTGGTGGTTAAAACCCACCAGCTGCTCCATAGTAGAAAGATGAGGCAGTCTGCTTCCATAAAGATTTATGACTTTGAAAATCCAGTGGGGGTTTCTATGAGTGGGAATAGACTCTATGGCAGTGAGTTGAGTTTAGGTTTGGAATCTTTATGGAATCAGGTTTCCAGACTTTTCTTCCATGGTGCTACTCTGTGGATTTGAACTGCCAACCCTTAGGTTAGTAGGTATGTGCAAACTTTTTGCAGTAGCCAGGGACTTGACGCAACTATTTAAAAAAAAAAAAAAAAAACTAAATTCACTGCCATCAAGTCCGATCCAACTCATAGTAACCCCTCCTGGGGTTTCCAAGGTGGTATCACTATAGAAGTACATTGCCCAATCTTCCTTCTGAGGAGTGATTGGTGGGTTTGGACCACCAGTCTTCTGGTTAGCAGTCAAATGCCTTAGGTACTATGCCACCATAAAGGATACCTAATGAATATTTATTTTAAAAAAATAAATGAAGATATTTACGGATACTTCAAACATATTAGTTGAGAGACATGGCCCTAAAGGGAATAAGGATAGTGGGAATGAGAAACATGGGAAACAGGAAAAATAATATCCAAAGGACTGGAGACATGTAATGTGAAAAGCATGGATGGATTTAAAGGTGCCTCCAGCATAAGGAGATCTGATATCATAGTGGCTAAGACACTTGACTGCTAACCAGAAGGCTGGTGGTTCAAACCCACTAGCCACTCCTTGGAAGGAAGATAGGGCAATCTACTTCCATAGTGATACTGCCTTGGAAACCCAAGGAGGGGTCGCTATGAGTCGGGTCCAACTCGATGGCACATAACAACAACAACAACAACCAGCATAAGCAAACTGGGTGTTTGGTAGGTTAGTGATGCTACTACAATGATGCAATTTGAGTTTGATTTCCTTTCACATATATATTACCTGTAGAAAATGAGTTTTGGTTGAGGTGTTTGTATTCTCCTTATTGATTCTAGAAATATGGCAATAGTCACTCCATATATGTACTCCCCAGGCTGTCTCCTGGAATAAGTATGAGCAAGATTCTTGTGCTAACTAAACACAATCTGGAACTCCTTTTGGAGATGATTCTTTATCATCCCACAAATTCTGAAAGAAAGAGAAGCCAGAAGTGGGAAAATTTAGATTTGATGCTAGCACAGGTGTCAGGCAAGAAAAAAATGTCACTAGACCTCCATCTTCAAATAATATTTCCGAGAAAGGTGATAGTCTTTGAATAATTTCTGAGCAAAAAAATGGTTGAGGTCTACTGAAGCTTGTATGTAACCTTGGTGCTGTAATGATGGAATAATCCATGGAGATTTTCATTCTACAAAACATGAGAGTGATGAGGCTATGCTTAGTCCTGCAGAGTTAGTTAGGGAGTCTGAGCTGGAACCGAAATCTTCCATATAAAGTTACTTTATATTAAAATGAAATGTCTTAAACAGATTGCTAAATAATGAAGTATGTTTCAATATGTTTATTGTAATAAAAATTTGTTGTTTCAAGAAAAAAATGGTAAGTCTTGGTTAAAAAGAAAGTTAAGTTAATCTTCATTGAAAAACCATCTGCTTAATTTAGTAGCCAAATATTAGAATGCAAAAAGAAAAATTCTCAGAGCTGTGATTCAAAATTGAAATAATTAGATTCTTAATTTAGAGTGGAATTATTATAACTAGTCATATTTTTCTGCATGTTAATCTGAAAGAATTTTGTATTGGATTATTTTCATCTTGTGTACCCAGCCACTTGGTGATTTGGCCATTGACTATGCACCTGCTTCTCAGAGTAGGAAGGCAACAATTTTCTGTGAAGAATCAGTTGTTTTGAATGGCTAATTGGTTACAGGTGCAATGAATTAACCATCTGCTTTAGAGACCAACTCAACAAAGAAGGAAGGAAAACCCCTTTCTTTTCTGTCACTTTGGGAGCACATCAATATAAGAGTTCAGTGAGATGTGATTCTATGTTGGAATTGTGGACCCTCTGGTGGGTAGGGCAAGGCTAATTGGAGGAAAAGTAAATTCACTGGTTTATCAAAAGAATATTATAGATTCACTTGAGGAATTCTGGTTTATTAATTTCTTGGCAATAACCTAATTACTTTTGAGTTAAACAAGATCCCTCTCCAAACAACTCAGATTAAAGATGTAGTATATTTGGAATACAGGAGCTCTGGTAGAATAGTGCCTAAGGCATTAGATTGCTGACCAGAAGGCTGGCGGTTCAAACCCACCAGCCACTCTGTGGAAGGAAGACTGGACAATCCACCTTTGTAAAGATTTACCACCTCAGAAACCCAAATGGGGTTGCTATGAGTCAGAATTGACTCAATGGCAATGATTTTAGTTTTTTTGGTTTATATTAGGGATGTATCTAGAAGAAAACAATCCAATCCCATCATAGGTGGATTTATAGCAATATTCTTCGTGGACTCTTAGTTTGTTGTTGTTGTTGTTATGTGACATCAAGTCAGACCCGACTCATAGCGACCCCTCCTTGGGTTTCTAAGGCAGTATCACTATGGAAGTAGATTGCCCAACTTTCCTTCTGAGGAGTAGCTGGTGGGTTTGAACCACCAGCTTTCTGGTTAGCAGTCAAGTGCCTTAGGAACTACGCTACCAGAGCTCTTAGTTTAGTTTTTTTTTTTTTTTCCTAGCTGTGTTAATCTTGGTTCAAATCTAATTTCAATACTTTCTGAAGGATCATGAAATTAATCTGTTGGTGTGTTATAATATTAGGAACCAAACTTTTATTTAATCTGGTGATTTTCTGATTACTAAACTGAAGTGAGTCATAACATTTCTAAATGGACAACAGCCATTTCATTCTGGATGATTTGAACTCTTTGTCTCTAAGAAGATACAAGAAGCTCTTGCTAACTCCTATTTGCTATCTAGTCAAGTCTGACTCATGGCCACCTTATGTGTATCATAGTAAAATTGTTTTGTATGAAGTTTCAATGTTGATTTGTCAAAATTAGATTGACAGACCTTGCTTCCAAAGCCCCTTTAGGTGGATTTGAACCTCCAAACTTTCCATTAGCAGTCAAGTGTATTGTTAATTGTTTGCCACCTAGAAAGTCTTCTTATTAACTAGGGAATGCCAACCTGTGTTGAGTGGCTGAGTGCAAAATTATGTGGTAATTTTGTCTGACTATTCCTCTTTGCATCTTTGTTCCACATATCTAACTGAATTAACTTTTTATAACTTGTATAGCATTTTCATAAACCATTAAATATTTAAGAATTCCATGTTTTCCATATTTTAATGTGAATAATATATCCTCAATCACTTGTATGAGATTCACAGAATTCTTTACTCTGTTTTGATTAGGTACTTTTCTATAGGAATTCTGCCCATCCATGTTTTTTCTTGGGGAATTGATAAAATGAAAATAAGGTTTTTCTCACAAAGTGATGTGGAACCCTTTCAAAGCACATGCACCAAGAAACATAATTTTCCTTCTCATTGGTCTTTTAAAATATCTTAAAATTTGGGTGAATCTACTAAGCACATAGATACATTATCTATCTTTAGTTATTTTTAGCAAAACACAATCATTGTCCCTATTTGGTTGCTGTGATAAAACCACATGAACTCCTCCAATTACTAATAACACAATAAAAGTAGCTAAGTATAAACAGCTCTTGCTATTGATCAATTAGCTAGTAATGATATGTGAGGATGAGTCAGAATTTGAAGCATAAATCCTTTTTTTCCAAGTGCAGTACATTTTGAAAATATATACAATATTCTCCAATACAAACTTTGGGAGAATACTATTTTTAAGATTCTAGTTAAGGAGGCAGTGTAGCAGGTTAGGAGTGGCCTGAGGGGAGCCAGGAAGGAAGCCAGGCAGGGTGATGGGTTTGGAGCAGCTAAGGGAGACCAAGAAGTGAGAGAAGCAGTTTGGAACAGCTAAGAGAAATAAACTTGTCTGTCAGTTTGTCATACTGTGGTGATTGTTAAGATAGACTTAGAAGAAGGAAGAGGTCATCCACTTCTCAAAGAACTGGCCGGTGAAAACCTTATGAATAGCAGTGAAACATTGTCTGGTATATTACTGGAAAACTTTATGAATAGCCCTGAAACATTGTCCAATATATTGCCAGAAAACAAGCCTTTCAGGTCGGAAGGCACTCAAGATATGACTGGAGAAGAGCTAACTCATCAGAGTAGAGCGGACATTAATGATGTGGATAGAGTAAAGCTTTTGGGATCTCCATTTACTGATGTGGCATGACTAAAGATGAGAAGAAACAACTACAAACATCCATTAATAATCAGAACATTGAATATATAAAGTATGAATCTAGGAAAATTGGAAGTTGTCAAAAATGAAATGGAACACATAAAGATTGATATCCTAAGCATTAGTGGGCTGAAATGGACTGGTTTTGGCCATTTTGAATCAGACAATCATAAGATCTATTATGCCAGGAATGACAAACTGAAGAGGAATAGCATGGAATTCATCATCACAAAGAATGTTTCAAGATCTATCCTGAAGTACAATACTGCCAGTGATAGGATAATATCCTTACACCTACAAAGAACAGCAGTTAATATTATTATTAAAATTTATGAACCAACAACCAAAACTAAAGATGAGGAAAGTGAAGATTTTTACCAACTTCTGCAGTCTGAAATTGACCAACATGCAATCAAGAAGTGTTGATTATCACTGTTGATTGGAATGCAAATGTTAGAAACAAAGAAGAATCACCAGTAGTTGGAAAATATGGCCTTGGTGATAGAAATCTGGAGATACCATGATAGAATTTTGCAAGACCATTGAGTTATTCATTGCAAATACCTTTTTTCAACAACACAAACAGCATCTATACATGTGGTCTTCACCAGATGGAGTAAACAGGAATCAGATTGACTGCATCTGTGGCAAGAGGTGACAGAGAAGCTGGATATATTTAGCCAAAACAAGGCCAGGAGCTGATTGTGGAACAGATCATTTGCTGTTGATCAATTGCTTATATGCAAGTTCAAGCTGAAGATGAAGACAATTAAAAGAAGTCCACAAGAACAAAAATATGCTCTTGATTATATCCATCCTGAATTTAGAGACTATCTAAAAAAGAAATTTGATGCATTGAACATGAGTGACAGAAAACCAGAGGAACTGTGGAATGACATCAAGAACATCATCTATGAAGAAAGCAAAGGATCATTAAAATGACAGGAAAAGAAGAAAAGACCAAAATGGATGTGAGAAGGGACTCTGAAACTTACCCTTGAGTGAGGAGTAGCTAAAGCAAATGGAAGAAATGATAAGATAAAAGAGCTGAACATAAGATGTCAAAGAGCAGCTTGAGAAGGCAGTCAATTATTATAATGAAGTGTGCAAAGTCCTGGAGTTAGAATACCAAAAGGGAAGAACACATTCAGCATTTCCCAAGCTGAAGGAAATGAAAAGTAAGCCTCAAGTTGCAATATTGAAAGATTCTAAGGACAATATATTAAATGATGCAGGAAACATCAAACAAAGATGGAAAGAATAAACAGAATCATGGTAACAAAAAACCTGATCGATGTTCATCCATTTCAGGAGGTGGCATATGATCAAGAACCAATGGTATTGAAAGAAGAAGTCAAAGCTGCACTGAAGGAAGTGGAGAAAAACAAGGCTCCAGGAATTGACAGAATACTCACTGAGATGTTTCAACAAACAGATATCACACTGGAGGCACTCACTTGGCTATGCCAAGAGATTTGGAAGACCTCTATCTGGCCAACTGACTGGAAGAAATCCACATTTGTACCCTTTCTAAAGAGAGGTGATCCCACAGAATGTAGAAATGGCTGAACAATATCATTGATATCACATTCAAGTACAAACTTACTGAAGATAATTCAAAACTGTTTGCAGTGATATATTGACAGAGAGCTTCCAGAAATGCAAGCTGGATTCAGAAAGGGATGTGGAGCTAGGAATATCATAGCTTATGTCAAAGGGATCTTGGCCCAAAGCAAAGAATACCAGAAAGTTTTTTTCTGTGTATTATTGACTATGCAAAGGCATTCGATTGTGTGGATCATAATAAATTGTGGATAACATTGAGAAGAACAGAAATTCCAGGACACTTAATTGTACTCATGAGCAAAAAGAGTACAGAGAGGAGAAGTCTGTCATTCAAACAGAACAAGGGGAAGCTGCATGGTTTAAAGTCGGAAAGGGTATGTATCCTTTCACCATATTATTCAATCTGTAGGCTGAGTAAATAGATGGATCTATGAAGAAGATCGTGGCATCAGGATTGGAGGAAGACTCATTAACAACCTGTGATATGCAGATGACACAACTTTGCTTGCTGAAAGTGAGGATGACTTGAAGTACTTACTGATGAAGATTGAAGACTACAGTCTGCAGTGTAGATTACACCTCAGCATAAAGAAAACAAACATCCTGACAACTGGACCTATAAGCAGCATTGTGATAAATGGAGAAAAGATTGAAGTTGTCCAAGACTTTATATTACTTGATTCTACAATCAACACAAATGAAAGCAGAAGTCAAGACGTCAGATGATGTACTTCATTGGGCAAATCTGCTGCAAAAGACCTCTTTCAAGTGCTGAAGAACAAAAATGTCTCCTTGAAGACTATGGTGCACCTAACCCAAGCCGTGGCATTTGCAATCACCTCTTATGCATTTGAGAGCTGGACAATGGATAAGGAAGACCGAAGAAGATCTGATGCTTTTGAGTTGTGGTATTGACAAAGAATATTGAGAGTACTATGTAAAGCTAAAAGAACTAACAAATCTGTCCTGGAAGAAGTGCAGCCGGGATGCTCCTTGGAAGCAAAAGTAGCCAGACTTCGTCTCACCAACTTTCGCCATGGTGTCAGAAGAGACGATTCTCTGGAGAAGGATGTCATGCTTGGTAAAGTGGAGGGTCAACGAAAAATGGGAAGGTTCTCAACAAGGTGGACTGACACAGTGACTGCAACAATGGGCTCAGCAAGCATTGTGCAGCTGACACAGGACCAGGCATTGTTTCATTTTGCTGTACATAAGGTCAATAGGAGTTGGAGATGACTCTACATACCTAACAACAACAGTTAAGTATTAGGATTAAAAAAAAAGAACATAAAATAATAGTTGAAAATTAAGAAGAAAGGGTGTAAGATATTTCCATGAGATGTCGTTAATTTGATGGCAACTGGTGGCGGTAGAACTTCCTTGCTAGGCAGCTGAGGCATAGAGAGATTATTAGAATATTAACTAACTGTTAATAACCAGTTAGTTATTAACAGAATTAGAAGGAAAACAAAATTCTCTTCTAATCTAACATTTTTTTTCCACTGTTAAAATGTGGATTTTAACATCTAAATTATTCACAGGGTTTCTTTTTACTGGTTAAAATGGCTCAGATCATTGATCATTTCATTTAATCTATCCTACATGGATGAAAGATGAATGGAGGTCTTGACTAGTTAAGCACAGTGCTATTAACTGAAAAAGTTGGTAGTTCAAATCCACCCAGTCACACATCAGAAGACAGACCTGGTGATCTATTTCTGAAATACCATAGCTTTTTAAACCCCATAGAGCACAGTTCCACTCTGAAACACATGGGGTTTCCATTAATAGGAAACAATTCAATGGCAACTGGGTTTTATGTTTATTTTTGTAATATACGGAGAGATGAAAGGAGTCCCTGAGTGGTGCAAACAGTGAAGAGTTTTGGATGCTCACAAAAAATTTAGAGCTTCAAATATAACCATGGGCACCTCAGAAGAAAGGCCTGACCATCTGCTTCCAAAATCCTGTGAAGCACAGTCCTACTCAGACACACATGAGGTTTCCATGAGTTGGAATCAACTCCATAGCAACTATATCAATGAAAATTCTTTGCCAATCCCTTGCTAGATTCCCACTTCTCTGAGCTCACAATAGCCTTAAATCCAAGTATTTGGGACTTTCAATCTCTTAGACAGTTGATTATCTCAAATGTTTAGCAGGGGGCCACTGGCTGGCTCCAGGCTATTGATGATTTCATTAAATCTTTCCCAATCTATTTATTTATACCATTTCAACTGGAAGAAAATGCATTGAAATGAAACATCTCATTTCCAGTATTGTCCTGAGGCAGAAAGAGACAATGATCTATATCTCCAATTTGTACTAGATGAAACTAGTCACATTTCAAATTAGAAAAGTCACACTGCAAAATTAAACCATGTTAACCTTAAAGGGACATTTTCTCCCTGTATATCTGTGCACAGCTTGAGTTGGTGGCACTATGAACTGTACATATGAACCAAACCCTAAAGAAATTTTAAAATTAGTAAATTAACTCAAATATTTCCTTAGGGCTTCATTTTATATAACCTTCAGATAACGGTAAGCTTTCTGCCATTCATAAGTAAACCTTATTGAATTATCTTGATTGCTCTATTAATCAGGTTTTTGTACTTGTTCTTAATTACAACAGTAAAAGAAAGCAGCCAAATAATGCTTCACTTTCGCCAGCAAGAGAAATCAGAAAAAAAGAAAAGAAAGGATTCTAGAACAGAGAAGTACTTAGTTCCCATTAAGAATCAGTTAAGAAAGTTTTTCAATTTGGAAAGATAAATTTATTTTTCAATGATAATTTTGCCAATTTTTCACAAATGAGCTTGAGTACAGTTTCTTGATAATCCTGAAGCATGATGACTGAATGGGTGAGCCACAAATATTTTATAGTTTGTCCTACTGCATTGGGTCTTCTTCATTGTGCTCTAATTAGTTAGAAATATTAAGCTTTTAGGAACTGATCAACATTTAAAGAAAGTTTCACAAGAAAGGTAATTAGATTTTCATAAATGAGTGTTAGCTAATGTGTATTTCTACAGAAGTTCAGGTGCTTAGATTATATTTCAATTTACTCTTGCCATCTGCTAAAGTGTGATTTTTTTTTTTTTTTCTCCCTTCCTCACTCTGTCTTAAACATCCTGATCATATCAAATCAGCTTTCATTATTCAAGACTCACTGTATGTTTCAGCTACCAGGCTGATTTCTTAATCTCCATGTACTCCATGTCTGCTGTGGTTGTATATATATATATATATATAGCCATCTTATTTATTATGCACAGTGATATTAACATTTTTACTATGCATATTCTTATAGTTAACAGCATGCTCTTTTACATCATCTCATTGAAAATATTTATGCTCTGAAACATTTTTGAATTTTGAATGTAAATCATTTATACTGCAACATTTTATGGAAGGAACATATGCTGAATTTTAATGGTGGTATAATTTGCAACTCCAAATTTTGAATAGCACATATAGAAACGTGAAATGGATTATGAAAATTTTCCACCACTTAACTGTAATCTGCACACACACACACACACACACAATTTACTTATAAAGTAAATGATGTTATCAAACTTCCAGATGATATTCATGTAGACAGTACAAGGATTTAGGTTTTGATAACTAGACCACTTAGTAGGCCTTAGAATCAGAATCAACTAGGGATCATCTTGATCACAGCTTGAACCTCATGAATTTAACTCTTCAGGGATAAGGAACAGTCCTCTGCATTTTTGAATGAGCTGCCCAGGCTATTATCATACTGACAGTGATCTAGAGAGATTTTCTATGAGAATTGGTAAGGACTTTGCTATCCTTCTTGGCTTCTGGACACTTCCACTGTTTTGCTCTTCAAAATCATCTCTGTTAATGGATTTTTTTTATATTAGCCAGTAAAGTTTAGAAGAAGATAGTTGAGCTGGCTTTGTTCCTCTCTGCTTGCTTATTTTTAGGGTATGCCATTAACAATGTTGGCAGCATTTCCTACAGAAAGACAATCTAGCTGTCTAGGAGATAGGTCAGAATGGTAAATGAAACCAGAGCACAGGTTTACTAAAGTGTAAAGATATTAGCCTCTGAGATAATGCACATGATATATTGAATCTTTGGATTCAGGATGCACACAAAGATGCTGTATGTCATTGTATTTTTTCATAATCTCTCTAAAGTATACTTTATATTAATTTTGCAAAATACGGTTACTTTATGTAATAAAATAACAAAATCATAATGGGTTTAAGGAGTGAACACCTTTATTATACATGGACTTTTAATACTAAATAGTAATTTACCCAAACTATGAAAACTGTTAAAAATCTGAGAAATCAACCCAACTTTGAGAATTTTCCCTGATCTTACAAAGGATGTTTACCTTCTACAGTCTTGTGTATGTTTTTCCCCTTGGACATTTCCTTTTCCCTTTGTTTTGAGAAGAAAATAAAGAATAAAAAAATATTTCTTTTGTGTGCTCTCTGTTGCAACTTATTTTCCTGTACTTTGTACCACGCAACTTGGCATGCTGAAGAACATCAGCTTCACAGCTGGTTCTTCCACTAAGAGACTCTGAATCTTCAAGTTGTGTGGACATAAGGAAAAGTAATGGGTTTCTTCTATCAGATCATTCACTGTGGATAATTTTAGGAATAGCTTCCTCTTCCTTATATTACACCCATGTAGTGTCACTGTGTATGAACACTCAAACCAAAAACCAAACTCACTGCTGTCAAGTTTGATCCGACTCTTAGCAACCACTCCTTGGGCTTCTGAGGCAGTATCACTATGGAAGTAGATCGCCCAACCTTCCTTCTGAGGAGTACCTGGTGGGTTTGAACTGCCAGCCTTCTGGGTAGCAGTCAAATGCCTTAGGCACTAGGTAGCACCAAAAGTATTTATTTCTTTTAATGGCAATATTAGAATTACTGGAAACCAAAAGTCTTTTTATAAACTAGTGTTATAATATAAAAAAACATAGAACCTCAATTCAGGAAGTTAGCTTTCCTGTTCTTCATGTCAATTAGTAGTTGTGTGTATTTGAGTCTTAGTTTCCTCATTTTGGAGAATTTTGCTTAAGTTTAAATTCTAAGCCTGCCGCTTACAAGATGTGTGACTTTAGGTGCATTACTTTTCTGTTCTTCAGTTTTCTCATGTGTAAAATGGATTCCTACATCATAGACATGCTGTGAACAATACAATATTTAACATGATTAAAGGTCCCAGAGCAGTGGTTGACAATAGTAAACATTCAGTAAATGTCATCAGTATTCAATTTATCTCTCAAAGTAGAACTTCATAGTTTATACCTTGGAAATATATATATTGATGATGTCATTGTTGGATATCATTGAGATGATTCCAACTCACAGTGACCTCATGTGACAGAGTGGAACTGCCCCATAGGATTTTCTTGGTTATAATCTTTACAGAAGCAGATTGCCAGTCTGTCTTCCATGGAGCTTTTGGGTGGTTTTAAACAGCCAATTTTTTGATTAGCAGTCCAGCACTTAACTGTTGTATAACCAGAGCTCACTCTCTCTACACACACACAGACACGGACACATGCACACACACAGTGAGTACGCACACATGTATGCACACACATGCCTGTGCTCACATGCACACACATACACACAGAGCACAGAAAATGGCCAGGTTAACAGGAGGAAATTTTTGTACCAGATTCAAACCTGAGAAAGTCCAGAAGCTTAAGATTTTGCATTGGGAAAAGCATGCTTTTGCCAACATTTTTAGATAAGTCTGCACAAATCATTTGTATTGTGCAGTCTTAAAGATACTTAGCCCCCAAAAAAAGCTATTTGATGGGAAGCTTAGCTCAACAGAGTTTGTTTGGAGTAAACTTTTCCAGACAAGAGTGGTGAGAGAATATTCATAAAAGACTAGCTAGAGAAGTCATAGGAGCTCTGGTAGCATAGTGGCTAAGGCACTTGACTGCTAACCAGAAGGCTGGCAGTTCAAACCCACCAGCCACTCCTCAGAAGGAAGATGGGGCGATCTACTTCCGTAGTGATACTGCCTTGGAAACCCAAGGAGGGGTCGCTATGAGTCGGGTCCGACTTGACGGCACATAACAACAACAACAACAGAGAAGCCATGGCCCAAATTAAGAAAACTGAACTTTATTCCAAGGCAAGAGGGAAATAGATAGATAGATAGACAGACAGATAGATAGATAGATAGATAGATAAAGGAAAGAACACAGCTCAGTCTGAACATCTTCCAAACCCAGGGAGCCAGGTATAAATATTTGCTGAGCCCAAAGAAGAACAAAATCAAAGCACATTAATGCTGGAAAAGTGTCTCATTTCTTGCCTTATAACTCTGTTTATCTCATCTTTTTTATTCATGCCATTAGCACATTAAGTCGTGAAGTGGAGTCGTAGAAGGAAATAAAGACATCAACTACACCCTTCTTGAACAACTAAAGCATTTTCGCTGCAAATGTCGGTCAGAGCTTTGAGTTTCTGATCATACAGATTGGCATTTTAATGACTTAAATGATACTTTTTACAGCTAAAATGATTGGAGAACTTTTTTCTCAACTCCCTTTTAGTACAACTAATTTTAAAAGGTTGTCAATATCCTCTTGTCATTTTTCTTTTAATCTTCTATCAATCAGGCGTTCATCTACATCATTCTACAAAAATTCTCTTATCAAGGTCATAAATGATGTCCAAACATAACAAGTGGTAAAATGTCCATCTTCATCTTACTTCAAGCAAAGTCAGCTTATAATACAACATCTTACTCCGTTGTGCTCTGGGTTTCCAGAACACAATCTCTTTTGATTTTCCTCTTTCAACACTACCTATTTCTTCTCCATCTCTGTAGCTTACACGTTTCCCTACTTAGAGATTCTAAAATGTTCCAAGAGTTAGCACTTACAGGAATCTTCTCTACCTATACTAATTTCTGAGGCAACATTATGCAGTCCCATTTTTAACTACTATTGACTCCAGTACTAACGTAACCCATTTGTCTGAACTCCACATATATTTTACTCTCCATTCAGCTTATTTGCTTGGCTTTTCATAGACTTCTGAGATTTTATATAGCTCAAACTTTTGATTTCCATCTGTCCAATAAACGTGTTTCTGTCTTGGTCTCCTTCCAAGTTGTATGTAGCAACTACAATCTCCCAGGTGTTCATATCAGGAAACCCAGGAGTCATTCTTGACTTTTTCTCTGACATCTGACATCTGACATCCACTTGTTAGGAAATTATGTTGATGCTACCTGCAAATGATATCAAGCATCTGACTACTTCCTAACACATCTATCCTTGCCACCTTCATGTAACTCATAATTACTCACATGCATAAATTTAAAAGCATCCTAACTCTAATCTCCTTATTTCAAGTTGTTGCCTTCCATTATCCTTCTAAAAGTCCAAACCCATACCATCGAGTCAATTCTGACTCATAATGACCCTGTAGGACAGAGTAGAACTGCTCCCATAGGATTTCCAAAGCTGTAGTCTTGATTGGAGCACACTGCTTCATCTTTCTCCCACAGAATGGCTGGTGGATTCAAACGATGAACCTTTTGGTTAGCAACTGAATACTTTATTCCCCTGTGCCCTAATTTCTCTTTTTGTTTGTAATGAAGTTCAAACTTCTTAACATGACCTACGTGGCCCTGTGTGATCTGACCTCCGGTACCTCTTTGATTTTATCTTCTTTGCACTATCTTTTGCTGCATCATCCATCATTCCTGACTTCTTTGCTGTCATCATGGAGAATACACCAAGCCTGCTCCTCCCACATAGTTTGCATTTGCTGTTCTATCTACCTGGAACGCTGCTCTCCCACATATCCTCATGACCTACTCATTCACTCTCTCAAGTCTAATATGTCATCTTTCCGAGATACCTTCCCAGATCATCTCATTTAAAATAACACCTCCACAGAAGTCATTCTCTCTCCTCATTACTCTAGAGCTCTTGTTACCACCTGACATATAGATCTTTTAAAAACAAATACCTGCATTTGCTCCTGGCTATATAGCTTATAAGGATTGCTGGTGATGTGGTGCCTAAGGCATTTGACTGCCAGCCAAAAGATTGGTGGTTCAAACCAACCAGCCACTCCATGGAAGGAAGACTGAGCAATCTACTTCCAGAAAGCATTTACCACCTCAGAAACCCAAAGGGGATTGGTTTGAGTTGGGATTGCCTCAATGGTAGTGAGTTTAGTGGTTTTCTGTTTGTTTGTTTTGTTTTGTTTTTTAACATAATATTGCTTATACCTGGGAAGTTAGTGTTGCTCAAGAGATATTTAAGTGAATGAATTCATGACCAAACCAAACCAAACTCATTCCAACCCCCAATGGGTTCCAAGGTGGTAAATCTTTATGGTAATAGATTGCTCCATCTTCCCTCCATGAGCAGCTGCCAATCTTCTGGTTAGCAGGCAAATGTCTTAAATACTATGCCACCAGACTTCTTTTCCATGACAAACCAAAAAAAAAAAAAAAAAACAAACTAAATGCCATCAAGTTGGATCCAACCCATAGTGACACCTCCTTGAGTTTCTGAGTCGGTATCACTATGGAAGTAGATTGCCTAATCTTCCTTCTGAGGAATGGCTTATAGGACCTGACAAAAGGCTCACCTAAGAAGAAAGGAAGAACACATTATACAAAGCTGGTTTGAAAAGACACTAAGTGAAAGGTAAGGGAAAATAAAGATATTGTCTGTTACATCCTTTGCTTTCTAGGTCTTCCAACTTAATGGGTACATATAGTAAACATCTATTGGTAGTTAGAACATTGCATATCACTGATAATTTAATGGCTAAAATTTATGTATTCATGTTCACACTTAAATAAAGGAGCTGTGGAGATGCAATGGTTAATCATTCATTTCTTAACCAAGATGTCCACAGTTCAAACCCGTCAGGCACTTCATGAAAGAAAAGACCAGGTGCAGTGCAGTCAATTACTTAGCATGGCTTTTTCAGCCATACTTTTGTAAGTCCCACAGTATTACTGGGTGGTTCCATGCAGATAACGTGTGTAGAACTCTGATGTTGGGATTGGTTAGTTTTGTCACTCTGTCAGGCTTAAAATGAACCTTCCTAGAGGCAGAGGAGAGATCTCACTGCCATCAAGAGAGAAGAGCTGGAGGTGAAATAGAGGCTGTTCTTGGACCCAAGATCCCTCCACTCAACCTTGTTGGCAGAGACAACCCGGCAGAGAGAGAGGAGCCCTAGCAGAGAGAAAATGATGCCCCGAGAGGGAGATGCCCCAGCAAAGAAATAGTTGCAGTGGAACCAGAGTCATGAGACAGAGTGTCGGGCTTACCTGGCCCACAGAGCAAGAATGCTGAGTGCCCTTGGGCAGGAGGCTTGCTGACAGAGTGGAGTGCACCTAGCTGTACCTATCAGCAGAGGTAAAAGAGCTTTGTAACACTTGCCTGAGCATGGCAGAGGCCAGGCTGAGAGGCCAAGGGCCAAAGAGGTATGCCTGAGGACATAGCAAAGGGGAGACTCTCCTGATCAAATAATTGTATCCTGAGTGCATTCCTGAACCTGAATTATAGGCTGTTAGGACCCGTATAAACCCCTTAATTGTGAGTATTGTCTGTGAGTTCTATGCTGCCATTGCAAGGAATTCTCAAACCCAGTAGAGAAGTAGTGAGTGCTGTGGGAGGGGTGCTTGATGTCAAAATTGGTAAAAGGCTGGAGGGTGGTGGCATGTCTGGCCTTATAGGAATAAGCCTTGAGTTGATGATGGTTATATTGTCTTCCTCTTGTGAAGTTAGAGGAGGTCAGAAGATGCCACTTCCATGTCCTTTTTGTACCTGGTAATTTGCTCCCATAGAGAGTTAAGCCTAAGAAACCCTATAAGGGCAGTTGAACTTGGTCTTATAGGATCATTATCAGAATAGGCTTGATGACAAACAGCAATGAACCTGACATAGATATTGCCTTTATTTACACTGATATTTGGTCCTTTATCTGCTTTCCCCCATCATTTCATATTTTCTGCTGTCATAATTATTGCTTGGATTTTATTATAATTGTATGTTGGCATGTTGTATGTTGTATGTATAATTGTATGTTGGCATGTTCTCCCTTAGTCCATATGGTCTGCAAAGGCAGTTTCATATTGACTTTGTTTTGTTTTTATACTCTCAACATTACTTAGTGCTTGACACATAAAAGTTACAAATGTTCATGCATGTCAAATTTATTTTTAATAATCATTTGACTCAGTAATTTTTTTGAAACATAAACAGTATACATGAAGTATTCTTACAAAAGGAATATGTGAGCCAGAAATATCATATACAAGCAAGTTGTTCTTCAAATTTAAAGGCTACAAACATGACATTTTTACACAAGAACTCAGATAAGAATTGTTTTCAAAATGTCTTCTTGAGAAAATAATTAGAATGCTCCCATAATCAAGAACATCTTAGCAAAATAACTGCCAGAAAGCAATGAATGCATTTAATTGTAAATCTTAGAGAAAATCAAACAAAACAGAACACAAAAAAATGATCAGAAAAAGGTGAAAAAAACAGAATGTGCATTTAAAATGTTCTGAGACAAAGAAAAGTTAAAATGAATAATAAAATTTTGGAGAAAACAGGAATAAATGTTGAAAGTATAATAAGCTTATTGGAAACTTTCCTGTCAGAATGGCAGTCAAAATGCAAATTTTAGCTCATTTATGAGCAAACAAAGTTAATCATTAAGTAAGAAAGGTATTGTATTACGGAGTATGAGAGGAAAAAGAGAAAGTGGATTAGAGTTAATTTTACTGTTTTTCATAGGATATCACCAATAGAAACCATCAAAGGTGGGAAAGAGTACACAGAACCACCTACCATACCAATAATAATTGATTGACATTCAGCCATTTCAGGAGGTAGCATATGATTAAGAACCAATGGCATTAAAGGAATATGTTGCAACTGGGCTGAAGGCATTGGTGAAAAACAAGTCTCCAGGAATTGATGGAATATCATTTAAGCCCAAGTCACAATACTGAAGGATTCTATGGGTAAAATATTGAATGATGCTGGAAGCATCAAAAGAAAATGGAAAGAATACACAAAGTCACTGTACCAAAAAATTGATCAATGTTCAGCCATTTTAGGAGGTAGCTTATGATCAAGAGATCATGGTATTGAAAGAAGAAGTCTGACTACACTGAAGGCACTGGTGAAAAACAAGTTTCCAGGATTTGATGGAATTCCCATTGAAATGTTCCAACAGATAGATGCAATGCTGAGGGCACTCAGGCATCTATGCCAAGATACTTGGAAGAAGCTAGTTAGCCATCTGACCAGAAGAGATTCATATGTGTGCTCAGTCCAAAGAAAGGTGATATAACAGAATGCAGAAATTATTGAAAATTATCATTAATATCTCACACAAATAATTTTGCTGTAGATAATTCAAAAATGGTTGTAGCAGTGCATCAACAGAGAACTGTCAAAAATTCAAACCCCATTCTGAAGAGAACATGGAACAAGGAATATCTTTTCTGATGTTGGATGGATCTTGGTTGAGAGCAGAAAATTCCAGAAAGGTATTTACCTGTGTTTTATTGACTATGAAAGGCATTTGGCTATATGGATCATAACAAATTATGGATAGTAATGCAAAGAACAGAAATTTCAGAACACTTAATTGTGCTTGTATGGAACTTGTACAAAGAACAAAAGATAGTCATTCTTACAGAGTAAGAGCATACTGCATGGCATAAAATCAGGAAAGGTGTGTTTAAGAATTCTATTCTTACACCATACTAATTCAGTCTATATGCTTAGCAAATAATCCAAGAAGATGGACTTTATATGAAGAAGAACACAATATAGAAATTGAAGGAAGACTCATTAACAACCTGAGATATACAGATATCATATTTTGCTTGCTGAAAGCAAAGAGGACTTGAAGCACTTACTGATGAAGATCTGTGAGTGTTAAAAAACAGTGATGTCACTTTGAAGACTAACGTGTTCCTGACATAAGCCATGATATTTTCAATTACCTCATATGCATGCAAAAACAGGACAATGAATAAGTAATCTCAAGTACTTGGATACATTATCAAGAAGGACCAATTCCTGGAGAATTGATAAAAAGACTTGATAAAATCTCTTAGATAAAGGGAAGTGATAAAATTTCTGATGCTTGATAAAGAGTCAATTTAAAAGAGGAAGACCCTCATGGAGAGAAATTGACATAATGTCTGCAAAAATAGGCTCAGACATAGCAACGATTGTGAGGATGGTGCAAGATGGGGTAATGTTTCATTCTACTGTACATAGGATTGCTATGTGTTGGAAGCATCTAAGAACAACAACAAATGGGGGAAGATCTAAGGGCATTATATCAAATTATAGCTTAATGGTAATAAACAATTTAATAAAAATACAAAATTTTCAAAAATTTGAGTTGAACTACAAAAAAGGTACAGAAAACAAATCACAGAGTTTATAATACACAAACACACACGTGTACATATATAAACACATTTTATACATGTTTATATGTACATTCACATATATGTTCTATAATGTTCATATGTTATCCATTATAATTTATATTTTTGCTTTATATTCTCTCTGTTATATAACATAAAATCTGAAAGATTCTCATATCTATTTATCAATGAATATAAATGAGCTTATCTTAACTATTTAAAAGAAAGGATTTATAGCATTGATTAGAAAGTAAAATCAATTTTTGTTGTAGAAAAGTGATATAGCTAAGGCAAATTGATTCAAAATAGGTAAATATAAAATGATAGCCTCAGTATATAATACAAATATAAAGTAAATAATCATATTGATCTTAATATTAAACAATGTAGAATCTGTTCAAAAGCATGTGTAATACTAAATGGTACAAAATCCAATTAAAATCTAATATTCATAAATACATGTATGGAACACTGTACAGAAAATTCCATATGGCAAAAAATCAAAGAAAGTGTGGGAAAGAGGGAGGGACAATAACTGTACAGAGTAAAGATCTGAAAAACACTACAATAAAAGCTTGACATCATAAATGTCAGTTCGATAGCATGCATCCATTATATGATAAAAAATGGTAATTTTCCTTTTAGTTTTCCTCTCAAAATTCCATAATTTCAGCCTAATTAGAAAAAATATTGAACTAACTCAAATTGAGGTACATTCTACAAAATATCTGATCACTACACCCTTAAACTTTCAATGTCATCTAAAACAGGAGGTGAAAATTTAAGAAAATTCAAAGTATGGGCATCAGTCAATAATAATTTATCAATGTTAGTTCAGTTGTGAAAAATATATTATATTAATATATGATACTAGCAACATGGGAAACAGTGCAGATTATATGGAAATTCTCTGCACTTCCTCTGTAATTTTTCTGTAAATTATAAATTATTCTAAATTAATTTTTTTAAAGTAGAACAGACTATGCAGACAAAATAGACAGAAGCATAACAATAAAAAGATATTTTAATAAGACATTAAAATAGACATAACATATCAATAGTTGTTGTTAGTTGCCATCGAGGCACTTCGGACTCATAGCAACCCCATGCAAAGAAGAACGAAACACCGCCCGATCCTATACCAGCTCCATGACCATTGCTATACTTGAGCACATTGTCGCAGCCACCATGTCAATCCATCTTGTTGAAGACCTTCCCCCACTTCATCAACCCTCCACCTCACCAAGCATGACATCCTTCTCCAGGGAATGGGCCCCTCTGACATGACCAAAGCAGATGAGACAAAGTCTGGCGATCCTCGCTTACAAGGAACATCTTGGCTGCACTTCCTCCAGGACAGATCTGTTAGTTCTTTTAGCAGTCCATGGTATTTTCAGCATTCTTCACCAGCACCACAACTCAAAAGCATCAACCCTTCTTCGGTCTCCCTTATTCATTGTCCAGCTCTCACATGCATACGAGGAGATTGGAAATATCATGGCTTGTGTCAGGCACATCTTAGTCCTCAAGGAGACATCCTTGCTCCTCAGCACTTAAAAGAGTTCTTTCCCAGCCGACCTGCCCAGTGCTACACATTGTCTAATGTCTTGCCTGCTACTTCCATTGGCCTTGATTGTAGAAACAAGCAACGTGAATTCTTTGACAACCTCAATCTTTTCTCCATTTATCGTGATGCAGCTTATTGGTCCAGTTGTGAGGATTTTTGTCTTCTTTATTTTGAGATGTAATCCATACTGCAGACGGTGTTCCTCAATCTTCATCAGTAAGTGCCTCAAGTCATCCTCACCTTCAGCAAGAAAAGTTGTAGCACCAGTGTATCTCAGGTTGTTCATGATTCTTCCTCCAATCCTGATGCCATGTTTTTCTTCATATATATAGTCCAGCTTCTCAGATTATTTGCTCAGCACATAGATTGAATAAGTATGAGGAAAGGATACAACCCTGACACACTCCATCCCTGATTTTAAACCATGCAGTGTCCCCTTGTTCTGTTCAAACGACAGCCTCCTGGTCAAGGTACAGGTTCCTCATGAGTACAGTCCAGTGTTTGAAAATTCCTGTTCTTCTCAATGTTATCTATAATTTGTCATGCTCCACACAATTAAATGCCTTTGCATAGTCAATAAAGCAAAAGTAAACATCTTTCTGGTATTCTTTGCCTTGAGCCAAGATCCATCTGACAGAAGCTATGATATCCCTTGCTCCATGTTCTCTTCTGAATCCAGCTTGCACCTCTGGAAGTTCTCTGTCAATATACTGCTGCAACCATTTTTGAATTATTTTTAGTAAGATCTTACTTGTGTGTGATATTAATGATGTTGTTCGATAATTTCCACATTCTGTGGGATCACTTTTCTTTGGAATGGGTACAAATATGGATCTCTTCCAGTCAGGTGGCCAGGTGGCTGTCTTCCAAATCTCGGCATAACCAAGTGAGGGCCTTCAGTGCGGCACCAGTTTGTTGAAATATCTCAATGGGTATTCCGTCAATTCCCAGAGCCTTGTTCTTCCCCAGTTCTTTCATTGCAGCTTCGACTTCTTCCTTCAATACCGTTGGTTCTAGATCATATGCCACCTCCTGAAATGGATGAAGATCGACCAGGTCTTTTTGGTACAGTGACTCTGTGTATTCCTTCCATCTTCTTTTGATATTCCCTGTATCATTCAAAGTTTTGCCCTTAGAATCTTTCAATATTGCAACTCGAGGCTTATATTATTTTCTCAATTCTTTCAGCTAGAGAAATACCAAGAGTGTTCTTCCCATTTG
>NW_006921753.1:5217909-5239190 GCF_000298275.1 Orycteropus afer afer
TGGGATAACATCAAGAGCATCATCCACGAAGAAAGCAAGAGGTCACTAAAAAGACAACAAAAGAAGAGAAGACCAAAATGGATGACAGAAGAAACTCTGAAACTTGCCCTTGAGTGGAGAGTAGCTAAAGCAAATGGAAGAAATGACAAGATAAAAAAATTGAACCAAAGATTTTAAGAGCAGCTTGAGAAGACAAAGCCAATTGCTATAATGAAATATTCAAAGATCTGGAGTTAGAAAACCAAAAAGGAAGAACATGCTTGGTATTTCTCAAGGTGAAGGAACTGAGGAATAAATGTAAGCCTCAAGTTACAATATTGAAAGATTCTAGGGGCAAAATATTGAATGATGCAGGAAACATCAAGAGAAGATGGCAGGAATACACAGAATCACTGTACCAAAAAGACTTGGTTGATCTTCATCCATTTCAGGAAGTGGTATATGATCTAGAACCAGTGGTATTGAAGGAGAAAATCAAAGCTGCAATGAAGGAATTGGCGAAGAACAAGGATTCAGGAATTGATGGAATACCCACTGAGATATTTCAACAAACGGATGCTACACTGGAGGCACTCACTTGGTTATGCCAAGAGATTTGGAAGACAGCTACCTGGCCAGCTCACTGGAAGAGATCCATATTTGTACCCATTCCAAAGAAAGATGATCCCACAGAATGTGGAAATTATAGAACAATATCATTAATATCACACACAAGTAAGATCTTACTGAAAATAATTAAAAAATGGTTGTAGCAGTATATTGAAAGATAATTTCCAGAGGTGCAAGCTGGATTCAGAAGAGGACATGGAACAAGGGATATCATAGCTTCTGTCAGATGGATCTTGGCTCAAGGCAAAGAATACCAGAAAGATGTTTACTTCTGTTTCATTGACTATGCAAAGGCATTTGATTGTGTGGAGCATGACAAATTATGGATAACATTGAGAAGAATGGGAATTCCTGATCACTTGATTATACTCATGAGGACCTGTGCCTTGATCAGGAGGCTGTTGTTTGAATGGAACAAGGGGACATTACTTGGTTTAAAATCAAGAAGGGAGTGTGTCAGGATTGTATCCTTTCCCCATACTTATTCAATCTATATGCTGAGCAAATAATCCAAGAAGCTGGACTATATGAAGAAAAACGTGGCATCAGGATTAGAGGAAGAATCATTAACAACCTGAGATATGCTGATGATACAATTTTACTTGCTGAAGGTGAGGATGACTTGAGACACTTACTGATGAAGATTGAAGAATACAGTGTACAGTATGGATTACTCTCAATATAAAGAAAGCAAAAATCCTCACAACTGGACCAATAAGCAGCATCACGATAAATGGAGAAAAGTTTGAGGTTGTCAAAGAATTCACATTGTTTGGTTCTACGATTGACACCAATGAAAGCAGCAGTCAGGACATTAGACGTCAGGTAGCACTGGGCAGGTCAGCTGTGAAGGAACACTTTCAAGTGCTGAGGAGCAAGGATATCTCCTTGAGGACTAAGGTGTGCCTGTTACAAGCCATGATATTTCTAATCACCTCGTATGCATGTGAGAGCTGGACAATGAATAAGAAAGACCAAAGGAGAATTGGTGCTTTTGAGTTGTAGTCCTGGTGAAGAATGCTGAAAGTACCATGGAATGCTTAAAGAACTACCAGATCTGTCCTGCAGGAAGTGCAGCCAAAATGCTCCTTGGAAGCAAGAATGGCCAGATTTCATCTCACCTACTTTGGTCATGTTGTCAGAAGGGACCATGCTTGGTAAGGTGGAGGGTCGACAAAAAAGAGGGAGGTCTTCAACAAGATGGATTGACATTGTGGCTGCGATGATGGACTCAGGTATAGAAAGGATCATGGAGCTGGCACAGGATCAGGTGGTGTTTCGTTTGCTGTGCATGGGGTCACTATGAATAAGAAATGATTTGATGGCACCTAAAATCCAACACATCAGTGGGGCCAGGAGAAACAGGCAGAGCTGAAGCCCATGGTTGAGTGGCTTTCACCCAGCCCTTGAGCCTGGCATTTTGAACTTGGACTTAAAGCTTCCAAAATTGTAAAAGCATAAGCTCCTCTTTGTTAAACCCATCCCATTTGTGGTATATTCCTGACAGAGTGGCGTTAGGTAACCAAAACACCAAGGCTGTAAATCTTTATGTAAGCAGCCTGCCTCATTAATGTTGGAAGGAATTCAAAATGTCACAAGTGCACTGGAAAACATTGTTTTGTCTATTTTTTTTCCAGAAATTTATCATATACATATATCTTCACATATTGTTTTAATTATATGAGTCTAATTCATTCATTACAATATTTTTAACATAAGAAAAGATTGGAAATAGCCCAAGTGGTCAATTTTGTGGAAGCATATGTAATCAGTGTTACATCCTCAAAATAAATTCTGTACTGCTATATAAAATAGACTAAGAAAGTGTCAAGGATCAAAAATAATAAAAATAAAGTGATCTCTAAAGTATATATATTTTTAAAGTAGAAGAAGTAAGTCCATACCAACAGCTGACGAGGAGACAGAGCAACTGAAACTCTCAGGTATTCATGGTGAAAATGCCAAATGGCATTTTGGAAGACAATTCAGCAGTTTCTTATGAAACTAACATAGCCTTATCATACAATTCAGCAATCACACTCCAATCTATTTTCTGAATGTGAACACTTTTGTCTACACACAGAAAAAACTACACATGAATGTTTATAGCAATTGTATTCATACTTGCCAGACATTGGAAGGAACTAACGTGTCTTTCAGTAGGCAAAAGGATAAACAAACTGTGGAATGTCCATATAACGGAATGCTGTCCTGTAATGGAAATAAATGAGGTATTAAGCCATGACATAGATAAACCTTTAATGCATATTGCTAAGTAAAAGAGGCAAGTATGATAAGAATATATATTGTGTGATTCCAGTTGTATGGAATCATCTAGATAGTAAAAAGATCAGTGATTTCCAGGGTTTGGGAGAAAGGGGGGGGCTGAATAGAATTGTAAGGGATTATTTAGGTCATGTGAAGTTATTCTGTATGATACTGTAATTAATGGTGGTTACATGTGATTAATCATATCTCAAAACTCATAGAACTTTATTGCATGAATAGTGAGTTTTAATATGTATAAATATTTTTAAAAAATTATTTAGGAGGCTGAGAGATTTCAAATGGAATATGGACAGTGAGAAGAGAGTTTACCTATACTATAAATGTATGGAATTTTGTCACTGAGGAGGGTAGGGGAAAAGATACTGACCCCAGTAACATTGCAAATGAGTGCAGTGTTTAAGATTAAAGGTCACAAGAATTGTGCATAAGACTCGTACACTAATTGATAAAGTTGTATACCACAGGTGTACAGGTTAACAATTCTTATACTGCCACACATGTATACTGTAATGAAACAATTAAATAAATGGATGGTGGCAGACAAATTTCTCACTGGTGTAGTGGTAAGTTACTGATAAGCAGGGGGAGGAGGTTAGAATTATTCATGTGTAGCAGATTAGAGTTAAAGCAACAGCATGAACTGATGATTGCCTTAATATAGGTATGGACAATTACATATAACATATAAACAGAGATATGCTCATACATGTGTTAGTGTTCATACACATAATCCCTCTGTTAATTGAGGCAGCCAAAAAGTAACCTAGAAGCTCCGGTAGTGTAGTGCCTAAGGCACATTATTGCTAACCAGAAGGCTGGCTGTTCAAACCCACTTTTCCTCAGAGGAAAGGTTGGGCAATCTACTTTCATAGTGATACTGCTTTGGAAACCCAAGGTAGGGTTTCTATGAGTCAGGTTTTACTTGACGGCACACAACAACAACAACAACAAAATAACCTAGCACCCAGTACTTTATTTCTAACACTATTCTCCAGCAAAATTAACCAGGATTCCTTGGAGAAATAGCTGATTTTAGGAGTGGGCAGAAAATATACAAGATGAGCCTGGAACATTTTGTAGTGCCAGAAATTAAGAAAGTGCTTAAGAAGGAAAAAACAAAACACAATTTACACATTAATAAGAATAGGTCAAAGGAATAAAGATGCCAAGGGAAAGAGGTCACAATTCTCAAAGCTGGAACAATTTCAGCTACAAAATAAATAAAATAGTATTCGATTATAACCCAAAATATAAAAGGAAATATCCATGAGTCCTTACTAATATAAATTAATTATTGAATAGATAAATAAAAGAGGGACAAGAAAGAGATTTCCTGTGTGGAAGAATTATAAATATTTTTTGTAAATACACTATCATCAAGGTTGGGGAACATAATTATCCACTCCTGAAGTGTAGACTGCTCATGGTGACTTCCTTCCAAAGAGTACACAGTATGTAGAAAGGGAGAAAAAGGAGCAACTTTACAGTAGGAAAACCTGACAAACATTACCACAGCTAGGTGATCAAGGTCAACTCAACAGTTGTAAGTCATGTTGATAGCATAAACTGTTGAAATGATGTGATGAAAATGACCCTTTGCTTCTGTAGTCTTATTCCACAAATCCCAAAACACTGATCTAATAATGAGAAAAGTAATAGACAAATTATAGTAGAGGACCATCTTGCAAAATATCTCACTAGTACTTTTTAAAACTGTTGTTATTTGGTGCCATCAAGTAGGTTCTGACTCATAGTGACCTTGTGGTACACTAAAGGAAACATTACTCAGTCCTGTGCCATCCTCACAACTGCTGCTATGTTTGAACACATTGTTGCAGCCACTTTGTCAATCCATCTTATTGACAGTCTTTCACTTTTTCACTGACCCTCTACCCAACATGATATCCTTCTATAAGGACTGATCCTTTCTGACAACATGACCAAAGTGTGAGAGATGAAGTCTGGCCATTCTCACCTCTAACCTGCGTTCTTGCTGTATTTCCTTCAAGATAGATTTGTTCCTCTAGCAGTCCGTGGTACATTCAATATTCTTCACCAAGACCAAATTCAAATACATCTATTTGAATGTTGTTGTTGTTGTTAGGTGCTGTCGAGTCGCCTTCGACTCACAGTGACCTCATGCACAGCAGAACAAAACACTTCCTGATCCTGCGCCAGCTCCATGATCTTTGCTATTCTTGAGCCCACTGTCGCAGCCACCGTGTCAAACCATCTCGTTGAAAGATTTCCCCTCTTTCTTCAACCCTCCACCTTACCAAGCATGACATCCTTCTCCAGGGAATGGGCCCTCTGACAACATGACCAAAGTAGGTGAGACGAAGTCTGGCCATCCTCCCTTCCAAGGAGCATTTCAGCTGCACTTCCACCAGGAGAGATATATAAGTTCTTTTGGCAGTCCATGGTACCTTCAGCATTCTTCACCAGCACCACAACTCAAAAGCATCAACCCTTCTTCAGTCTACCTTATTCATTGTCCAGCTCTCACATGCATACAAGGAGATTGGAAATATCATGGCTTGTATCAGGCACACCTTAGTCCTCAAGGAGACATCCTTGCTCCTCAGCACTTAAAAGAGTTCTTTCCCAGCCTACCTGCCCAGTGCTACACATTGTCTAATGTCTTGCCTGCTACTTCCATTGGCCTTGATTGTAGAAACAAGCAATGTGAATTCTTTGACAACCTCAATCTTTTCTCCATTTATCGTGATGCAGCTTATTGGTCCAGTTGTAAGGATTTTTGTCTTCTTTATTTTGAGATGTAATCCATACTGCAGATGGTGTTCCTCAGTCTTCATCAGTAAGTGCCTCAAGTCATCCTCACCTTCAGCAAGAAAAGTTGTAGCACCAGCGTATCTCAGTTTGTTAATGACTCTTCCTCCAATCCTGATGCCATGTTTTTCTTCATATATATAGTCCAGCTTCTCGGATTATTTGCTCAGCACATAGATTGAATAAGTATGAGGAAAGGATACAACCCTGACACACTCCATCCCTGATTTTAAACCATGCAGTGTCCCCTTGTTCTGTTCAAATGACAGCCTCCTGGTCAAGGTACAGGTTCCTCACGAGTACAGTCCAGTGTTTGGGAATTCCCATTCTTCTCAATGTTATCCATAATTTGTCATGCTCCACACAATTAAATGCCTTTGCATAGTCAATAAAGCAGAAGTAAACATCTTTCTGGTATTCTTTGCCTTGAGCCAAGATCCATCTGACAGGAGCTATGATATCCCTTGTTCCACGTTCTCTTCTGAATCCAGCTTGCACCTCTGGAAGTTCTCTGTCAATATACTGCTGCAAACGTTTTTGAATTATTTTCAGTAAAATCTTACTTGTATGTGATATTAATGATGTTGTTCGATAATTTCCACATTCTGTGGGATCACCTTTCTTTGGAATGGGTACAATTATGGATCTCTTCCAGTCAGGTGGCCAGGTGGCTGTCTTCCAAATCTCTTGACATAACCAAGTGAGGGCCTTCAGTGTGGCGTCAGTTTGTTGAAATATCTCAATGGGTATTCCATCAATTCCCAGAGCCTTGTTCTTCTCCAATTCCTTCATTGCAGCTTCTATTTCTTCCTTCAATACCATTGGTTCTAGATCATATGCCACCTCCTGAAATGGATGAAGATCGACCAGTTCTTTTTGGTACAGGGACTCTGTGTATTCCTTCCATCTTCTTTTGATGTTCCCTGCATCATGCAATGTTTTGTCCTTAGAAGCTTTCAATATTGCAACTTGAGGCTTACATTTTTTCCTATTTGAATAGACAGCACCAATTCAACACCAATTCAAATGCATCTATTCTTCTTCAGTCTTCCTTATTCATCATCAGCTCTTACATGTGTATGAGGTTATGGAAAATAGCATGGCTTTGGTCAGGCACACCTTAATCTTCAAAGTGATATCTTTGCTCTTACTCATTTAAAGTGAAAAAGTCATAAAATTAAGGAAGGTTTAAGAAACTGTCAGTGTCAAGAGGAGCCTAAGGAGACTGGACTACTAAATGTAATGTAGTATCCTGAATGGGAACCTGGAACAATATGTTGATAAAAAGGCACTAGGTAAACACTAAGGTCATTTGGATAAAGTATGGAGTTTGGTTAATGATACTGTATCATTATCAGTTCATTAATTATAACACAGTTAATTAATTATAACGTGTATAACAGTAAGATGTTAATCATTGGAGAAACTGAGTGCAGGTTATGTGAGCTCTTTGTACTATCTTAATTTTTTTTTTATGCCTAATTCTCTTCTGAAAACAAAATCTATTTAAAATTATATTTTATATTATTTTTTTTTATTTTAAGAGTTTGTTTTACATTCAACATTACATGTACATTTAGTTCCACTACCCATTTACCATGCCCAACCCTAACCCAGTCTCCTCCCTTTCCTACCCAGTAATCCTGCCCCCATGCCCTTCATAGTTATGCACTCTTGTTTGTCCTGCATTTCCTCCATGTGAATATTGCCCCTCTGACACCCCGTGCTCGATTGCTCCAAGGGATGCATTTCCATAGAGTATGTGGGTACATCACTCTCAGTTGAGTAGTCTACATGTACATCTTGTTTACTATTTGGCTGAGAGCCAGCCCCAGGGAGTGAGTTTTATTCCAGGCCCAGAATGTATCCCAGGACCATAGTATTGGGGGTCTCACCAGACTCCATTTGACAAGTAATTCTGCTTATTATTGAGTTTTTGGATTTTGTTCCACGTTTTTCCTCCCACTCTATCCAAGATCTCCAGATTTGATCCTTTCTTGAGTGGTTGGCTTTGATAGCTGGGCACCATCTAGTTCTTCTGATCTCAAGGGCCATAATGTCCTGGGACTGATTGCTTTCAACCCCCTTTTTATTTTTTGTTCTTCTTCACTCTGATGATAGGAGACCATTAGCTGCATCTTAGATGGCTGCTTGAAACCTTCTAAGACCCTGGTTACTACTCACCAATGTAGGATGAAGAACAAGACTTTTATATATTTTGTTTTGCCAATTGAGTCTGGTGTCCCTATGGTCCTGAGATGGTAGATCAGTTGGATCTCTCTCCCCCAGTGTCTGGGTGTCTGTTTTCTGTTGTTTCTGTAAGGATTGCGGGTATTTTGTATCATTGGTTTCTGTGCAAGATTAGCCTCAGATGCAGCTATCCTTGGTCTAGAGCGTACTCCTGTTCACTGACCCCCATCTGATCCTCTCAGATGTTTATCTGTAGCCTGGTGTTTGGTGTTAATGGTAACACGGTATTGTGGACACACTGGATGGTATTAGCATTTGCATCTATCTGCTATGTGCACAATTCAGTGTCCTACCTTTTCCTAATGTTATCGTGGTGGTCACAGACTCTTTCCATACATCCCTCCCCTTACCCATGTCAGCATGTAGGCCCAATAGCCCAAAATTAATCCCTCCCCTTTCCTCCCTACCCTGGTAACCTACAAAGTGTGTCCCTTTCCTAAGCAAACCCTTCTTTGTCTTTTTACAGTAATGGGCTCATACAGTACTTGTCCTTCTGTGATTGACTTATTTCACTCAGCATAATGTCCTCCAGGCTCATCCACATTGTGAGATAATTTGAGTATCCTTCATTGTTCTTTAGTGTAGCATAGTATTCCATGGTGTGAATGTACCATAATTTGGTTATCTGTTCATCTGTTGATGGGCATTTAGGTTGTTTCCATCTCTTTGCTAATGGTGCTGCGATGAACATAGGTGTGCATATATCTGTTCATGTGGTGCCTCATAATGCTTTAAGACATATTCCTAGTAATGGAATCACTAGGTCAAATGGTATTTCTATTTGGTAGAACCACAGGTTCTCTGGTGTGTTGCATTCTCTCCACTGCCCCAGAGAGGTCTCTGATAGCCTTTCTCACCTGTTGGTCAGCCGCAGGGCAGGTTTACCTGTTTTTGTTATTTTTTCCCCCTCTGGGTAAATGCACTTCTTCTTTCTTCTTTCTAATCATACTCCCCTGAGTTTGGCATACTCTGACTAAATGAGCTATTCAGAGCATCAAAATCCCCATTTCAAACTGCTGCACCTAGTTTTTCAGGCCCTAAGATGCTAGGGGGAGCTAGCATGGGCACTGCAAAAGAGACACCATTTTGCTTCTCCCCTCATCTCTTTAAATAGAGAGAGAGAAGGAAAAACAAAAGAGACTTTCCTGATTACAAAGAGGTGGAATCAGGTATTGGACTTATTTCTTAAAGGTATGAGTCATCAGAGTTTGTTTAGGACTTTGCAATCTGTTGTCAACACTGTTCCTACATTTGTTCTCAGAAGACCATGGTATTTCTGAGAAATTCCCTTGTTAAGTCTCTAAATAAAATTTTAAAAAGATGACTTTAGTGTATATTGCTAACTTTGTATAACAAAGAGGAACAAATGAGAATATATTTTTAATATTTGCTTACACTTGTATAAGTATGTAACAGAAATTAATGAAAATGATTACCTATTGAGAAAGGATCAGGGAAGGGCAAGAGGATAAATCCTCCCTGCAGTAGGACAAGATTTTTGAAAAATATGTTTTCACAATTGAGATTCTTGAAATATGTAATCGTATTATCAATTCAAATAATTACATTCACACATAACAGTGATAATTCACTAAAAAATCCCTTAATAAAAAATACCTTAATAAAATGGTGCAAATTTCAGCTCACCATGCTATAGGCATGTGAATTCAGAAAATATGCTCATAATTTTCTAAATTATGAATATAATTTTCTCCATTCTATTAATGGTCTGGCAGAAACCTCTTCTTGACAGATAGGGTAATTAAGCATGTGATGAAGCACTATATTAATATTATTTAAAATTTCAGAGTGCTTTCACATATATCATGTCATTATCTCATGTATTTATCTTCCTTGTTAAATAAAGAATAAAAGAGCTAGTATATTGTTTCTTTCTTCTTTAATAAGAAAACAGTCTTAGAGAAATAAAGGGACTTCCTAAAGTGAAAGTGACAAGGATATGTGTTGTTGTTGTGTGCCATCAAGTCGGACTCGACTCATAACAACTCCTCCTTGGGTTTCCGAGGCAGCATCTCTATGGAAGTAGATTGCCCAACCTTCCTTCTGAGGATATAAGGCAATTAAATTTCTTCTGTTTCTTAATTCAGTGTTTTCTGCCATATTATGTAGCTTATGTTAAATTCTGGTCCTTAAGTAAATTTTCTTTATGTTTATAAATTCTATAATAAGTTCTTTTAAGAGAGAAGATTGCAACATTGTTACCTGTAGTCTAGGAATAAGTTGGATAACATCCCTGTGTGCTGAGAGCAGGTAACAGTGAGAGGGTAATCATTTATTGATGGGATAAACTAGCTCTGAACCAGGAACATGCAGCTAAGTAGACATATAATATGTTCACCAGTCCTAAGGCACATCAAGACACTTTATAATAAAGTCTGTGTATTTCCCCTGCTGATTTTTATCAACTGTGAAGGACTTCCAGATAAACTTTCATATAAACCAAGACTAGTACATTCCCATTGCTAGATTCCCCAGGGAGTGTGAGACTGAGGGTTATCATGTTAAGGATAGGAAATCAAAGAATCATGTAATGAAGATTCTTACACTCAAGTCTTGTTCCCTTTTTTGAATATATTAAATGATCATTGTCATTTTTACTTTTTTAAGGTATGTGTTAAAATCACCAGATATATTTACTATTAATGTTCAGTTACTCCTACCAAAAATTATACATGTTGTTGTCAGGTGTTATTGAGTTGTTTCCAATTCATAGTGACCTTATGTCCACAAAAAGGAAACACTACCCAGTTCTGCATCATTCTCACAACCGCTTCTATGTTTGAACTCATTGTTGCAGCAACTGTCAATCCATCTCATTGAGGATTATGTTCTTTTTCAATGAACCTTTACTTTACCAAGCATAGTGTCCTTCTTCAAGAACTTGTCCCTCCTGACAACATGTCCAAAGGAAGTGAGAGGAACTCTGGCCATCTTCCCTTCTAAGGAGCATTCTGGCTGTACTTCTTCCAAGAATGATTTGTCTGTTCCTTTTATAGTTCATGGTAAATTAAATATTCTTTGCCAACACGATGATTCAAAGGTGTCAATTCTTATTCATTTGCATACATATGAGGTGATTGAAAATACCATGACTGGGGTCAGGCCCATCTTAGTCCTCAAAGAGACATCTGTGTTTTTTTTGTTGTTGTTGTTATTGTTAACACTTTAAAAGGTCTTTACATTGCCCAATGCTATAAGTCATTCAATTTGATTTGATTGATTGATTGATTGACTGCTGCTTCCATGGACATTGATTGGGGATCCAAGTAAAATTAAACCCTTGACAATAACAACGTTTTCTCCATTTATCATGATGTTGTTTATTGGTCTAGTTATAAGGATTTTTGTTTTCTTTATGTTGAGGTGTAATCCATACTGAGAGTTGTACTGTTATATAGTATTTAGTAGGAGTAACTGAAAATTAATATCTTTCCCTCACTTCTAAATACTTTGTTAACCATTTCCATTCTTTGTTGTAAGCACTGATGAAGTAAAAAGTCAATCCAGTACATTTTTTGTATATTAGTTAAAGTAACACTATCCTTAATTAATAGAAGATACATGGGATTCTGGAAACATGGTGGAATAGGCATACAGACTGCACAGACCCTCTTTAACAAAGAAAAGGGGGACCAATTAACACATAAATAGAAGATAATCTTAGAGCCCTAAACTTTGAAGGGAAGGATATAGAAATGGACTGAACTCCAACTTGTAGAAGAACCTGCATGAAAACACCGAAAAAGGAGACATACAATGCTGCAGTCTGTCAGTGATCTTAACTGCATGGACAGCTTGGATATTGCCAAGTGGCATTAGGACCTAAGAATTAAACTAAAAAGAGCACTGCTAGCCAGAGGCTACATGGAAGATTGCACTGGTGGCTGGTGAATAAAAGGGGAAGCAGTGAAGAGGAAGGTGGGCTGAACTGTGGACTTTTGCCTATTTGGAGGCAGTTCAACCATTTTGGATATTTAAAATGACAACATTCTCCCAGATTCCAAGGACTTAAGAATAGGCTTGAGAGCTCTAGTGGTGTAGTGCCTAAGGCATTTGACTGCTAACCAGAAGGCTAGCGGTTCAAACCCACCAGCCACTCCTCAGAAGGAAGGTTGGGCAATCTACTTCTGTAGAGATACAGCCTCAGAAAGCCAAGAAGGGATCACTATGAGTCGGATCCAACTTGACAGGAGTGAGTTTGTTTTTTTATTGGAAGAATAGTGTCCACTTGCCAGGAACCACAAGGACATTCAGAACATGAATGCCTGAAAAGGTATTATATTTATTATATTCCCTTTGTTACTGTTAGAGCCCACACTCTCTTGGTGAAAGGAGGTATTGCCATCCCTCACTCACACCCACCTTCTGGGCTGGCAGGAATTCTATCCCAATCTATGTGCTCAGATGGACCCTGGGGGTCCCGCCCTGTCCCTACCCCTTTTATTTTTCCTTTTTTAGTTCCTTTTTGTCTGTTTTTAAATCATTATTATTAATCCTTTTTTGTGTGTCCTTTTTATTAATATTCTTTATTCTTCAATTCCTGCTTTCTAGTTTTCAGCTTTTCCTCTTTTCCCTGTTCCTGGTTCTTTTTTCTTTCTCATGGTTAACCCCATCCCTTGTTTTTCTTTTTGCATTTTTCCCATTTTTTTCTTCATTATTCTCCTACTCTACCTTTTTTCTCTTATTGCTCTCCCCCAAGATATTGAGGGTTTTTTTTTTTTCTTTTTTCTGGTGATTGTTCTTGTGTGTTTACACGTATTTTTGTCTATTTGCTTTTACCTTTTTTTCGTGGTGTTTTGACTGTTGTTTTTGTCTAACTGAGTGTGAGACAGCAACAGTGCTCATATGACACAACCCCACCCACACCTCCTGCAGTTCCACTACTGAGTGAGAGCTACTACTTCATTCTCCACCAACTGGCCAATGATAAATCACCACCAAGAAGAGTCTGACTCACTCTCAGCTGCTCTTCACAAACAGTTAACAGAGATCTAAATACAACAATGTCACAATGTCTTGGAGGCAACAGACTATCACAGTCCACACAAAGAAGCAAGATAAAGTAGTAGAAACAAGGGAGTAGTATACATACCCAGAACACATCCCTGAGGAAGAAGCAGCATTGGAACTCCCTGATAATCAATGCAAAAGAATTGTATTTAGGTATCTTCAAAGGATTGAGAGAAAGATCAAGGAAAACACTGACAAAAATAAGGAAAACACAGACAAAAATTAGAATAATTTTGGAAGAAAATACAGGAACAAAATGACAAAATAAATGAAAAATTATAAATGATGCAAAATCTACAGATAGAAATCCAGAGGATTAATACTAAATTGTCAGAAATAGATAATACGTTGAAAGGACAAAGGAGTAGAATCGAATCAATGGAAGACAAAATTAATGAGATTGAAGACTAATGTCTGAATACTTCTTTGGAAAGGAATCAATCAGAAAGAAAGATCAAAACAAAATGAAGAAAGCCTAAAGTTCATGTGGGATACCATCAAAAGGAATAATTCATGTGTAATCAAAATTCCAGAACAGGAAGAGAAAAAAATAAAAAACACTGAGAAAATTGTCCAAGATTTCTTGGAAGAGAACTTCCCTGATATGATGAAAGATGAGAATCTATCAACTCAGGAAGTCCAATAAACCCCAAACAGGACAGACCCCAAAAGAAAATCATCAAGGCATATCATCCTCAAACTAATAAAAACCAAAGACAAAGAAAGAATCTTGAAAGCAGCATGGGAAAAACAAAAAGTTACTTACAAAAGATGGCCAATAAGAATAAGCTCTGATTTGTCAGAAGAAACAATGCAAGCAAAAAGGCAATGGGATGGTATATATAAAACCATGAAAGAGAAAAAATTCCAACCAAGAATTTTAAACCCAGAAAAACTGTACCTCAAATGTGATGGCGAAATTAAGAGTCTTCCAGATAAGGAGAAATTAAGGAAATTTGTTAAAACCAGACCAACCTTACAAGACATACTAGAGGGAGTCCTTTAAAGAGAGAACCAATAATAGCAAACAACAAACGACCATTAACACACAAGATGACATAACCCAGAAACCAACACAACTATGGAAGTATCCAAAGTAAAATAAGTTTACAAGATTGTAAACTGGGAATGAGAGACATCAATTGGTAAATGAGGACAACTATAAACCAAAAAGAGGGAAAAAATAGTGTAGTTACAGTACTTCTAAATGGTGAGGAAGTCAAGAGAGTTGCAAGATAGAATGGACTATTCTAAACTCAGGGAGAAAATTATAAATCACAGGGTCATCTCAAAGAAAAATGATAAACCTTCATATCACAATAAAAAAAGTAGGTCAAACACAAATATTCAGCATATTAAACAAGAGTTCCTTTGCAGCTGATTTTCTCAGTGTTATACATTTTTATTTCTTTTGGGGTCTGTCCTCTTTGGGGTTTGTTGGAGTTCCTGAATTGATACAATCTCATCTTTCATCATATCAGGGAAGTTCTCTTCCAAGAAATCTTGGACAACTTTCTCAGTGGTTTTCTTTTTCTCTTCCTGTTCTGGAATTTTGATTACACATATGTAATGGGTAACATTCAGAAGAATGGGAATTCTAGAACACTTAATTGTACTCATGAGGAACTCATACATAGACCAAGAGGCTGTAGCTCAAACAGAACAAAAGGGCACTACATGGTTTAAAATCAAGAAGGGAGCGTATCAGGGTTGTATCCTTTCACCATACTTATTTAATCTATATGCTGAGCAAATAATCCAGGAAAGTGGACTATATGAAGAAGAACATGGCATCAGGATTGGAGGAAGAATCATTAACAACCTGTGATATGCCGATAACACAACTTTGCTTGCTGAAAGTGAGGATGACTTGAAGCACTTACTGATGAAAATTAAAGAATACAGTCTGCATTATGCATTACATCTCAATATAAAGAAAACAAAAATCCTCACAACTGGACCTATAAGCAGAATCATGATAAATGGAGAAAAGATCGAAGTTGTCAAAGAGTTCACATTGCTTGGTTCAACAATTGACACCAATGGAAGCAGCAGTCAGGACATCAGATGATGTATTGTTGTTGTTGTTGTTGTTATGTGCTGTTGAGTCGGCCCCAACTCATAGCGACCCCTCCTTGGGTTTCTGAGGAAGGAAGGTTGGATAATCCTACTTCTGTAGTGATACCGCCTCGGACACCCAAGGAGGGGTCACTATGATTCCCTTCTGACAACATGACCAAAGTATGTAAGACAAAGTCTGGCCATTCTTGTTTCCAAGGAGCATTCCACCTGCACTTCCTCCAGGACAGATTTTTTACTTCTTTTAGCAGTCTATGGTACTTTCAACATTCTTCACCAGCACCATGACTCCAAAACATTGACTCTGCTTCGGTCTTCCCTCTTCATTGTCCAGCTCTCACATGCATATGAGGCAATTGAAAATACCATGGCTTGTGTCAGGTGCACCTTAGTCCTCAAGGAGACATCTTTGCTCTTTAGCACTTGAAAGAGATCTTTTGCAGCCTATTTTCTCAGTGTTATACGTCATCTGATATCTTGACTGCTACTTCCCTTGATGTTGATTGTAGAACCAAGTAATATGAAGTCTTTGACAACTTCAGTCTTTTCTCCACTTATCACTATGCTACGTATTGGTCCAGTTGTAAGGATTTTTGTTTTCTGTATATTGAGGTGTAATCCACACTGCAGACTGTAGTCTTCAATCTTCATCAGTAAGTGCTTCAAGTCATCACTTCCAGCAAGCAAAGTTGTGTCATCTGTGTATCACAGGTTGTTAATGATTCTTCCTCCAATCCTATTGCTATGTTCTTCTTCATATAGTCCAGCTTCAACATTCTTTAAAGGTATGAAAAAAACAACCACTAACTTTATATGGAAAGGAAAGTGACCTCGGACAAGCAAAGCACTATTGAAGAAGAAGAATGAAGTAGGAGGTCTCCCATTGTCAAATCTTAAAACCTACTATACAGCCATGGTAGTCAAAACTGCCTATATTGGTATAACAACAGACACATAAACCAAAGGCACAGAATTGAGAATCCAGAAATAGATCCACCGACCTATGATCAGCTGATCTTTGACAAAAAGCAAAACCCATTAAATGGTGAAGAGAATGTCTGTTTAATAAATAGGGCTGGCAAAACTGGATATCCAGTTGCAGAAAAATGAAACAAGATCTGTACCTCACACCATACACAAAATAAACTCCAGATGAATCCAAGACTTCAATGTGAAATCTAAAACTATAAAATTCCTCAAGGAAAAACTAGGGGCAAAGTTAGAGGCCCTAATATGTGGCATAAATAGACTATCAAACATAACCCAAAATGCACAAACAGCAGAAGAGAAACTAGATGAATGGGACCTTCTCAAAAATAAATTTTTATGTGCTCCCAAAGACTTCTCCAGAAAAATCAAAAGAGAACCTATAGATTGGGAAAAAAATATTTGGCAATGCCGTATCTGACAAGGGACTTATCTCTATAATTTACAGAAAACTCCAACACCTCAACAACAGAAAGACAAACAATCCAATTAAAAAATGGGCAGAAGACATGAATAGACACTTCACCAAAGAGGATATTGAGGTGGCCAGCAAACACATGATCATGATCACTAGCAATTAGAAACATACAAATCAAAGCAGCAATGAGATACTATCTTGCCCCAGCACTAGTAGCAACGTCCAACAAGACAGGAAATAACAATAGCTGGTGAGGATGTGGAGAGATTGGGACTCTCAAACATTGCTGGTGGGACTGTCCAATGATACAACCACTCTGGAAAGTAGTATGGCAAGTCCTTAAAAAATTGGAATTAGAGATAGAATTTGACCCAGCCATTCCATTACTAGGTATATACCTAAAGAATTGAAAGCCAGGACAAGAACAGTTATATGTACACCCATGTTCATCGCAGAGCTATTTACAAGAGCCAAAAGATGGAAACAACCTAGGTGCCCATCAACAGAATGGGTAAACAAATTATGCTACATACACTCAGTGGAATACTCTGCAGCCCTAAAGATTAACATAGAATCTGCAAAACATTGCATAACACGGATGAAGTTGGAGGCGTTACGCTGAGTGAAATAAGTCAATCACAGAAGAACAAATATTATATTAGTCCATTATTGTAAAAAGTCAAGGAAAGTTTTCTATATGGAAGGAAATTTTCTTTGTTGGTTACTAGGGGTGGGAATGGAGAGGAAGGAACACTGTTAGATAGACAGACAAGTGTTCATTTGGGTGAAGAGATAAACAATGTACCAAATGTGAGTGATCAACACAGTGACATTGAGGAAGAAGAAGAAAACATAGAGAGGTGCATGGGAGGTACAGACAACAAAGATGAACCCTTTTGCACATACAGAACTGCACCATCAGTGAAGGCAAACATTGATCTGTGGGTGGATAGATAGATGGACAGACTGAACTATTGTTGTTGTTATTTGCCGTTGAGTTGGTCCCGACTCATAGCGACACCTCCTTGGGTTTCTGAGGCAGTATCACTACGGAAGTAGGATTGCCCAACCTTCCTTCCAAGGAGTGGCTGGCGGGTTTGAACTGCCAGCTTTCTGGTTAGCAGTCAAGTGCCTTAGGCACTATGCTACCAGAGCTCCTGACTGAACTATTAGGTATGTCTATTCAGGGTGCCCAAGACCATGCATAGAGTTGATGGACAATGATTCTACGAGTGTTATTTGTATATTCTGTAAGGATTCCCAGGTATATAGTAGAGCTGACAAGCGACAAAGCTCTATTCACTTCTTGGCCACAGCTAGCTCCCCAGAGGGCACAAGTAGTTGGGCCTGTGTGCTCAGTACCATTGTCCCAGGTGACATCAAGCTCAAATGGCATAACATACTACAAAAAAGCATTGTTCCCCATCCGACTTTGGTGAATAGCAACTGGGATCTTAAAAGCTTGCAAGCTGCCCTGTCGATGTAACATCAGGTCTCTCCTCATCCAGAGCAAAGAAGAATGAAGAAAACCAAAGATACATGGAAACAATTAGTCCAAGCAACTAGTAAACCACATGCCTATATGACAATGAGAACAGAAGGACAGATGGTGCCTGGCTATCACTGTTAACCACTTGGAGGGGGATCTATGCAGGAGATCCTGGATGGAGTGGGAGAACAAGGTGGAACACAACTCAAAATCATTTAAAAAAAAGGGGGGGCGCAGGTTTGCTGGTCTGACAGAGCCTAATGGAACCCCTGAGACTATGGCCTCTAGCTGCTCCTCAGGTCTGGAATTGAACCCACTCCTGTGGCTTCTGACCAAACAAAGGCAGCCATATGAGCTGAACATTTACATTAGGTAGATACACTCCTTGGAGAGATCAATTATGAGAGAATAGAAGGGCTGTGTAAGCACAGGGACATAGCTCAGGGGGCAGGAGTGCATGGAGGGAAGGAAACAGGGAAGAGGTAACTATGGGGAGGAGGTGGGAGGGGAGCCATTGCATTGTGGTAAATTGTAGTCAATGTCATGAGAAAGTGTATGTGAGCTGCTATATGGAAGGAGAATTTGCTCTGTAAACTTTCACCCAAATCACACAAACACACACACATACACACAAAAATATCTTACAAGTGGCCGTCTAGATGCAACAAATAGTCTTTCCTCATCCAGAGTAAAGAGAAATGAAGAAAACCAAAGATACATGGAAACAATTTGTCTAAGGGACTAGTGGACTATGCGTATATGACCATGAGACCAGAAGAACTAGATGGAGCCTGGCTACTACTGGCAATCATTCAGAAAGGGATCAATGCAGGAGATCCTGAATAGACCAGAAGAACAATGTGGAACAAAATTCAAAACCATAAAAAGATAAGGCTTACTGGTCTAATAGAGCCTGGTAAAAAAACCCTAAACTATGGCCCCTAGTTATCCTTCAGGCCTGGAATTGAACTCACTCCCATGGCTCCCAGGCAAACAATAGACAGGCATATAGTGTGAACATTTATACCAGATAGGTACACTCTTAGAACAATCAATCATGGGAGATCAGAAGGGTAGTACTTGCACAGGGAGATAGCTCAGGGGGTAGGAATGCATAGGGAATAAGTACACAGGAAGAGGTAACTACAGGGAGAGAGCGGGAAGAGAGAGCTGTTACATTGTGGGGATTGCAGTCAATGTTATGAAACAAAATGTGTATGAACTGCTGTATGGAAAATGAAGTTGCTCTGTAAACTTTCACCCAAATCACAATTAAATTAAAAAAAAATAAAGACGATATATAGAAATGCAACAAATACAATATACTATCAAATACTCAGAAACTAAATTGATTTGCTAGGAATATGGGATGAACAAAATACTATTGTGAAGCTTACAATCTTCCAGATGGAAAAATACAAACAGACTAACGTGAATAAGCATAAATAGTTCATTGTAAATAGTGACAAGTGGTATGAAGGAAAAGATTTTATTCGGTAATTCCCTGAGTTAAGATCATCAGACTTATGGAAAAATTTGCCTTTGATGTTTTGTAAATTTGCCCTCACTTTGGAACACTGAACCAACCCCTGTTCACAACAAATTTTCAACTAAAATAAAGCTAAATAAGAACTGTATGTACCTGTTCCAACTTACCTATAAATTCATACAGACATAGATAGGAATGGGTCACATTTGTAACTCAGAGACTGCCTGTGGAATAAATTCATAACTGAGATAGATTTGGACTGAATCCAGGTAGATAATTAAGTGTATACTAGACCATGAGGGGCAGGAGACAATGATCCATATAGAACTTGAGGTTTTATTAGAGACATAATATGGGCCAGCCCAAAACCATATTTTTTGCAGTCACCTCATATGCATGCAAAATGCAAAATCTGGACAGTGAATAAGGAAATTAAAAAAAGAATTGATGCATTTTAATTATGGTGTTGGTGCAGAATATTGAATATACCATGGACTGTCAGACGAAGAAACTAATCTGTCTTAGAAGTACAGCCAGAATGTTCCTTAGAAGCAAGGATGGCAAGACTTCAGCTCTCCTATTATGATGATGTTATCAGGAGGGACTAGTCCCTGGAAAAGGACATCATATTTGGTAAGGTGGAAAGTCAATGAAAAAGAGGAAAGATCTTCAATAAAATGGATTGACACAGTACCAGCAACAATGGGCTCAAACATAAAAATGAATATGATGATGGTGCAGAATCAGGCAGTGTTTTGTTCTTTTGTGCATAGGTTCATTATGAGTCAGAACCAACCTGATAATAACAGTATATGGAAAGAGCTTAACTAATTGAAAAAGAAAAACTAGCAAACATGAACATTTCCTATGGATGGAATGTAGTGAGTGAAAAAAAATTTAACTTATGTACCACTTCCTCATTTGCTTTGAATGTATTCCTGTGAATAGATCATTAGGACTTTATTGTGTGAGATGATAACCTAGTTCAAGAGGAAACCATCAAAAGATTCCAAGAAAGGTAGTGACATGATCAGATGTGTGTTTCTAAACTACCACTTCGGCTGCTCTGTTGAGAAAAACTGCAGAGAACTGTTTGAATGCTATTAAAGTGGCTATAAGGAGCCACTGGTAGTGCAATGGTTAAGCACTAGTCTGGTTAAGCAGTTGGCCTCTGTAAAAATTACATCTTTGGAAACTCTATGGGCCAGTTCTACTCTGTCCTATGGGGTCTTTATGAGTGGGAATTGGCTAGATGACAATGGGTTTAGAGTGCTTATGACATTATTAGTCCATAAGAGAGACAACACATTGGACTAGAGTGGTGTGTTACGGCAATATTTTCTGCACTGGATTTATGTAACAAACCTCAAATTCACAAGCAGTTATTTATTTATTTACTTATTTGTTTGTTTAGTTATTTAGTCATTCATGGATCTTCTGACAGAGTAAGGAACTACAGGGTTTGCCTTGAGCATTGAATCAGGTCTCTTACATGTATTTCTTCTTTCTCTTGGAACCAGAAGCTGCCCTGTCAAGTAATTTGTAAGACAGAATGGCAGAAGTACAAAATTCTAAGCCAAATCATATAAGTACATTAAAGTCCCTTTCAGATATGGTCTATTTTTATATGCTTGTTGTTGTTGTTAAGTGCCATCGAGTCGTTTCTGACACATAGCGACCCCATGCACAGCAGAATGAAACACTGCCTGATCCCGCGCCAGCCCCACAATCCCTGCTACACTTGAGCTCATCATTGCAGCCACCGTATCAATCCATCTCGTTGAAGGCCTCCCCCTCTTTCGTCGACCCTCCACCCTACCAAGCATGACATCCTTCTCCAAGGAATGGTC
>NW_006921753.1:5240780-5251845 GCF_000298275.1 Orycteropus afer afer
TCCTCCTTTATATGCTTACACTCCATCAATTATTCAAAGTAAATCACACAGCCAACCACAATACTAGTTGGGTGAAGAAACACAGTCTGTTTACTCTGGCAGGGAGGTATTCCAAAATCATATGGAGAAGAATGTGTATGTAAAATTCTATAACAGACAGTGAATGAAGAATACAATCTAACAGATACTGTTGCAAATAGATTGGTTGTATGATTTTGGAGAAAATATTAAATTAGATATGTAGGATAACAGAGAAGGAGTTGTAGATGATGATTCTCACGTTACATTTTACAGACACAAGTATCATTTACTAATAGAAGAAGACAGGAGTAAAAGAAATTGAGACTTGAGAAGAAGATCAATATTTCGGTTTGGGAAAATAAAATGAAAGAGACAAGTGATATAGAAGTTGGTGCTTAAATATTTATGATTAAACTAAGAGTTTGTTGGTTGTTGCTGGTTGTCATTGAGTTGATTTTGATTCATGGTGAGCTCATCTAGGACTTCTCCATAGTGTTTTCAAAGATGTACTTTTTTCAGAGGCATATTGCCAGGTATGTCTCTCTAGGTGCCTCTAAGTGAGTTTGAACTGCTAACCTAGTTGAATACTTGACCATTTGTGCCACCCAAGTACTCCACAAAGTGTGGCTAATGCTAGATTAATGAATTGAGTTACTGGCACATCAATAGTATCATAAACTGTGGAAGTGGATGAGATCATCCAGGAAGGGAGCCTGGAGTGAGAAGAGAGCCTATGCCTGAATCTTCAAAAGCTCCAGCACTTAAAAACTGTAAAGAAGAGGGTCCAACTCTGTTGTCACCAATGCATATGACATTGCTTATTAAGTAATTGTTGTGTACCTATTATATTCATTAGCAGCTCAGAATAAAAAATGTGAGATGCATTCTCTGCCCTATGGTTCCTGATAAACAACACCTAGAAGACTAAATTAACTTAGAGTTAATGCCATTACAGAAGTATGCCAAGGTTGATATGCAAATATCTTGAAAGGCACCAGACCCAGACTGAAATGAATAGTGGAGAAAAGGAAGCGGTACCTGTGTTGAAAAGTAGTGTTACTCAAGCCAGGAAAATCTGGGTTATGGGGAATGTTGGGGATTTGTTGAGAGTGGTCTGCATCAGACCCACCAACCCCTCCTCAGGAGGAAGTCTGGGCAATCTACTTCCATTGAGATATAGAGGTATTGCCTTGGAAACCCAAGGAAGAGTTGCTATGAGTCAGAATGGACTCCATGGCAGTGAGGGTTTTTTTTTTTTTTTTGGAGGGGGAGGGGGCACAGCATCAGATAGAAGTGATAGCTTATGAAAGAGGCAGGGAGAAGAGTATAATATTCAGGTTAAAAGTTGCAGTAAGACTGAGGTTTGGCGTGTGAAAGCAGAGAAAGACAAGAATAACACCTGAAAAATGAGCAGAGGACTGATTACATAGCTCCCTGTAAGGTGAATCTGTGATATTCCCAAGGTATTTTACTTGTTATGGCTATTTCAGAAACACTGTTCTACTTATACACAGATGCTTATTTCTTATTTCCATAGACTAGAATTGGGTACAAAGTATTACATTTTCTGGTTATTTTGATCCATCCAAATGGATATAAGGAAGATTTCAGTACTTATGGTATAGATACAGCAAAACATTTAAAATTATTACAGTCTATTCCATTTATATCCTAAACTTTCTTATATCAAAGCTCAAGCACATGCTCCTAATGTTCACACTCAGAAATTTTTTAACTATTTCAGGGTCTACATATTTTATAGTTTCACAAATTTTTGTGGGTTAATGAATATTTGGAGACATGGAGTTAATTATATAGGAGATTAAAAACTTTATTCCTGAAATCAGATTAATAGAAATTAAAAATACGCAAGTTGAAATGGGCAATAAATAAACTGAGTTCGTGAATTTAATATTTTAGTTATTCCTTTATCTTCCTCTAGGAAGTGATGACTATATAATTTATAGAGTTGGATTCTTCACCATGTGGTTTGTGAGATGCCAAATAAGCTGTCAGTGAATGAAAAATAAAACAAAACAAAACAAACCTGTCGGGTCATCACACAAGGATCAGCTATTGTTTGTGATCTAATTTGCACATTTGCTTAGATTATGTCAAATTTTGTTTGGATGTATCAGTAATGCAATGTACCAATGTTGTCAATTCTAACTGGAGCATACATTTTGAAATGTTATAAAGAGCAACAAAATACCTCACATTTTAATAGTAACTATGATTGAAGATCTCTGATAACATTATATTATGTTTTTAATTTGTAATAAAATAGATGTTTCAAATGGAAAGTATATTTCTGCATACTACAAATCATATTTTTAAAAGTAAGAATAGGTTTGAAAGAATTTGTTCTGATTACCTAGTGCCGTTCTGACAAGAATATACCACAAATGGTATGGCCTGAACAAACAGTTTATTCTCTTACAAATTTGGAGACTTTAAGTTGAAGTTCAAAGTGCCAGGCTCCGGGGGCCGTGTGAAATCCCCTCGACCTTGAGCTTTAGCTCTGCCTTTTGCTCCCAGCCCACTGAAGTTAGAGGCATCTCTTTACTCAAATAGCTACTGGCTGCTGAGGCTAACAAACCCAAGGTTGACAAACAAAATGGCACAGTACCGATGTTACCAAACCACAAAGCAGACCATTCATTCAAGTCCATTGTAAGTCTCAAGGTCAGCAGAGCATGGCAGGATGCTGAACAACAACACAGCTACATGCAAGGTTCAAAGTGCCATAAGCTAGAGACTATCCCCAAGACTTCTTATTTACAAGAGGCAGAACACATCCCAAAGGCAGCTACCCAGCTGCTTGTGGTAGATCCCACCGTGGAGTTGATTGCCTGTCTCATCATGGGGGATAACTACCACCAGCTGCCCAGCCACTCAACCAGGCCCACCCAAGTTGACATACAAATTTAACTACCACAATCCCACCCCTTGTCAACTTGGCACCTGTATATATCTTCATTGGGTGGCGTCTGTACAGATCTCCTTCACTGGGTGGCATCTGTACAGATCTCCTTCATGGGGTGGCTCCAGTCCCCTAGTTCCTGAGTAGTGACGTCACCCCCTTGGCCTTGCGGTCCCATTCTTCTACCTCTTGGGTATGGTAGCCCTGCCCCCTCGCTCTTGGACAGCAGCTGTAGGTCCATCCCACTGGCCCACATGAAGGAGCAGCGCCATACTCCAGAACCAGGTTGATGATGGTCTAACTCTTTGAAACTTAGGGGGTTATGATGGTTCCCCCTCCAAAGGTCACGGTCCTACCCTTTGAGGCTGAGGCAGCTCTGTTTCCCATTTCCTTAGTCTCTCCATTTCTGCCAATTAATGCCTGAGGGCAACCCACTCAGTTGGAAATCTTTCTGCCCAAAGGACGCCTAGCTTTCTTGCTCTGTAGGCTGGCCAACCTGCTACTCCATTTTATGCCAGTCTCTTCACCAATTCATGCCCGAAGGCAACCCACTCCACCAGGAAACCCAATGGCACCTGGCTTTCTCCTCTATGGGGTGGTAAGCCTGTTGCTGTTTAATGCTGGTCTCTGGGCTCTTTTACTTCTGTCTCTCATGCTGATCTCTCTGCCAGTATCTCTCTGGCGGTTTCTTGGTGCTGCTCCTGCTGGCTCTCATGCCGTATGCCAGGGTCTGTCTGCCAGGGTCTCAGGTCAAGGACACACTCCACTTCTGTTTCCACATTTTAGATATCTGTCAGAGCAGCACCCCACTCTTTCAGTACCGTATTGTTTTCTGGTTACCTTGTGCTGCTCTGACAAGAATATACCACAAACAGGATGGCATGAACAAACAGGAGTTTATTCTCTTACAACTTTGGAAGCTTTAAGTCCAAGTTCAAGTGCCAGGCTCCAGGGGTATGTGAAAGCCCCCCAACCTTGGCCTTTACCTCTGCCTCTTGCTCCCAGCCCACTGAAGCTAGAGGCATCTCTTTACTCAGGCAGCTACTGGCTGCTGAGGCTAACAAGCCCAAGGTTGAAAAATAAAATGGCACAGTCCTGATGTTACCAAACCACAAAGGAGACCATTCATTCAAGCCTGTTGTAAGTCTCAAGGTTGGCAGAGCATGGCAGGCTGGTAAACAATGACACAACTACATGCAGGGTTCAAGGTGCCATAAGCTAGAGATTATCCCCAAAATTCCTCCTTATATACAAGAAGCAGACCACATCCCAAAGGCAGCTGCTTGTGGTAGATTGCACCATGGAGTTGATTGCCAGTCTCATCACTACCACCAGCTGCCCAGCCACTCAACCAGGCCCACCCATGTTTACATACAAATTTAACTACTACAGAATTTGTTTGTAATCTCTGTCTTTCAGGGTAGATCTTCAATGAGATGGATTGACACAGTGGCTGAAACAAAGGCCTCAAATACGGCAATAATTGTGAGGACAGGGCAAGCGGTGTTTTGTAGTGTTGCATAGAGGGTTATTATGAATTGGAACAGACTTGATGGCACCTAACAATAAAAACAACATCATCATATATATTCAAATGGAAGTGAATTTTTCAGAAAATCCCTATGACTTAATTTATTAGTCATGAAATCTTCATATATATGACTTAAAACTATTTAAGAATGCTACTACCCAAGGAGGGGTCGCTATGAGTCGGGTCCGACTCCACGGCACATAACAACAACAACAACTTTTCACCATAATCATCTGGACTGGTGGACCAACACAATTCCATTCAAACTCTTAATGTGAAGGGTAGAAATGGAAATGAATTACAAATAAATCAAGGCAATGCCACGTAAATAAATAATAACAGGAAACAGTGGAACGTTTTCCATATTTATGCTTAGAAGCAGCCCATACTACTATATTAGAGGATGGGGCAATCTACTTCTGTAGTTATACTGCCTTGGAAACCCAAGGAGGGGTCGCTATGAATCGGGTCCGACTCAACAGCACATAACAACAACAGCACTATATTAGATGTGGAAACACAGGAGTTGAAACTTGTAATGACATATACTGATAAATGTTGAAATGCTATACAAGCATAATTGTAACCTTAACCCATTTTACTATATATCTATTGCAGGTAATGAATCAATAAAACTCTTCTTTGTACTACTGAAGACATAATACTAGAATTTTACTCATGAGTATTGTTTTAGTTACCTATTACTGCTCTGACAGGAATATATCACAAATAGGATGGCTTGAACAAACAGGAGTTTATTCTCTTCCAATTTGCAGGCTTTAAGTCCAAGTTCAAAGTGCCAGGCTCTAGGGGCTGGATGAAAGCCCCTCAGCCTTGAGCTTCAGCACTGCCTCCAGCTCCAGGCCTACTGAAGCTAGAGGCTTTTCTTCACTCAGACAGCTGCTGGCTTCTGAAGCTGACAATCCCAAGGTTGACGAGTAAAAAGTCACAGTCCTGATGTTACCAAACCATGCAGCAGGCTGTTAATTCAAGTCCATTGAAAGTCCCAAGGTCAGCAGAGCCTGGCAAGCTGCTGAAAAATGACTCAGCTATATGCAGGGTTCAAATGTACCATTTGCTAGAAACCATTCCCAAAGCTGTTTCTTATATATGGGAAGCAGACCACATACCCAAAGACAGCTACTCAGCTGCTCACAGTAGATTCCACCATGGAATTATTACCAGTCTCATCATGGGGAATACTACATCCAGGTGCCCAGCCACTCAACCAGGCCCAGCCAAGTTGACACACAAACTTAACCACCACAATTTTGTTATTTAAGTGTTCCTGAACAAGCACTTTTAATTTCTTTTTATATGATAAATATTCTTCTATGTTCCAGATACAGAGCTAAAGCTGATTGACAAAGTCTTGCCCTAAAACAGCCTATATTATCTTAAGGGAACAAAATAGTAAACAAATAAGAGAATAAACTTATTTCATTTGTAATAAGCACAGTGAGTAAAAAAGCAATATAATAGGATAGAAATAATTATAGATAGAATGACTTTTGTAGAATGTTAACATCTATAAGTCTTAACAATAAGCAAGAGACAACTTGGGCTAGTGTTGTTTTGTTATGTGCCATCAAGTTGGACCCGACTCATAGCAACTCCTCCTTGGGTTTCTGAGGCAGTTATAACTATGGAAGGAGATTGCTCCGTCTTCCTTCCAAGGAGTGGCTGGTGGGTTTGAATCACCAGCCTTCTTGTTAGCAGTCAAGTGCCTTAGGCACTACACTACCAGGCTAGTGTATCACAGAGGAAAGATGAAGTAGACAGTAGAATGTGTAAGTGTGATGTTGAGGAGCAAAAACAAAAGCAGAGTTAGAAATTTTGGAGTCAAACTACATGCATCCTACTGCCATTGTGTTGATTCTGACATATAGCAACCCCCACTAGGTTTCCAAGGCTGTAAATATTTATAGAAGCAGATTTCCTAGTCTTTCTCCTATGGAGCAGCAGATGGGTTTGAACTACCAACTTTCTGGTTAGCAGCCAAGTGCCTTATCCATGGATACTGCTGCTTAGATCCATGGAAATATAATAATCTAGAAAGAGAATATTGCTAGAGATTAGAAGAGAGTTCAAAACCAATCTCTGGAGCACTCCAGTATTTTTTTATAATGGTGAGAAAACTCATCCAGTAAAGGGCCAAAAGGCCACAAGGAAAGTTGGAAGGATGTGAAGTCTTAAAAATGCTAAGAAAGGAAACAACACCAAATGTGTTGTAACAAAAAAAAAAAAAATGAAAATAAAAATGTTTCTATTAGATTTGGAATTAAGGAAACATTTATTGACCATTTAACAAACTCGAATGAAGGAATGAAGAAGAAAGCAAGTAAGAAATAGTTCTTGGAGTAAATGGGAGATATAGAAGGGAATTCATCTGTCAATTGGTCATACTGTGGTGGCTCATGTGTTACTGTGATGCTGGAATCTATTTAACTGATATTTCAAAATTCAGCAGGGTCACACATGTTGGACAGATTTCAGTGCAGCTTCTAGACTAAGACTGTCTAGAAAGAAGGACATGGCCAGGTCTCCTTTTGAAAAAAAATTGACACACTTCTGAGAACATTGTGAAAAGTAGGGAAACATTGTCTGATATGGTGTTGTAAGATGAAACCCTCATGCTGGAAGGCACTAAGCTATGACTAGAAAAGTGCTGCCTCCTAAAAATAGAGTCCATCTTAATGACATAGATGAAGTAAAGCTTTCTGGACCTTCATTGGCTGATGTGACACAATACAAAATTGGAAGAAACAGCTGCAAATATTTATTAATAATTGGAACATGGCATGTACAAAGTATGAAAAACTGTCAGTTATAAAAAATGACATGGAACACATAAATATCAATATCCTAGGCATTCGTGAGCTGAAATGGACAGATATTGGCCATTTTTAATTTGAAAAGTGTATAGTCGACTAGGCTGGGAATGATAAATTAAAGAGGAATGATGATACATTCATTCTCAAAAAAAATATTTCAAGATCTATCCTGAAGTACAATGCTATCAGTGATAGTATACTATCCATACAGCTACAAAGAAACCCAATTAGAGCTACTATTATTCAAATTTATGTACCAAACACTAAAGCCAAAGATGAATAAATTGAGATTTTTACCAACATCTGCTGTCTGAATCTGACCAAACATGGAATTAAGATGTATTGATAATTATAGGTAATTGGAATTCAAGAGCTGGAAACAAAGCAGAAACATTGGTAACTGGAAAATATACTGTTGGTGATAAAAATGACACCAGAGATCACATGACAGAATTTGGCATAATCAAAGATTTATTCATTGAAAATACCCTTTTAACCAACATAAACAGTTCCTATTTGCGTGGACCTCTCCAGACTGAATACACAGAAATCAAATCAGCAACATCTGTTGGAAGAAACAATGGAAAAGTTCAATATCATCAGTCAGAACAAGGTCAAGGGCTGACTGTGCAACAGATCAGGAATTGCTCATATGCACGTGTTTGTTGAAACTGAGGAAAATTAAAAGAAATCCCCAGACCCAAAATACAACCTGAAGTATATCCTACCTGAATTTGGAGACCATCTGTACAATAAAATTTGATATATTTAATACCAGTGATTGAAGAACAGAAGAGATGTGAGATGATATCAAGAACTTCATATGTCAGTGGAATACTACTCAACCGTAGAGAATAAAGTAGAATCTGCAAAACACCGCATAATGTGAATGAACTTGGAGGACATTATGATGAGTGAAATAAGTCAATCACAGAAGGACAAATATTGAATTAGTCTGCTGTGGTAAAAAGTCAAGGAAAGGTTTACATATGGAACAAACTCTTTGTTGGTTACCAGAGGTGGGAGAGCAGGGGAGAGAACACTACTAGATAGGTAGAGATAAGTATTGATTTGGGTGAAGGGAAGGACAATGCATCAAATGTGAGTGATCACAGTGGCATTAGGAAGAGGAAGACATAGAGAAGTACATGGGAGATACAGACAACAAAGATGAACCCTATTGCATTTACAGTACTGCATTGTCAGTGATGGCAAACATTAATCTACGGGTGGATAAGTGAGTGGACAGGCTGAACGATCAGGTATGTCTAGGCAGGGAGAGTGTGCCCATGACCATGTATAAGGTTGGCAGACAATGTTTCTGCAAGCATAATTCTATGTTCTGTAAGAATATCCAGGTATATATTAGAGCAGAGAAGGGACAAGGTTGTGGTGACTTCTTGGCCATAGCCAGCTACCCAGAGGGAGCAAGTTGGACCTATGTGCTTGGCACAATGGTCACAGGGGACATCAAGCTCAGTTTGCATAACATACTACACAAAAACATAGTTTCACATCTTACTTTGGTGAGTAGTGACTAAGATCTTAAAAGCTTGAACCGCAGCAGACAGACACTATGAGATGATGGCTACGAGTTTGACATATCATTCACCTCAGTGAATAACAGAGCAATGCGGACCCTCTGGCGATGCTGGATACCGTTGACCAGATGTGACTGCCAGTAGTGATGACTTGGTGCCTCAATGCGGGGCACTAATGGGATCTGACTGGGCTCAATAAAGCAGAAACTGCTGCCAAGCACAGTGAGGCCAAGGTAAAAATCTGAAGGCATTCTTATGACATCCCACCACCACCCATGGAGCCTGACCATCCTTTCTACAGCAACATCAGTAAGGATCACAGGTATGCAGACCTCATTGAAGATCAGCTACCCTCCTGTGAGAATCTGAAGGACAATATTGCCAGAGCCCTGCCCTTTTGGAATGAAGTTCCTCAGATCAAAGGAGGGAAACAGGTACTGATTGCAGCCCATGGCAACAGCCTTTGGGGCATTGTCAAACATCTGGAGAGTCTCTCTGAAGAGGCTATCATGGAGCTGAACCTGCCAACTGGTATTTCCATGGTCTATGAATTGGATAAGAACTTGAAGTCCATCAGGGTCATGCAGTTCCTGGGGGATCTTCAGACCGTTTGTAAAGCCGTGGAAGCTGTGGATGCCCAGGGCAAAGTCAAGAAGTGCAGGCTAGCAGGCCTACTGCTAGCCCACAGAACATCCTCCCTGAGATCCCATTCCTCTGCACTGCTCCCCTGCACATGTGACTCTGACTACATCTGTAGGCATCTTAAGTTGTAGCTGAATGTGGAGGAGCGGTGGTACCATTTCAGCCATTTTGTCTCCTGCACCTCTTCAAACAGTCTAGTCAGAGTGGCACCTCTGGGGCATGGTCCTTAGTCCAGGTCCTAAAGAAAACTCTTCTCATCCAAGAGAGGTAGTGACTCTGGGGTTTTGGGTAGTAGTTTTTCACTGAGGACCTGCTTGAGTAGCACATAAGGAGGAACCATGCTAAGTATGATCAATTAGGGGAAGCAAGGGAGTCTATTCCTGTTGCCAGAAGCCAGTGCTCCTATGTTATTCTATAGTCAGGTCACTGTCTGGGACACTCTAGTCACTCCAGTGGAAGATGCATGGTGATTTAAAACACTTCCTCCTTGACCACAGAGGAGTTGGCCCCAGAAAGCTGAGATCAACCCTGAATGTTGACGTGTTGCATTTTTACAAAAAGAAAATAATTTGTAAACAAGACAAAACCACCCTTCTGGGATTTCTCATGGCAGTTGAAATAGTAGTACCACATGTCATCATCATAAAATAAACCACTCCTCTCACCCTGTGGGATCAGCTCCTTGACTCCTAAGGGTGGGAGTTCATCCTGCTATGTGTTTTAGAATGCTTCCCCTGCCTTACTGTTTTGTGGCAGTGAAATGCCTATTAATCCTGTGCAGATGTGTCTTTTCACTGTGATTTCTAAGTCGTATTAAGTTGCTTGGCTCAGTTTGAGCATAACTGTACTAAATCTTTTTTTTTTTTTCCAGATGAGTATAATAAAGGACTGATGTGCAATTAAAAGAAAAAAAAAAAAAAGATGGCAATAATTGTGAGAATGGCACAGGACCAGAAAATGGTTGGCTCTTTTGTACATAGAGTAGGTATGGGTGGAAACTGACTTGATGGCACCTAATAACAAGAGATGAGAATGCTATTAGTGTACATATAATATTTCCAAATGCAGTTTCTATACAAAGATAAACAAGTTGGAATGCTAGCTCAAGAAGGACATAAGTTTCAAGAAGAATACATTGATGATGCAGAAGTGAGGAGATAAAGCTTATGCAATTGAAATTCAAATGATCAGTTGGAGGAGTTGGTATTGTATAAGAGGAGAGGAAATTCTTAACTGTAATAAAACAAAATGGTATAATAATAAAGAAAAGTTGGTTTTATAAATATAGATGAGGCAATTTTTCCTGATTGTCTGTATCAATGAATAAGAATTGAAGTCTTCAGCTTAAAGTAAGTCTGGACTGGTTTTTAGAAGTTTGATATTAAACCGTCATCTTGAATAATAATAAAACAAGTTTACTGGTAAAATGTAGGAAAATTACTATGTTCTGACATGAAATCAGATTATGTATGGATATGTGTGGGTTGTTGTTGTTGTTGTTAAGTGCCGTCGAGTCGTTTCCGACTCATAGCGACCCCATGCACAGCAGAACGAAACACTGCCCGATCCCGCA
>NW_006921753.1:5253733-5257271 GCF_000298275.1 Orycteropus afer afer
TGGACTTGTTTTAATTGTCTTTAACTTCAAGTGGAATTTGCATATGACCAGTTGATGGTCTGTTCCACAATCAGCTCCTGGCCTGGTTTTGGCTGAAGATATTGAGTGGTGGTATGGGGAAAAGAGAGAGAGATGGATGCAAGTGGGTTCTCCTGCACTGCAACCTCTTATTTGTTTCTGTTGCTTCAACCTTCCAGAATTGTTGGACTTCTATGAAAACTTTATGCTTCAAACTGAGATTACTTTGTGAAGAAAGTAGGAATTTTAGGACTCTGGGTTCAATTAAAGACAGAGTTTATCATGGACAGTATGACTGAAGGAAAAGGAAGGCAATTTGTTAAAAAAATATATATAAGATAGTGATTATAATGATAGGTTTGGCTTAAACCTTTGTTTCTTTTCTAATTTAGCATTTGAAAGTCTAATATGCCATCTGTGCAATGATTTGATTGCATTTCATATATTTTGATAAGTTTGTTTTTTATTTAATTCCATTAAAAATACTTTTATATTTGTGCTGGGATTTCTTCTTTAACTAGTGGAAATTTCGAAGTGCATTGCGTAACTTCTAACTTTGTGGGACTTTTTCAGATAGTTACTGTTATTGACTTCTAATTTAATTCCTTTGCCACTATGAATCATATTCTATAAAAGTTATTCTTTTGGGATATATTAAGACATATTATGTTTTAACATGTGTTCTGTTTTATTAAATGTTCAATGTACACATGAAAAGAATGCCTATTCTATAATTGTAGAGTATACACTGTCAATTAAATACAGATAATGGGTAAATGAATGTTAAAAGTGTTTAAATCTATATTTTTACTGATATTTTTTAATTGTGCTAAAAAAAACAAAAAAACTCTCTGCCATTGAGTCAGATTCAACTCACAGGTTCACCTCTTTGGGTTTCTGAGGCGGTATCACTATAGAAGTAGATTCCCCAGTCTTCTGTGTAATAATCTCTTATTAGAGGTGTGTCTATTTCTATCTTTAATTCTGTCCATTTTACAATTGGTTGTTGTTGTCATTATTAAGTGCCATTGAGTTTGCTCCAACTCATAGTGAACCCATGCACGACAAAATGAAACCTGTCAGGACCTGTGACATCCTCACAATCTTTTCTATGCTTGAGCCCGTCATTGCAGCCTTTGTGTCAGTCCATCTCTTTGAGGGTCATCCCCTTTTTTTTTTTTGCTGACTCTCTGCTTTACTCAGCCTGATATCCTTTTCCAGGAACTGCTTCCTTTTGGTGACATAACCAAAGTAGGTGTGAGGAAATCTGGCCATTCTCTCTTCTAAAGAACATTCTAGCTGCTCTTCGTCCAGGACAGATTTGTTGGTTCTTCTGGTATTTTTAGGATTCTTGGCCAATACTACAGTTTAGATGCATCAATTCTTTTGTGGTCTTCCTTATTAATCTTCCAGCTTTTTTTTTTTTTTTCTTTTGGTTCAGAGTTTATAGTTGTTTTCAATGGGAGGATTAGTCTGAACAAACTACTCCTTCATAGTTAGTCAAGACTTTTATCAAATAATATGGACTTTGGAATAGAAGGAATTGGTTAATTAACTCATACATTAAATGCTCAACTACTACCAATAAAGTAGAAAATGTTTTAGGTGTTGACAAAGATAAATATGATTTAGGTCCAGTGGGAAAAACAGAAACCCCAAATATTTGGTATCTTTCATAGGAAGTGATAAGAGGGAAATACCTCAAGTACCATGCTAGGACAATTCAGGGAATCAGGAACCCTACCTTTCTAGTTTTTCCAGAGGAAGTAATAGCTGAATTCACTTCTGAAAAAAAAGCGTATCAGGAGTACAACATAGAGAATGGTGTGAAGGTTGTAAGGAAGGGAATTTCAGGCAAAGACCAACAAATAAGTGTGACACTAGATGGTGTAGCTTGAAAATGACAAATGAAAAGTTTACTTGTGAAGATGTGATGAGGCAACTAGTTTTTATTTTATTTTTTTTTATTATGCTTTGAGTGCAAATTTACAAAGCAAATTTATTTTACATTTAACAGTTCATGCATGTTTGATTTCATGCCCTGATTACCATCCCCAACTAAAAAACTCTCCTCCCTTCCTCTCCCTGTGACTACCCACTCCCTGTGCCATTCTTAATCATGCTTTCCTGTCTGCCCAGCTTTCCCTGTATGTGAATTCTTCCCCTCCTGTGTCTAATGGCTGACTGATCTAAGGGGTGCATCTCCTGAAAGTAGGAGGTGCATTGCCCTGGGGTAAGGGTTCTGCATGTCAGTCTTTCTACTGTTGGACCTGAGAGCCAATCCATAGAAGTGAGTTCACTTCTAGGCCTGAAGGGTAACCTTGGGCCATAGTCTCAGGGGTTGCACCAGTCTCTATCTGACCAGTAATTCTGGTCATTTTCATGTTTTTGAATTTTGTTCCACATTTTTCCTTCCACTCTGTCCAAGATCTCTAGTTTAGATCCCTTTTCCAGTGATTGCCATTGGTAGCCTAGCACTATCTAGTTCTTCTGGTCTCAGGGTCTAGTTCTTCTGGTCTCAGGACCATGAAGGCTAAGGTCCTCATGGTCCATCTTACCCTTGGACTAATAACTTCCAGGTGCTTTTGATTTTCCTCACTCTTTGCTTCAGATAAAGATACCAATAGCTGCATCTTAGATGGCCACTCAAAAGCTTTTAAGACCCCAGTCATTACTCACCAATGTAGGCTGTAGAACAGGATTTTCATGTACTATGTTGTGCCAGTTGAGCATGGTGTCTCCTGTTACCATGGTCATGAGTCCACAGGCAGGGTGATTCTCTCTCTCAAGATGTTTGTCTCTGAGAAGTTACTCCAATTCTGCCTTCTGTTGCTTCTGTAATTATGTGGTTAATTTTGCAACACAAGTGCATATGCAAGATTATCTTCAGCCAGATCTATCATTGGTTCAGGATATATTCCTGTTTGCCTACCCCCACCCAATCTTCTCCCCATCTATGTGTTGATCCATTGTTTGGTGTTTTGTGTCAATGGTAATGCAGTATGGTGCGTGTACTAGTATTTGTCTCTGTTGTCTGTATCTTACATCCACGTTTCAGTGTCCTTCCTTTCCCAGTGTCATCTTTCTGGTCACATTTTTCTGCAAGTGAATATCCAATTTTGTCAGCACCATTTGTTAAAGAGGCTATATCTCCCTCATTTAATAGGTTTTGGTCCTTTGCTAAAGATCAGCCGTCCATAGATGGATGGGTCTATTTCTGGGTTTTCAATTCTGTTGCATTGGCTATCTATCTATCATTGTACCAATACAACACTGTGTTAACTACTGTGGCTGTGTAGTAGTTTTGAGATATGGGGTGTGAGACCTTCTACTTTGTTTTTCTTCTTCAGCAGTGCTTTGATTATCTGAGATCTCTTTCCTTTCCATAAGAAATTAGTGATTGGTTTTTCCATGTCCTTAACAATTGTTGATGGAATCTGGATCAGGATTGCATTGAATGTATAGATTGCTTTGGGTAGTATTGACATTTTCACAATATTTAGTTTTCCTATCCATGAAC
>NW_006921753.1:5257646-5260817 GCF_000298275.1 Orycteropus afer afer
TCTTCTTTGACAATTTGGATGCCTTTTATTTCTCTTGCTTTCTGGCTAGGACTTCCAATACAATGTTAAATAGAAGTGGTGATAAAGGGCATCCTTGCCTTGTTTCTGTTCGCAAGCGTAATACTTTGAGTCTTTATTAACAATAATGTGGGCAGCTGGCATTGCATATATGCCCTTTATTGATTTGAGGATTCTATCTTCTATCCATATTTTGCTGTTAGTGTTGAACAGGTATGAGCATTGGATTTGATCGAATGTCTTTTCTATGTCAATTGATATGATAATATAGTTCTTTTGTTTTGTTCATATACTTTTCTTTTGTTTTATGTATGTAACTATATGTTATATAATCATATAGTTCTTCATACCTGGTATGAATTGCTCTTGGTCATGACATATTATTATTGTTATTATTATTATTATATATTGTTGGATTCTGTTGGCTAGGATTTTGTTGAAGACATTAGCATCTATATTCATAAGGGATATTGGTCTATAGTTTTCCTTTTTAGTGGTGTCTTTCTCTGGTTTTGGTATCAGTGTTATACTTTCTTCATAGGATGAATTTGGGAGTATTCCATCTTCTTCTATGTTCTAGAATAGCTTGAGTAGTATAGGTCAGCTCTTCTCTGAATGTTTATTAAAATTCTCCAGTGAAGCCTTCTCAAGCAGGATATTTTTTGTGGGGAGTTTTTTTTATGACCTGCTCAATTCTTTTGTTATAGATCTGTTCAAGTATTCTATCTCTGACTGGGATAGTTAAGTGGGTCTTGTGTTTCTAGAAACTTATCTATCTCTTCTAAGTTCTTGAATGTGTTGGAGTACAGTTCTTCATAATATTCTGTTATTTTTTATTTCAGTTGGTTCTGTTGTGATGTTGCCCTTTTCATTTATTATTCATGTTATTTGTATCTTCTCTTTCTTTCCTTTTTTTAAATTTGCCAGTGGTTTGTCAATTTTGTTAATCTTTTTGAAGAATCAACTTCTTGTTTTGTTGAGTTTTCTCTATTGTTTTTTCGTTTTCTGTTTTGTTTATTTCTGCTCTGATCTTTATTATTTCCTGACTTCTGAATACTGTTGGCTTCTTTTGTTGCTCTTTTTCTAATTGTTGGAGTTGTTCAGTTAAAGTGTTGATTTTGACTCTTTCCTGTTTTTGTGATGTGTATATTTATTGCTATAAATTGAGCTCTGAGTACTGCTATCACTGTGTCCCAAAGATTTTGGTAAGTTGTATCTTTGTTCTCATTTGCTGCTAGGAATTTTTTTTTTTTTTTCACACTTTATTTCTTCTGCTACCCAGTAGTTTTTGAGCAGTGTACTATTCAGTTTCCACATATGCCATATTTTTTCCTTTATCTTTTTATTGATTTCTAATTTTATGGCATTGTGATCCAAGAGGGTGCTTTGTAGTATTTCAATGTTTTTAATTTATTGAGATTTACTCTCTCTCCTAACCTGTGACCTATTCTGGAGTATTATCGATCTGTACTGGGGAAGAATATGTATTGTGCTTTTGTTGGATGGAGTACTTTGTAAATGTCTATGAAGTCAAGCTCATTGATTGGGTTGTTGAGTTCTTCTGTATATTTGTTGAGTTTTTTTCAAGTTGTTCTGTCCCTCCTTGAAAGTGGTATGTTAAAGTCTACTACCACTATTATAGAATTGTCTATTTTTCCTTTCAATTCAGTTAATATTTGCTTTATGTATTTTGGAGCTCTTTCATTGGTTGCACAGATATTTATTATGGTAATGACTTCTTGGTCAATTGAACCTTTTAGCATCATATAGTTCCTTCTTTGTCCCTTATGCTGTTTTTCACCTTGATGTCTATTTTATCACAAATTAATATTGCCACTCCTGCTCTTTTTTGGTTGCCAGTAGCTTGATATATTTTTTTGTACCACTTAATTTTTTATTTGTTTTTGTCTCTGTGTCTAAGTTGGGTCTCTTGTGAGCAGCATATTGATGGGTCTTCTTTTCTAATCCAATCTGCCACTCTTTTTCTCTTGTCTGGTCCATTTAGTCCATTCACATTGAGTGTAATTAGTGATAAGTATGAATTTACTGCTGTTATTCTATTGTGTTTTTTGTTGTGTTGTTGTTGATTTCCTTGTTCCAAATACTTTTCTGTGCTGAGTTCATTTTGTTATAAAATGCTTTGCTTTTTTTTTTTTGTCTCTTTTCTTCATTATTGTTGGTTTTGTGCTTACTAAGCCCATGTGTTTTTCTTCTTTCTGAGTTTTCTTAGGAGAATTGTTAATTTTGTTTGTGGTTACTGTTGGAGACCAAGAAAAAGACCCCCAAAAGAACATGATTGCAAGGCACATGTTCTAATTTCTGTGAAGAGATGACAAGGCCTCTCTTGTGATTGTTTGCTTTTAGAGATGGAAAAGCCTCTCTGTGGATGAATGTTGCTTTAAGAGGCGGCAAGGTCTCTCTCACTGTTAAATAATTAATTGGAAAAACATCAAAGTATTAAAAGTAGATATTATTCTCCATTTTTTTTTTTTAATTTTATTGGGATGTTTCATACTTTGCGTCACTGTGCCCTAGGAAACATTTATCGTTTTATATTCCTTATTCCTGAGAAGATTTCTGTGATTGTTTTAATGACCACCTGTTGTCCTTAAGCACGTAGAGGAGTAAAACTTTAGCTCAGTAGAGAATAAGCTGATTGTATGATTAATGATGCAATCATGTACAAACATATAAATAAAGTAGAACAAAGGCATCAGGGTTACTCTTGCAGAACATGAAGGGCATCCGCCTAGCCCCTGTTCCTTAAAAAAATAATAAAGAAAACCATTAATGCTTTCATGTTGCTTAATTTTGTGACCTGTGTGGTTTTGCCGGACACAGCAATTGGCACCCAAACAGGGACCTAGAGTGGAGTGGCAGCAGTGCTCGAGAGGACACCCCACTTGAAGAAAGGTGGAGTTCCATAAGAAAAAAGAAAATGGGTGAGTGTGGGTGAATTAAATAAATCTTTTTAAAGCCAGGCTAACATGGAGTATTCAGAATTTCATGAAAGAGATCGTTATATTTCTGTTCTTAAAACAGTTCAAGCTAGGGAGTTCCGGCAAGATGGCGGACTAGGCAGAAGGATTGCACAGACCCTCTTCAACAAAGAAAAGGGAAACCAATTAACACAGACACAGAAGATAATTTTGG
>NW_006921753.1:5272132-5298603 GCF_000298275.1 Orycteropus afer afer
ACATGAGACAAAGTATATGTGAACTGCTGTATGAAAAGTGAATTTACTTCTGTAAATCTTCACCCAAATCCTAATTAAAAAAAAAAAAAAGTTCAAGCTAAAGGTTATTTAGTGTCTTAAAAAAGAGTTAGCGGAATTTTTGCAATGTGTAGATCACTGTTGCCCTTGGTTTCCTCTGGAAGGGACCATTGATTTAACAGCTTGAGAGACCTCGGTCAACAAATAAATGAGCATTTAAAAGAATGTGGGCCAGAGGATTTTCCAGAGCATGTATTTTCTATTTGGAGTATCTTAAAACTGTGTTTAAAATTAGATAAGGGAATAAGTGTGGGCATAGATCCTAAAGTGGAAAGGAGAAATATGTAGATACAGATTCAAAATTAAAAGAGTTAAAAGTACAAAAAGAAATAGTTAAACAGAAGTTAGAAACTGAGCTCTCAGAAGTTAAGGAAGAGAAGTTATATCCTTCCTTAAATCCATTTTTAAGTCAAGCAGAACCTTTTTTAAATTCGTTTTTAAATCAGACCGTTTCATCTGCAACCGTGCCTGCTAACACTTGCTCTCCTCCACCTTTCAACCTTTTCCCTCCCTCAGGGAAGCAAATTAACTATTTATCATCCACCGTGCCTCCTTTATCACCTATACAAGCTATGGTGCAAAAGGCGAGGGCCATGGATAAGGACATTCCATTAGAATTAAAGCATGTTTTTGCCTTAACAGAATACATAAATCAGCAGACTAATCAATTGATGCGAGGACATAAAGCATTTTCTTTTAAAACTCTTAAAGATTTGAAACAAGCTGCTGCTACCTATGGGCCAATAGCACCATTTGTAAAAACCTTAATAGAAACCATTGCTCAAGAAGTTGTGTGTCCTTATGATTATGGTATATGCTGGCTAAAACTGCATTAGAAGGAGGAGATAATGATCCAGAGGCTAGGGCTTTTGGTTACACCCAGCCAAAGGCCCAATGTCATATGCATAGAATGGGAAGGTAATCAAGGTGAAGAGATGAACCTGGAATGTCTTTAAAAGGATTATGTGTTTTGGATTATGTGTTTATCTGAAAGTACGATGGCTATTAAATGCTCTCTTACTTGCTTGTACATTGTTATTTGCCATCGAGTCTGCCCCGACTCCTAGCGACCCCTCCTTGGGTTTCCGAGGCAGTTATCACTACGGAAGTAGGATTGCCCAACCTTCCTTCCGAGGAGTGGGTGGTGGGTTTGAACCGCCAGCCTCCTGGTTAGCAGTCAAGTGCCTTAGGCACTATGCTACCAGAGCTCCTTGCATTACATTAGAAATGATTATGGGGTATGTGGATAACAGAGAGTGTGTAAGTCTGCCTTCAGCCAATACTTGATTAAATATGTTAAAAGAGGAAATAGAATTTGCCCAGAAGAAACATAGGTTTTGGTTTCAAACCCTATGTATAGTCTATAGGGGGCTTAGGTAGAAAACCTGAACCCCACCCAGTACTACTGAAGGAACAGAAGATTTGCATTTGACTAAGGACATAAATAATAAATAAATAAATAAATAATGACTGTTTGGCTTTTTCAATTTCAAGCAAGCAGATAGGCTTTGGGTGCATCAAAGCAGGAAAGACATGGTCCATGAGAGAAACCCCTTCCAGGACTGAAAGTTAAAGGAAGCCAGTGAGTAGTAAACTTGTATGTTACTCGCTTATGACCACCTGGGTCCACCTGAGAGGAAATGGGAAAAGTACAGCAAAGAAGAAACGGGCTGAGTTTGGTACTCTTTAACCTAGGCCACAGAGGCTGGGGATGAAAGGAAGGACTGACTGGGCTGAAGTGCAATGAATTGTGAACCTACAGGCATTGAAATAGTCCCTTAGGACTGAAGATGTGAGAAAAGGTGCTGGCTGGTCTGAAATGAAGGGAAGAGTGTGACTCCCAAATTTGGCAGCTGGTACCCATAACCTAGCTGGGATGGCTAGGGCTGAGCTGACCAGAACCCTATCAAATGAAGAAGATGTTTGACACTGAGCTGGTGTTACGTTGCTGCAATTTGATAGCTTGAGCTGGGGTGGGCTTTGCTTGTTTATGGATGGAGATGCCTGAAGTTTCTAAGCAGAAGAGAAGATTCTTCAGAGAAAGGACCATGCTTGTCTTCTCAGAGTACTGGTTTGATATGGATGGGCAAATTAGAAATTGACTATTTAAAATAGGGGCAGATAAAGGCATGAAGTGGCTGGTTTACACACTTTCATGGGTGTGGTTAATCTTAAACTGATGGCGAAGGGGATGTTAATTTTTGAAGTATAAAAGGTATAATGGCTAGAAAAGCCAGGGGGTGGCTTGCAGTGTAGTAAATTACCTGGTATGGCTTTTTTAACTATAAATCTTTGTAAACTTTATGGTGGAATTTGCTGTGAGCAACTGAGGAGCTCCTGATTGTAAAAGTTATCCAGCTGGGGTATTTCTGTTGGGAGCAGCACAAAGTAATGTTCTGGGAAGTTTGTTCTCTTTCAGTTGCTTAGAATTCTGATGCTAGGATTGGCTAGTTTGACCACTGTACCAGGCTCAAAAGGAGGCCTCCTAGAGGCAGAAGTCTCTCTGACTGCTGGCTGAGAAGGACATGCTGCTGAAAGAAACACGTGCTCCTGAGAGACATGCACTGCTGGGAAAGAGACACAAGAGATACGCATTGCTGAGAGAGACACCGAGGGACATACACTGGTGGGAGAGATAATGTGAGAGACTGTTGGCTGAGAGATGGTGGGCTGAGAGAGACTGAGCGTTTTTCCTGAACTTGAATTGTAACCTAGTGCTTCCCTAACAAACCCATAATCTATGGGTTCTGTGTGGCCACTGAGGTGAATTGTCAAGCCCAGCAAGGTGTGGTGAGTGCTGGAGGAATGGTTAGTGTCAGGGTTGGTGAAAGGGCTGGAAGGAGGTAACATGTCTGGCCTCACAGTAATGGGCCTTGGGCTAGTGATAGTGATTCTGTTTTCCTTTTGTACAGTTAGAGGAAGTCAGAAGATGTGGCCTCCCGGCCCCTTTAGCAACCTCAATCAAGTTGCAAACACTATACTTAATGAATTTAAGAAACTTAACCCTTTGAAAAGTGTTCTTACATTTCTATACCCTATGTTATAATGCTTTTAATTGTATTATTTGTTATTCTTTGGGTTCCAAAAGTAATACGTCGAGTAATTCAGTCTTTGACTACTGAGGTACATCTACTGCATTTAAAAAATTAAAAAAGAGGATATGTTGGGGACCAAGAAAAAGACCCCCAAAAGAACATGATTGCAAGGCACCTGTTCTAATCATAGTGAAGAGATGACAAGACCTCTGTTGTGATTGATTGTTTGCTTTTAGAAATGGCAAACCCTCTCTGTGGTTGAATGCTGCTTTAAGAGATGGCAAGGTCTCTCTCACTGTTAAATGAGAGACATTTCTCTCTCACTGTTAAATTGGCAAAACATCAAAGTATTAAAAGTAGATGTTATTCTCCATTTTTTTTTTTTATCTTATTGGGATGTTTCATACTTTGTGTCACTGTGCCCTAGGAAACATTTATCATTTTATATTCCTTATTCCTGAGAAGATTTCTGTGATTGTTTTAATGACCACCTGTTGTCCTTAAGCACGTAGAGGAGTAAAACTTTAGCTCAGTAGAGAATAAGCTGATTGTATGACTTCCAAGACTAATGATGTAATCATGTACAAACATATAAATGAAGTAGAACAAAGGCATCAGGGGTTGCTCTCGCAGAACATGAAGAGCATCCTCCTGGCCCTCGTTCCTTAAAAATAATAAAGAAAACCATTAATGCTTTTGTGTCCCTTCATTTTGTGACCTGTGCGGTTTTGCCAGACACAGCAGGTTACCCTGAAGTACATTCTTATCTCCCTAAGTTTGGAACAGTCAGTGTTTTAGAAACATTGTCCTGTCTTTCACTCCATTTGGAAGTTTAGTAATTAAAACTTTTATTCCCTCTATATGTTTTGTTGCTGGTTTTGTCAGCAGATCAACTCCCTTATTTCTCTGTGTACGTTACTTTATGAGGTTATTTTGAGTATCTATTTCAGTTTAGGTTTCTAAGTTGTGATGTCAAAGTATCTTGATATTAATTTGTTGTGGTCTGTTGTGAGTTGTCTATTAGAAGGACCCTTTTAGCATTTCTTGTAGGGTTGGTCTGATTTTCACAAATTCCTTTAATATCTGCTTGTCTGAGAATGTCTCGATTTCACCTTCATAATTGAGGGGCAATTTTTCTGGATATATAATTCTTGGTTGGCAATATTTTTCCTTCAAGGTTTTATATGTGCTATCCCATTGCCTTCGTGCCTGCATGGTTCCTGCTGTAAAATCAGAGCTCAGCCTTAACTGGTTGTCCATTATAGGTGACATTTCATTTTCCCTGAGCTGCTCTCAAGATTCTTTCTTTGTCTTTGGTTTTGGAAAGTTTGATTATTATACGTCTTGGTAACTCTCTCTTGGGATCGATTCTGCATGGGATTCATCGAGTGTCTTGGATGGATATCTTTTCTTCCTTCATGATATAGGGGGATTTTTCTGTTAACTGTGAAAATTTTCTTTCTTTCTTTTTTTTTTTTTCCTTTTTTTGCCTCCTTTTGTTCTTGTATTCCAATCAGGTGTGTCTTGTTTCTTTTCGTGTCATCTCACATAACTCTTAGGTTCTCTCCATTTCTCTTAAATCCTTGTTCTGATTTTTCTTCATACAGTCTGGTGTCAAGGGATATGTCTTCTAGTTGGGAAATGAGTTCTCTAGCCAGTTCAAGTCTATTTTTTTTGTTCTTCCATGTGTTATCTCGCTCCTTAATTTTAGTGTTCATCTTCTAGGTTTCTAATTGCTGTTTTCATACAAGTTCTAATTGTGTATTTATTTGTTTTTTTGTTTGTTCTTGAACGGTTTCTTGAATTCTTCCAGGGTACTATCTGTCTTCTTGTTTCTGTTTATGGTTTCCTTGAGCTCTTGGAGAGTCCTACATATAGAACTTCTGAATTCCTTCTCAGATAGTTCTGTTGCTTGTTCTTCTTCCATGATAGAGAATTCTTTAGCCTGGGCTTTTATTTCTATTGTCTTGTCCTGTTTATTTATTTATTTTGTTTGTTTGTTTTATTTGAGGTTTTCTGTGGTTTCCTAGACCTGTTTAAATTATTGTCTTTAATTGTTAGTTTTATATTCATTTGTTTCTCACTGATTTTATGTTATACTATATCTTGAAGTGTGGAGCTTGTTTACGTCTTTGGTTATTAACTCAGCTGTACTGTGTGGCTCTCCAGCTCTCTCTGTGTTGGTGTAATCACTAGTGGGAATGTGGGTTAAGATCTCTGCTCATCATGAAGAGGATTTGGGCTTGAGACAAACAGGTTGCCCACCATCTGTCATTGATCCTGTAGCACAGGAACTATTGGTGTTACCTGCTGTGGTGGTTAAGTTTGTGTGTCAACTTGGCTGGGCTTGGTTGAATGGCTGGGCAGCTGGTGGTAGTTTTCCCCATGATGAGACTGGCAATCAACTCCATGGTGGGACCTCACAAGCTCAGTAGGGGCTTTAAGGTTGTGGTCTACTTCCCATCTATAGGAAACAGCTTTGGGAATGGTTTCTAGCTTATGGCACGCTTGAACCCTGCATGTAGCTGTGTCATTGTTCATCAGCCTGCCATGCTCTGCTGACCTTGGGACTTTCAATGGGCTTTAATTAATGGCCTGCCCTGTGATTTGGTAAGATCAGGACTGTGCCTTTATAATTGTCAACCTTGGGCTTGTCAGTATCAGCATCCAGCAGCTATCTGAGGGAATAAAAGCCTCTAGCTTCAGTGGGTCAGGAGAAAAGCAGAGCTGAAGCCCAAGGTTGAGGGGCTTTCACCCATTCCCTAGAGCCTGGCACTTTGAACTTGGACTTAAAGCCTCCAAATTGTAAGAATAAACTCCTGTTTGTTAATGCCATCCCATTTGTGGTATATTCCTGTGAGAATAACACTAGGTAACCAGAACATCTGTCTATTTGGTGAGGTGTTCAGTGTAATAACTGGTTGCCTGGTGGATATTTAATGTGTTCCTCCTATTGGATGAAGCATGGGAGAAAAGGAAGAAAGAAAAAGAAAAAGGCACCAGAAGCAACCTCAGGATACAAAGGTAGAAGGAGTTTTCCATGTTTGGGACAAGGTAATTCAGTCAGTGATGCAAGCATGGGCAGGGCATCCTGGGACTTTCTGCAATATCTATTGATGATGATGCTCTATTGTCGATGAAAGACCTGCAGTTCAAAACTGACTGGCACCCAGTGGAAAGAGGGCTACCACTTTCTGCTTGGATTGAGAAGCCACAAAGTCTCAGTACCCAGGTCCACTCTGTGCCAAAAGGGGTCATCAGAGGGATCCAAGCCCACTGCTGTGCACCAGCTCCAGGGCTCCACATATTTGGAGGGAGTTTTTCCCTTTCCCCCATTCCTTTCTGGATTCTTCAGGAGCCCAAGCCAAGGGGGTCTTGATCCATTTCCTGATAACACTATTGTACTCACTCAGAGCCCAAGGTCATCTCAAAAAACTCTGGTGGAACTATCCTGAGTCTCCAACTCCTGTGAGTTCCATGATTTTTTTTTTTGTTATTGTTGTTCCTTACCTCCTCCTTGACCTGTTTTGTATTTCTAATGACTCCTCTCCATCTCCATCTCTGCCAGCTGGGCAGGTTTGTTTATTTTTCCCAGTCGTTTAATTTATTCTGTTCTTTGCTTTCACTGAGTATAATACTTTATCCTCTCCTTAGTTGTTCATAACTCCAGTATCATTATTTGTGTCTGTTTTACCTAGTTACTCAGAATTTCACATGGAAAAGGGATCAGATATGTAGGTTATCTGTAAGACGACATCTTCCTTTAATGTTTGACGAAGCCAGTTTTTAATAAAGTGTTCATCTGTATTAATAATATGTTCATCATTCAGTAACAATTAATATTTAATTAAAGTATTTAAATAATCATTTAATAGCAATAACCTAAAACTACTACCACTCACTTAGTGAGTACTAATTATGCTTGTACTTAGGCTACGAAATTAACTTACTTTTATGATTATACATAATTACACCTATTGAGTAGGTGCTCTGAGTATCCCTCATTTTATAGATGAGGACACTGAAGCTTGGAAAAGTCGAATATTTTGTACAAAGTTGTCCAGTTGATAAATGTTGATCTGTGATTCAAACCCACTTTCACTTATTTCAGTTCCTTTGCACTTAACTGGTGGTGCAGTGCCTAAGGCATTTGGCTGCTAACCAGAAGTTTGGTGATTCAATCCCATGAGCCACTCTGAAGAATGAAGGCAGGGAAATCTACTTCCATAAAGATTTAGCACCTCGGAAACCCAACGGGGGTCACTGTGAATTGGAATCAGCTTGATGGCAGTGAGTTTGATTTAGTTTTTTTGCACGTAGCTAAGCCTCTAAAGAGTTTGAAAGTAATCTCCTAAACAACAATAAAAAACTGAATAAGTTAAGAGTTCAACAACTTTACTAGGTCTATAATTTATAAAATATAGCTTTGTGGAAGTATGGAAAATATTAGAAAAAAAGTTACTAATTTTACTACATAGCACTTGGCAAAGGTATTCAAATTAGCCAAAAGTTCTTTGCTTAGCCATGAGTTCAAGTTCTTCCTTGGTTTTATACTATTTAAAGACACAAGTAAAGAAGTCAACAAGGTAGAAAAAGATCAGGCCAGAAATTCTTATATTCTAAAACTGACACCATCAGGCAGAGGTTTAGAGTCTTATAGTTGTTGCCATTATCCCTCCCTCTTTCTCCTGTCCCACTTTGTAAGACAGTTACATTTTATGTCTTTCACATTATTTTATTAATTCAATTTCATCTTTGAATCATCCTTTTTAGAATTTTTTCTTGGGTAATTGATGTTTTCTTTGTACTTCTCCAAAAATAAGGTATCCCAGATGATACACATTTAAAAATTGAGGTTAAGACAGACTACCTGAGTTTGAATTTTAGATTCATCACTTTCTCGCTATATACCTTTGAACTATTTTCTCAACTTGTTTTACTCAGTTTCTTCATCAAAGTATTGAGGAAAATAGAAGTGCTATCTTATAGAATCTTTATAAGGACTGAATGAGATGATAAATATTAGGAACAAAAAACACAGTGAATGTGATAATACTATTGTTACTGATTGTAATTTTCTATCAAGTTTATAGAGACACTGAGTTCATTGTAAATCTATTTGTAACTATGTTTTGCACATTCACTGTTTCTGATATTGTTGTTAATAGTTTCTGGTTTTATATCCATAACATCCTATAGTCAGTCCTAGCATATGATTCATTATATTTGCCTGAAATTTCTTTTTTCAAGAGGAAATTTATTTTTGAACCTTTTAACAATTTGAATTACCAAGTTGAATAAAGAAAAGTTATTTCATATCCATTCTTGAAATGAATTGAACAAGGTAGCTATTAGTGTTTTTCTGTCTTAAAAAGAAATTGTAATCTGATAAATGTTGATTTTTTGGAATTGTTAAAAAAATATTGATAATTAGATGGGAGTATAATAATTGACTAGGCACTAGCTATACAAAAATTAAACATAAATTATCTTCACTAAGCAAAATGACTACTTACAGAGAAAATAAACTTTATGTATGAAATAATTTGCTATTCAATAGAGCATTTAATAGAATCCTAAATTACCTAGGGCAGGGAATAATGTAATAGTGTAGGTGTTGTTTTCCAGTTAGGAGTCAAAATAACAGTGCCCAAGTGGAATTTAGTAATAACGTGTATTTAAATCTGATTTTTGATCTTTACATTGGAGTTTATATACAAAAACAAACAAAAAAGAATCCTCACATTATGTAATGTATTTTAATTATTTTAAATCAGTTTGTTCACTTTAATGAACAGAATGTAGATTTTGCAATTCAGCAAAACTGACTTTGAACTCCATATCACCTGTGATTAACGCATTATCATAGGAAAGTAATTAACTTGGCCATGCCTCAAATTTATCATCTGTAAAATGGGGTGATAATGTCAGATATGTAAGTTTGCTATGAATATAAAATAAGGAAGTATATTAAAGAATTCTGACACAGAAGTGTTCAGTAATATACAGTTTGATTTCCTACATTTGTTTGATCATATAATACCCAATCTATTAAGGCACAAAACAAGAAAACAAAGTCATTTGTGTGACTTATTATCTCTTATTTTTTATTATTATGCAACTTGGAATGATAGTTCACAGATGATCTCTAATCTTACCAACATACATATTTTAGTTAGAACTCACACATACAAAAGTATCTTAATTTCCTATTTTATTCATAACATAGATCCAATCACGTTCTATTAGTTCTTAGCTATGTACAGCTCCTATTTCTTAATGTATAAAGTGAAATCAAATGCAGATGCTATGCTTATATTAAGTGACAATTTTAAAGTCTCTCAATAATTCTATTGCTATGTTAGTAAATATATCCAGCCTCTGTTTTCTGGGTTGTTGTGTGGGGCCTAGCTGACTCTCTGGGAGCCTTATAAGGAAGCTTTTGTATTGGTGATTTACAGGAGCACAGAGTATAGTGTTTAATCTTTCATGTGTAAAAATGCCATTTTTATTTGTGATATAGAAATCAAACTCAGGGATCATGACTCACACTATCAAATTCAAGGAAGAGAGAAGTGCATGAAAACAACAGGCTAATTTATTGAGTACATGGGCTAGATTGTTTTGGCAAAGCATTTTGGCTGTGTTTATCAAGAAACTTAACCACATATCCATTTATTTATAGATATATATCATAAGAAGTAACTAGACACTTCCCTACTTTTATGTACAATCATATCCCTTTTCATTGTACATGTATTTAATTATGAATATACATGTTTATCAAATATTTTTTAATTGAAAAAAATTTAAACTGCTAAGTATAACAATATAACAACAACAAAACAAAACAAAAACCCAAACTCACGGCCATGGAGTAGATTCTGACTCATAGCAACCCCCATGGGGTTTCAGAGACGGTAAATCTTTATGGACAGAGATTGCCCCATCTTCCTTCTGTGGAGCAGCTGGTGGTTTGAATTGTCAGACTTCGGGTTAGCAGCCAAATGCCTTAGGCACTGCACCATAAGAGCTCCTTCAAGTGTAACAATATAGAACAAGGTTTTCCAAACTGTGAGCCACAATTCATAATGAGTCATGGAAATAGTTGAGTAGGTTTCAAAGAACATAGATTTACAAATTATCTTAATTTACTAATGAGAGAACCAAGGGTCAGAGAGACAAAATAAAGTGCCTAAATTCACACAGATAACCACCAGAGAGAGCTGAGTCCAAAATTTCATATTCTTTCACTAGAGTTAGATGTTTCCAGATTGACTTGTTTTTTATTTAGCAATATCACATGGGCCCTGAGTAAGAGAAACTAAAGACCATGTATGTTCAAAGGTGTGTTGGAGTGGGCAAGAGGAAGTGGCTGCCATGTAAGGAATGGATATTGTTGTCTTCATTCTTATTATTAATCTTTCTTAAGGGCCTTCTATTTCTTTTTGGATTATCATGACCATAGTAATTGCAGGCAAACTTGGGCTGAATAGGCTGGAATTTCCAGGTATTAGAAAACTGACACATCTCTAATATTTAACCCAAGTCCTTAAACTTGAAACCTAGTCCATGATAGTTGAGAGTTACACACACTCATTCTATTTAAACCTAAAAGATGTCATCCTTAGTGTCCAGATAACAACATATTTATGTACTCATCACTAAGCTTTGCTACTTCTTCCTATTTTTTTTCAATATTTGCTTCAAACTTGTTATCTCAGAAAAGTTGTAATTCACATGAAAGATTGTGTTGAGAATTAACTTTTGATTCCAATACAAAATAAGTCTGTCTGTAGTGTTTTTATGTTCCAAAATAAACGAAACTTGCTGCCATCGAGTCAGATAAAACTCATAGCAACCCCTTCTTGGGTTTCCAAGGTGGTATCACTACAGAAGTAGATTGCCCAACCTTCCTTCCGAGGAGTGGCTGGTAGGTTTGAACCCCAGCCTTCTGGTTAGCAGTCAAATGTCTTAAGCACTGAGCCAGTATGCATATATGTGCATGAAGACTGTGGGTATGAACATAGGAAATATGGCTTGATTTTCATATATACTCCCTAGAGCTAAGCCCCAGACTTCAGAGATTCTCTAAATCTTTGTAAATATAAATGTGTATTTTGACTAATGAGTAGTTACCAAAACTACCTAAGTTTTACTCTATCTTCCTCATTTAATCAGAATCTTAATAAAATAATATAAGTTTTATAGATGGCTTCTAAGTTTTGAAAGACAAATAGGAGAAAAGTAGTTTATTAGAATGAAATTATACTGTTTTTTTCTTTTAATTAAACTTATGCAGGCACAACTTTTGATTTATCCAAACAATTTGGTAAGTTTGTGATATTCACTATCTTTTAACTCAATAGATTTGCTGATTACCTTAAAATAGTATTGTGCTTTAAATATATTGTAGCCACTCCTCAGAAAGAAGGTTGGGCAATCCTACTTCTGTAGTGATACTGCCTCGGAAACTCCCAAGGAGGGGTCGCTATGAGTCGGGGCCGACTCGACGGCACATAACAACAACAACAACAACTTGATACAGCATAAGCAGTGCACAGACTTCCTATCAAGGAGCTTACACTGAGGAGAATTAAGGCAAAATTTAGTATATCCAATATATTGTTGTTGTTATTGTTTAAACCAAGCAGTTTGGTATCATTTCTGAGGTTAATTGCTATGCAATATTAAAGTTGGGTAAAATTTGTGGAAATGAGAGGATAATTTTAGATAGAATTGTCAGGGAAGTCATCTGAAAATGTGATGTTTTAGAAGGAACTAATTATATGAAGGAGCAAGCATGGTATATCTGAGAATGAAAATTCCAGAAATAAGGAATAGTAGCTTTAAAGGCAAGAGCGGCCTTTATTGTAGAATAAAACCAAAAAAAAACAAACTCACTTCCCTAGAGTAGATTCAACTCATAGTGACCCCTTCTTGCATTTCAGAGTCAGTATCTCTACAGAAGTAGATTGCCCAATCTTGTTGTAGAATAGGACAAGGTAAAATCAGACAACACGTAGGAGACAGATTAAAAGGTAGGGCTTTATAACCAATATAAGTGAAGAGCTTGGCATTTATTCTAAATGTGATGGAACTCATTAGACAGATTTTGTCATGGATATTAATATATGGTTTACATTTTTAAAGATGTCGTTCTACCTGTTCTAATGAGACAAAAAAAAAAAAAAAGAAGACTATGGGTTAGTGCAGTTATTCAGGTAAGCACGTGGTAATTTGAAAGGCATAGTGGAGGCAGTAAGAAGTGATTGGATGTGAGATATGTTATTAAGTAAAAGCATTTAGCACTTGTTCTGATTAAGATGACATTTCTAATAAGTAGTGAAATAATGGACTATTTAATAAATGAAAAGGGGAAAACTGGCTATCCATTTGGAAAATATATTAAATTATAGCTTTCTTCATCTACTAAAATAAATGTCAAATGAATTAAAGAGCGAGATGCTAAAAAATTGTACAAACATATCAGAAGAAAATATAGAACATACTTTTATATACCTATGATTATGAAAGGATAGCTTTATTAAGACCCAAAAATCAGAATCCAGAAAGGATTGCCAAGGAAAGTGTTTGAGATTATACGAAATCAAACAAACAAAAAATTCTAATTTTAAAAAGATCAACTATAAGTCAATTAATGTCACAAAAACAGAGTGAACAAAGCATATAAATAAATTCACAGAAGATAAATTGGCAATGAACGAGTGAAAAACTATTTAACTTTATATTAATTCAATAAAGCAAAAATTAGGGAGAATATTTTTAGTCAACATACTAACAGATATTTAAAAGATGGCTAATATCAGATGTTAGTGAGAAGGTAAAGAAGTATTTTCATACATTGTGGCTATTTATAAACTGTGGATGACAGTATAAAAAGTCACAATTTTATTTGAAGACTACTTTAGTAGTATCTATCAAAATGCCAAATATGTGTTTCCTTTAATCCCTAAATAGTTATCATAGGTGAACAGAAACATGCACAAGGATGTTCATTTCAGTATTGTTTATATCAGTGACACACTACAAGCCTACATGTGCATCAAAGGAGAACAGTTAACTAGGGCTCATCTTTGTTGTTGCATGCTAATTTGTGGCTTAAAGGAATAAGATACATCTATACGTGCTGACCTGGAAAGATATCCAAGTCATTAATTGCATGTGGGGGGAAATAGAATCTAAAACTCTTTCATTTTAAACAAATTGTAAAATAATTCACTAAAAGAGCTCTGATGGCACAGTGGTTAAAGCATTGCCCTACAGGAAAGAGTAGAACTTCTCCATAGGGTTTCCAATGCTGTATATCTTTACAGAAAGAGACTGCCACCTCTATCTCCTGCAGAAAACTGCTGACATTTAGGTTAGTAGTCAGGCATTTTAATGACTGTATACCAAGGATCCTCAGATGGAAAAAAAAAAAAAAAAGGAGATTATATCTTAGATACTTAAAAGGAAAATCAAGTCTTATCAGACAATTCAAGACTGTTATGGAAATGAACAAAAAAAATATATTAAGGTGTGGAAGTGGATGTAATTTAACAGGAGTTCAGATGAGACTTTTGCAAATCTGTCATAGAAAAAATAAATTAGTAAAATACTAGGCTTCAGTTTAACTGCTGGCCTAGCTAGAAAACTCATTTAGCCTAAAATATATAGGCTAGCAGTAAATCATAGCAGATCCTCATGGAGAAGTGAGAATTGGAGTCCTTCAGCACTGATTGCCAGGCTCATTACTTTTTTCCCCCTTTTTTTAGGCCTATTACTTTTTAACACACTGTATAAGTTATGGTATCTGAATTAGCTGATAATGTTAAAGGATCCACTTTTATCTTTTGGTGAAATTATTGGTAGAACAGTTCAATTGCTCTGATTTTTTTTTAAGTTGTGACTATTTGGACTAATTTTATGAACTTACATATTTTAAGTTGGCTGTGAGAGAATTTCAAGTTCATATTTAGAAAAATGTATCATTTCACTACTGTTAGTTAGTAATTATGTATGACCATTCTATATATGTATTTATGGGAGCTCTGGTAGTGTAGTACCTAAGGCACTTGACTGCTAACCAGAAGGCTGTTGGTTCAAACCCACCAGTCACTCCTCAGAAGGAAGGTTGGGCAATCTACTTCCATAGTGATACTGCCTCGGAAGCTCAAGGAGGGGTCCCTATGAGTCGGATCCAACTCAATGGCACATAACAACAATAACAACAACATGACTTCTCTAACCTAGAGTTAGAAAACCAAAGGAGTAGAACATGTTTGGCATTTCTCAAGCTGAAGGACCTGAAGAAAAAATTCAAGTCTTGAGTTGCAATATTGAAAGAATCGATGGGCAAAGTATTGAATGAAGCAGGAAACATCAAAAGAAGACAGAAGGAATACACAGAGTCATTGTACAAAAAATAATTGGTCAATGTTCATCTATTTCAGGAGGTGGCATATGATCAAGAACCAATGGTACAGAAGAAAGAAGTCAAAGCTGCGCTGAAGGAATTGTAGAAAATGAGGCTCCAGAAATTGACAGAATACCCATTGAGATATTTCAGCAAGTGCATGCCATGCTGGAGGCAATTACTTGTCTATGCCAAGAAATTTGGAAGACAGCTACCTGGCCAATTGACTGGAAGACATCCATAGTTGTCCCCATTCCAAAGAAAAGTGATCCCACAGAATGTGGAAATTATCCATCAATGTCATTAATATCACAAGCAAATAAAATCTTGTTGAAGATAATTCAAAAACTGCTGTGGCAGTATGTTGACAAAGAACTTCCAGAAATGCAAGCTGGATGCAGAAGAGAATGTGGAACAAGGAACATCATTGCTGATGTCAGATGGATCTTGACTCAAAGCAAAGAATACCAGAAAGATGTTTACTTGCGTTTCATTGACTATGCAAAAGCATTCACTTGTGTAGATCCAAACAAATTATGAATAACATTGAGAAAAATGGAAATTCCAGAACACTTAATTATGCTCATGAGAAGCATGTACATAGACCAGGAGGCTGTTGTTCAAATAGAACAAGGAGATACTGCGTGGTTTATCAGCGGGAAGGGAGTGCATTAGGGTTGTGTCTTTCACCATACTTATTCAATCTGTATGTTGAGCAAATAATCAGATAAGCTGAACTATATGAAGAATGTGCCATCAGTATTAGAGGAAGACTCATTTAATAATCTGTGATATGTAAATGACACAACCTTGCTTGCTGAAAGTGAAACGATTTGAAGCAGTTACTGATGAAGATTAAAGAGTATACTCTGCAGTACTACCTCAACATAAAGAAAATGAAAATCCTCATAAATGGACAAATAAGCAGCATCATGATAAGTGAAGAAAAGATTAAATTTTTCAAAGATTTCATAATATTTAGTTCCACAATCAATACCAATGTAAGTGTTGTTGTTGTTGTTGTTATGTACTGTCGAGTTGGACCCGACTCATAGCAACCCCTCCTTGGGTTTCCGAGGCAGTATCACTACAGAAGTAGATTGCCCCATCTTCCTTCTGAGGAGTGGCTGGTGGGCTTGAACCGCCAGCCTTCTGGTCAGCAGTCAAGTGCCTTAGGCACTACACTACCAGAGCTCCAGTGTAAGTAACAGTCAATAAATCAGATGATGTATTGCACTGGGCAAGTCTGCTGCAAAAGACTTCTTTAAAGTGCTGAAGAGCAAAGATGTCTCTTTGAAGATATCTAATCTAACCCAAGCCATGGTGTTTTCAATTGTCTCATATGCATGTGAAAGCTGCACAATGAACGAGGAAGACCAAAGAAGAGTTGATGCTTTTGAGTTGAGATGTTGAAGAATACTGAAAGTACCATGGACTGCCAGAAGAACTAACAAATCTGTCTTGGAAAAAGTGAAACCAGAATGCTCCTTGGAAACAAGAATGGCCAGACTTCATCTCACCTACTTTAGTCATGCTGTCAGAAGGGACCATTTTGTGGAGAAGGATATCATTTTTGGTAAAAGTGAAGGGTCAACAGAAGAGGGGAAGACCTTTAATGTTATAGATTGACACAGTAGCTACAATTATGGCCTCAGGTATAGTAAGTATTGTGAGGCTAGTGCAGGATCTAGCAATGTTTAGTTCTTTTGTGGATAGGGTAGCTATGAGTCACAGCCAACTTGATGGCCCCTAACAACAACCATAACATTCTTTATATTCTTATTGGTAAATAGATATTTATTGAATATCTACTGTGGGCAAGAACTGCCTTATGTGGTGAAGATAAAAGATGAAAATCCCTTCTTTGCCAATGAATGTGGGAAGCATGTGAGTCCTGGAAAATTATGACAAAATTTGGTAAGTGCCAGGATTAGGGTGCCAAAGAGCATGTGAGCATAGAAATGGGAAATCTACCTAATTTAGTGTTCAGGAGTCTCCCTAACAGACTCTTGGTCTAGTCTTGGTGTGTAAATGAGAGTCATAGTGAAGGAAATTGAGTCAGTCAGCCTCAAATATAATCAGTACTGATCTATATGTTGCAGTGAAGGAAGATATTTTGTAGATGTGGTTAATATCTACAATCATTAAACTCTAAGTAAAGGAGATTACTCTCTGTAATTACTCATCTAATCAGTTGAATGCCATAAGTGCAAAAACTGAAATTTCCTAGAGAATGAGCAAATCTGTGTCAAGATTATAGCATCAACTCTTGCTGCATTTCCAAACTGTCAGCATACCCTATGGATTTCCATCATGTCAACCTCCATAATACATAAGTCAATTCCTTGAAATTAATCTCTGTATGCATTTATCCCTTATAGGTTACATTTCTCTAGAAAACCCAGACAGAAACAGTGGTCCTAGCAGAAGACACTTCATATGTAAAAGAATGAAGGTAAGAGAGAGAGTCTGGCTCACTCAGAACACTAATCATCTAGAATCTAGGGTATATATTAGATTGTTTGCATTCATAGTTGTCATTATTCCTCTCCCAGTTTTCCTAACAATATGACCTCACAGCTTTTCCCATCAAAAGATTGAATCTATCATCTCTTGAATAGGAGTGACTTTGTGACTGACTTTGGCCAATAGAATGTGTCAGAAGGGATATGTTTGTGTCAAGAAGGGTTTGACATCTCTCACTGTCTTGGAACCCTGTTCAGTCACTCTGGGAACAAGCATAGGTTATGTAAAACAATTTAAAAATTCTACCTTAACACAGTTTTGAGACCCTGGATGGAGGCTAGTCTGTTCTTCTTGAAAAGCTACCTAAGTCCACTTTCCAACCACTCCTCTTTATCAGGTTCTCATACTCCTAGGCAAATATGTCCCTATCCTAATTGCCCTAAGGCCACATCCCTACCTGAGTCTGAAGAATTATTCAAAATGCCCAATCCCCAGGACACCCATGAAACCTAGCTAATCCTCCTCTGCTTGCCGTACATAAGCCCTCTCCTATGATTGAGCTTGTTGTTATCTTGTCCCAGAGTATAAGCCAATGTATAAACATGTGTCCTGTCGTGCTGTTCCTCCCTAACTCTGAGGAGTATGAGTATAACAAACTTACTATAGGGTATAGATAGTTCAGTGGTAGAATTCATGTCTTTCAATGAGAGGACCCAGATTTGATTCCCAGCCAATGCACCTCATGCTCAGTCACCACCTGCCTGTCAGAGGAGGCTTGTGTGTTGTTATAAAGTTGCAAGTTTCAATAGAGCTTCCAGACTAAAACAGTCTAGGAAGAAAGTCTGGTTATCTATATCTGAAAAGTAGCAAATGAAAGCTGAGTGGATCACAATGGTCCCATCTCCAACTGATCATGTGGGTGGCAAAGGTCAGGGCAGTCTTTCTTTCTTTATTCATTATGTATTTGAGTCTTAATTGATGGTAACTAACAACGGCATTCATAAATGTAATCACTTTTAAGACCTCCCTGACTCCTCTTTCTCATGTTGAGCCTTTCTTACCCACAGCACACTTGACACTTTCCTGTGCAGCACCTGACTTTCCATCTTATGGATTTGTTCCAGCAAGCTGGGCAATGGGGAACTAAGAGTTCTTGAGATGCAAAGTCAAGACATTTCAGCTGAGGTCATTCTAAATTAATCTGCTACCAGAAAACCTGGCAGCTGACCACAGGGGTCAGAGTGAAGCCATCCAAGATCACAGAAAATGCCCAGCTCCATTTTGAGGTTTCTTCCTAAATTGATACATGTATCTTTGTAAGAACATTAAGGTACTACCATCTTTTTTTTTCTTCTTAAGGTAGTACAATTTTAATGACTCATTATGAATTCCTGGAGGAAAATACCATATTTAAGTTTTATCTAATGGTTGAACCAAATAGCATTATATATGTCAAATGCTGGATGTGTTCAAGTGTGCCAGAAAAAATTAGTTAATCCATGGATATGCCTTAGGGAAAATGTGTATTGGGGGAAGCAGGATAGCCCCATAGAAATGATGGTCTGTAGTCTCTTCTACTTTATGGATGGTACTGCACAGAACTCCTTCCTTTGCTGTATTTTTGCCAACATACATTGATCCAGCTTCTTCAGCCTGATACATATGTTCCTAGTAATCCCGTATTTAGTCTGAAAATTATAAGTTTGTCACAGAAGCTTACTGTTCTTGCTGACATATGATGATGCATGTCCTTTAAAGTGTATGCTGCAGCTGCTTTTTGGTTGAGACAGGTGACACAGTCACCCAACAGCTATGAGTATACAATGTTTAAAAAGCAGCCCTTGATTTACAAAGCAAATATTATACCAGGATAACATTTGCAGTCCTGAGGGACTGCTCTTTTGCTAAGTCAAAATCAAAATGATTGAATATGACCTTGTTTGAAGGCAGGATAAAGGTGAGAGGAAACGCTGCTTTTCATCTTTTTTTCAAGGATAGAGAAAGTCACTAGATGCTCATCACATTTCCTCATGGGCTTGTCCTATATTTGAGTGTGTCCTGGTAGATATGTATGTGTATAACAAGATGGTTTTGTGTCACATGTGATGTGATTGCAATAGTTATCAGTCTTTATTCTTGACATCAGTCCAAAACAAAATAAAATGAAATCCACTATGATTGAGTCAATTCTGACTCATGGCAACCCTATACAATACAGAGTAGAACTACTTTACAGGGCTTTCTTGGCTGTAACTGTTACAGGCCTTTCTTCTTGTGCAAGTAGGTGGGGTCAAACTGTTAACCCTTAGGTTAGTAGTGAATCACAAACCCCTTGTACCACCCAGAGACCTTTAACATCACTAGTTTGGTTAAATTAGCAGCAGCTATTTGTTGACCACCTCTCTGCTGCCCAGCATGCCACTGTTTTTAAAGTGGATTCAAAAGAAAAGGAAATGAAGGCTCTTGACTTTGAAGGTTCATATACACTGAATAGGTAAGTCTAACCTATCCAAGGAAAATAAGAGGACAGCACATTTCTAATGTTCCATTTCATTAAAAATATAATAAATTAAATTTGAATACAGTATTACCTAATCCACATATTCTAGACTTTCAGAAAGCTTATTTCAACTGGCTGTTTGTTTATGTTCCATATTTGGCCTGTTATGTCTGATGTATTTCTTTACATAGAAATAACATTATAGGTGATAAATTATTCCTCTTCAATGTTATTTTCCTGATGAAGGGAAATGAAGTTAGGGAACCGATAGAAACCTGTTCTCTCAGCAAACTCATTTAATGTTTAGATTCTGAATCCCCATCTTCCATTCACCCTCTGATAAAGAAGTGTTACAAAGTTCAGAGTGGCAAAGTTAATTGAGTTCTCTAGGTCTCTCAAAATGCCTCTTCTCCTCAGGGATTCCTCAAGTTCCTGTCAAGAGCCACTTAGGACAGCAAGGAGTCTTCAAATGTTTCCTTTCTCAGGGGAGATAATATGTATGTGACTGAAAGGTGGTGTTTACACAGCAGGGGAAAGTGAGCAAAATTATAAAGCAAGTAGTTTGTCTTAGCCTTCTTCACCTTCCCTATCTGAGGACTTATCCCTCCACTTGGGTTCCCCCAGCAAGTGTTCAAATTATTGTCTCATATTAGAAAGCTTCTCACCAAAGGGCCCATCCACATCTGCCTTCAGTAAGAATGACCCTTGCTTCTGACTTTCACTTCCCCTCCTCCCTCCCAAGATTATCTGTCAGTCCAGTCCCTTCAGATCTGTTTTCTCCTAAGAAATGATAAATCAGCATGTGTTAGGGTAGAGTAGGTTTTAATGAGAGCCGTTCAGTTTTCACCCAACCACTAGATAATATATTACATTTTAACACAGGCTTTAATGGTTCTTATTGTTAGTTGTCATCAAGTAACTTCTGACTCATAGCGATTACCATATGCAATAGAACAAAACATTCCCGAGCCATTTTATGGCTATGTTTGAACCAATTATTTTGGCCAATGTGTTAATCCATCTTGTTAATGGTCTTGCTGTTTTTCAGGGATGCTCTACTTCACCAAGCATCATGTCTTACTCCAGGGACTGGTCCTTCCTGATAACATATACAATACATGAGATGGAGTCTCACCATCCTCCCATCTAAGAAGCATTCTGGCTGTATTTCTTCCAGTATTTGCTCATTTTTATGGCAGTCCATTGTAATTTTAATATTCTTTGCCAACATCATAATTCAAAGGTATCATTTTTTCTTTGGTCTTTCTTATCGTTTCCAGATTTAACACATCAGACAGTTGAAAATACCATACCTTGGATCAGGTACAAGTGAGTCTTCAAAGTGACATCTTTAATTTTTAACACTTCAAAGAGATTTTTTTTTTTTTTTGCAGCTGGTTTCCCTAGTGCACTACATTGTTTGAGTCCATGGGTGCTGATTGTGGATCCAAGTAAAATGAAATCTTCGACAACTTCAATATTTTCTGCATTTATCAAAATGTTCCTTATTGGCCCACTTGTAAGGATTTTTGTTTTCTTATGTTGATATGTAATCCATATTGAAGGCTGTAGTTTTTTTTTTTTTTTTTTTAATCAATGACTGCTTCAAGTCCTCTTCATTTTTAGCAAGCAAGGTTGTGTTGTTTGCATATCATACTTTGTTAATTAGGAGCTCTGGTGGTATAGTGCCTAAGACATTTGACTGCTAATCAAAAGGCTGACAGTTTAAACCCACCAGCCACTCCTTGAAAGGAAGATGGGACAATCTACTTTTGTAGAGATGCTGTCTTGGAAACCCAAGGAGTGGTTGCTATGAGTCGAATTGACTTGACAGCAGTGAGTTTGGGTTGTTAATGAGTCTTCCTCCAACCTTCTGATGGATCATCTTTCTTCAGAATGGGCATGAATATGGATCCCTTCCAGCTGGCTGACCAAGTAGCTGTTTTCCACATTTTTTGGTAGGTAGTTGTTTTCCAAATTTCTTGACATGGACAAGTGAGCACCTCCAGCATTGCATCCATTTGTTGAAACATTTCAATTGGTATTCCATCAATTTCTGGGTCCTTATTTTTCATTCATGCTTTCAGTGCATTTTCAAGGCTTGAGTTGCAATATTGAAGAATACAATGGGTATAATAATAAGCAATGCAGGAAGCGTCAAAAGAAGCTGAAAGGAATAAACAGGGTCATGATCAAGAACCAGTGGTATTGAAGGAAGAAGTCCAACATATTCAATCTGTATACTGAGCAAATAATCTGAGAAGCTTAGGATGTTTACTGGAAGCTTGTAATAATTTTCAATTATTGCATAATAACTGTATAACAAACTTAGTGGCATAAAAAATACCTGTTTATTGTTTCACATTGCTTTAGGCTAGAGGTCTAAGTAGGACTCAACTAGTTCTCTGTTAAAGGTACTAAAAAATGGAAATCAAGGTGTTGTTTGGTGCTGGAGTCAGTATCTCAGACTCAGGGTCCTTTCCCAAGTTCATTCAGATTGTTGGCATTCAGTTCCTTGTTGTTGCAGGACTGGGGTCCCTATTAATCTTGCAGGCAGTTGACTGGGGACTTTTCTCAGATCCTCATAGCCACTGTCATTCCTTGCCATGCTATCCTTTCCACAACATTGCCCCTTGATCCTTGAAGGCCAAGAGAATATCTTGTTGCTTTTGATCTCTCTGACTTCTCTTTTCTTTGATCTGTAGACCCTCTTTTGAGAAGACTCACCTGATTAGGTCAAGCTCATTTGTACTCAAGGGCAGGGATTACTGTATAAAGTCTGTGCATGGCAGGTGGTGATAATTTTTAGAATTTTGCCTATTACTGGACTTTTCTTGATGTTCTTATGAATATTAAATGAGGGAGTAGAAATTTGGAGAAGAAAAATAGATGAATAAATGAAATATAACTAGAAGAGAAAATAAGGACTGTCCCTAGAGCCCTATATGATACCTATGCTGAAATCAAAGCCCCAAATACATGTCACTCTGCCTTTCTCTAGACAGCACCATGCTATTGACATTTCTGCAATTATGGAAATATTCTATTTTTTCTTTGTCTTATATGGCAGCCACTAGGTATATGCAGCTATTGAACATTTAAAATGTGGCTAGTGCACTAAGGAGCTGGATTTTAAATGTTATTTACTTTTAAGTAATTTCAATTTCATACATACAATACATATGTATGTGTGTATGTGTGTGTGTGTGTGTATTTTACTTCTGCCTCTGGCTTCCTGCCAAATTTTTACTTTTAGATATTGAGTCATTTTATATGTAAATTCACAATAATAGATCATTCTAGTCCACTCTACCAATCAAAGTAGAGATAATTTGCCACACTATCTTTTTTAGACACTTGCACACCAAAATAGTAATTGTTACCATTATTGAACATTTCCTCCACAAGGAAGGCACTGAGCAAGGTATTTCACACATACTCACATTTAATCTTCACAAGAAACCATGTAGTATTATTATTACTCTTAAATCTAATCCTGGGGAAGTGATTTCCTAAAGTCTGGGAATGAGTAAGTGCTGAAACAGACATCAATCATAACTTCTTTGTCTCCAAACATCCTTGATTTTACTCTCTAAATGGCATTACCATTTCTAACAAATGTTCTTACAAAGTGCTATCAATACTGTTTCTAATATTTTTTAGTGATGGTGAGCTCATAACTTTTAGAGAAAATGCATTCTATTTCCTAATCTCTTTAAGATAGCTTTGGTTTTTCAGCAGTCTCTCCATGGTGTCGTGTGCAACAAATAGCTAAGTTACCCATTTATCTGGGATATCTCCCCTAGATATTATCAGTTTTAAGTGTAGTCACACAAAATGTGGGTTTAAAATTGAGCAAGTCTTTGATCTTGAAATCAAATCTTTCTCCCAACAATTTCTACTCATTGTTTTTAATTTAGCCCCATAGGTTGTTCTAAACAAGTGTATATTCTTAGATTATAGCGTAAAGATTAAGGGCAAGAGTTGGACTTCAGGCAGATCTACATTTAATTTCTGGCACCACATTTTACTTGTGTGAGCTTCCATTCCTCTGTGTCTCTTTCTTAGCTATAAAATAGGATAAAAATATTTACTTAAAAAAATTGTTTCAAGGGTAAAATGAAATGAGGTTGGTGAAGCAGCTGATAGAAAGTGTAATACATAATAATCACTCAGTAACTGACGTACTCTTTATATTCCTGTAATGATTGGAGACAACTTTTACCTTCCCCCCACACCCTGTTTTTCCCACTTCAGGCTGCAAAATAAGTCTTTCTGTGGTTAGTCATGCAACAGTGATTAAAGAAGGGAGGTAAGTCTCTCCCTTTTCTCCTTCTTTTTTCTCCCCTAAATTTAATCCAGATTTTAAGCATTGCTCCACAAGTTGTGAGCTCTTTAAAATGAACATCCTTCATGAGAACTCCTAAATTTTCTGCTTATGAAAATGACACATGGCTATTTGCAGTGTTTTAAGCTAAATTAGAAGGATCAGGTCATACCTGCGGGCCAAACAGTGAAAACAACATAAGCTTTAATAGAGAAACATAAAGAAGATATCATCTCTGATAGAGAAGCATGAAGGTGATCCTGACATCCTGCAACAGATAATCACCTCCTAGTGGGGAGAGTTGGATTATGCCAAACTCCAGCCTAAGAACATCGTTAGGATCCAGCATTGTTAATTATTCAGCCAGCTCCAAATCAACTTTTAAAAAGTTTATTATTAATGTGGCTTATTTTTAATTACTCAGTATGAAAATTCACAACTTTAGATAATCATGAGCAGGTTAAACTACATAATTTGCAGGACACAGAGTGAAATGAAAATGTAAGGCCATTTGTTCAAACGGCAGGAAAAAAATGCTGTTCAAGTTGTTAAAATATAAAACTTTTCCTTTTCTCCTTTGGTTTCTCTCTCAATTCATCAGAGTATGTTATGTTTGTAATTAAATGTTTTCTTAAGCAGAGCAAAGCATTCCTGGGTGGCACAAATGGTTAAGTGTTTGCCTACTAACTGAAAGGCTGGGATTTGAATCCTGCCAGACATGCCTTAGAAGAAAGGCCAGGCAGGAGCTCTACTTCTGAAAAATCACAGCCATTGAAAATTCCATGAGCTGATGATGTTCTACTGTAACACACATGGGTTGGCTGTGAGTTAGAATTGATTTGATAGCAGTTGGTCAAATAAAGAAGACATAAAATGTTTAATTTTAGCATGAATTTTACAGTTCTTATTTATATGTGCCATACAAATTTCCAATGTGAAAGCATGTCGCTCACATCCAGAATTACCAATTACAAAGTCCCTATTTTCTAGCTCATACATGCATATGTGTTTTGCTCTTAACCGCACAATGGAAATGCTACACAAAACTAACTCAACAATTTTTATTTCACTTTTTTGATAGGTGCACATTCTACTCACACTCTCTAACTTCAGTTTGCTTATGAGTAAGGAAGAGCTAAAAGAACAAGCATCCATGGTTGTCTTACCTTTCCTTTTCCTTCCATATCATCATTTTCAGCCTAAGTGATTATTTAATACAGGGAAATAGCTTGAGCAAGAAGCAGTATCACAGGCTTCCATGGTCATTTTTCTCTCTTAGAGTGCCACCTCCTTCTGCTTTCTGTATCAGAAGAAAATTCTGGTTCGATGCTGAAGCATGGCATCTCAGAGCTGTCAGCCCACTTGTCTATGGGTATATTCTTATCTTGTACTTGCTTTGAGTCTCCCTGAGCTTGCATGCACTGTGAGTGCACTGGATTTATGTCCTTCAGAGATATTGTAAATGTTATATACAAATAAGGAGCTCTGGTAGCATAGTGCCTAAGGCACTTGACTGCTCACCAGAAGGCTGGCAGTTCAAACCCACCAGCCACTCCTCGGAAGGAAGGTTGGGCAATCCTACTTCCGTAGTGATACTGCCTCGGAAACCCAAGGAGGGGTCGCTATGAGTCGGGGCCGACTCGACGGCAAACAACAACAACAACAACATATACAAATAGGACAATAAGGAATAGTGGCCACACATACTGCACGTATCTCCTCTGCTCATGCACATGCTCCAATGCTCCACCAAACTTAACCTACACAGTGAAAGTTCAAAGGCAAAATTATTAAGAATTTCGAGGCAGAAACAGTAAAACATTAAATCAAGTACAGGAAGTATCTAAGCAGAGGGTGCCTTAATAAGTTGCATGCTCATGATTGACCTTCATTTGGAGAAGTAGCAATAAAGTTCTTGTAACTTTGCATTTTTGTATAATTTCAAATTTATAGAAGACTTTTAGAAATAATATTGAAACTTCCATTTACTCTTTATCCAAAATCACCAATTGTTAACTTTTTCTCTGTTTAATAATTTTCTCTCCCTTTCTCTTTGTTTCTGTTTCAGTTTGTCTTATATATGTTTTTTTCTGAAACATTTGAGAGTAAATAGCAGCTCAGCCTCCTTTACCCTAAACAATTCAGAGTGTATATCCTAAGAAGAGTAATATTCTCCTTCATTATTATGATATAAGTATGGAAATCAGAAAATTTCACATGTACTGATTACTATTAGGTACTGCCAAATTTCTATGCACCAGTTGGCTGTAGTGATATCAGTGGTCTCTATGATAGCACTGGCTTTAACCCAGTCATTGTTGTTGTTATTGTTAAGTGCCATCAAGTCGTTTCCGACTCATAGAGACCCCATGCACAACAGAACGAAACACTGCCCGATCCCGCGCTAGCCCCACAATCCCTGCTATACTTGAGCCCATCATTGCAGCCACCGTGTCAATCCATCTTGTTGAAGGCCTCCCCCTCTTTCATCGACCCTGAACCCTAGCAAGCATGACATCCTTCTCCAGGGAATGGTCCCTTTTTACAACATGACCAAAATAGGTGAGACGAAGTCTGGCCATTCTTGCTTCCAAGGAGTATTCTGGCTGCACTTCCTCCAGGACAGATCTGTTAGTTCTTTTAGCA
>NW_006921753.1:5299198-5324639 GCF_000298275.1 Orycteropus afer afer
TTCTTGATTTTAAACCATGTAGTGTCCTCTTGTTCTGTTCGAACGACAGCCTCCTGGTCAAGGTACAGATTCCTCATGAGTACAATCAAGTGCTCGGGGATTCCCATTCTTCTCAATGTTATCCATAATTTTTCATGATCCACACAATCAAATGCCTTTGCATAGTCAATAAAACACAAGTAACTATGATCCATAATCACATTGCCTACTCTATTCCTTCCTCTGATTGCCTCTCTATGCCTCACTGTCCTTTCAGCACATTAAGAATATATATTTTCTTAATGATTCTACTATAAAACTTTCACTCTTCAGGAGGGACATCTCTGAGGATTCCCTCTAGAATGCTATATTTGGGAAACCCAAAGAATTTCTTTTCTTATGACTTTTTTCTTCAGTCATAATGAAAGTTTTATAAAAACATATTTTGTGAAATAAGTCACCCTTGATATTGATTTAAAAAGTAACCATTTAAAGAACACCTATCATGTCCCATAGACTATGCTAAACATTTACATTTTTTTCTGGTCCTTGGTATAATCTTATAGAAAATATACTATGTTTAAGAATTGGCTTAACAGGAAGAGCTGGAGAGAGTCTTCAATCCAAGTGTAAACAAATTTTACCAAGCAGTAGGATCTGGCCTCCCTGGTTCTCAGGGTAGCCTATGTACAATATTAGTGAAGTTGTCTAAATGGTCACTGAAAAACCTTTCCAGTTTTTTACACTATTTATGTGGTTTCTATGGCAATATTTAGTTCTTAATTTGTGGTATTAGCAAAACTTAGTTTATTGATACAACTTGTAAGTTTCTCCAGTGCTTTAATATTAATGTTTCTCTTGTGGGTTTATGAACATTTAACACCTGAAGTTGTGTATGAAGACTTGTTTGGGAATTGGCACTTAAAAAACATTCAAACACTTCAGGTTGGTAATAAGAAGGGGGTTATATTGCCAATCCATGGCCTCACCACTTAAATAACCATTACTACTTGAGAACAGCTACTATGGCTTTTTGCTTGACAACTTTTGTAAACATTTTGTTTTCACTTATATACTACAGTAGAATTTACCACTTTTAGTCGCATTTCTGTGTACTTCAAAAAATCTATATAACTCACTGAAGTCTGGGTTTCAAAACTGGTCTAAGCTGCCATTGAGTGTTTAAGCCTTCTCATTGTGTGTTGCTTAGCAAGGGCTGGCCAGGTTTTTCTTACTGCTGATTGTTCATACATTGACTTTGCATCTATATATCTAAAAACACCTATTGACTTAGGAAGGAAAAAAAAAATAAGCATCTTAATCTTAAATTCATCATAACCTCTGCAAAATGTTGTTGTAATGTCAGCTTACCAACTCCTATGACAATAAATTTTTCTGTTATGGTAAAAAAAAAAGAAAGAAAGAATTGGCTTAAATGCAATGGCTGACTTGGACATTAAGAATTTTATTCTATAAAATTCAAAGCTATTCTAATAACTAGAAAGAACAGCTATGCCACCAAGATCTGATTACAAATCTTTTCATTAAACAGAAGAAAATTAGACAAAAGCAAACAAGAAAAAAAAATACTACTGGTAACTTGATCCTCAGATTATGAAGGAGTTGTTATTGTCATTTTAGACTGAGTCCCTGAACAGGCAAACTATATCTTATGTATTTATCTACCTCCATAACCTAGTGTTGTGCTTGACATAGAACTAGAACTTAAAATAAGTTTGCAAGCTATATTCAGAAAATGTAATGTGGATTAAAAAGTTTTTATTGATCTTTATCTGTGTTGGAAGATGTATTTGAAGTTATAATGTTGGATTAGCTTTTCCACTAAAGGACACATGCATTATATTATTAGAAGAACCTAACTCTGATTCTAATATATTTTAAATTTACCAACTTTTCTCCTTTGTGTGAAAAGAGGCAAAGGTCCTACAACTAATGTAGGCAGAGTTGTATTGCCATAGTTTTTTTTATGTTCAGAAAGATATTTCATTTTGTTCTTTATCTTCATTCCATAAGAGTCTTAATTGGAAACTGAAGTGCTGTAGCAAGAACAATTGTATAATTAGAAGATAATCATTTACTCTGGCAACATCTTAAAAGTATGAGTTTTCAAGAACAATTAAAATTTGTGTGTGTTTGATTGGAATGTGTTTATCCTGATTAACAATTTAGAAACATTTCTTTCTATAAAACTTGTCTGGAAAGATCTCAAACACACTTTAGCTTCCATAAGACTTTAGGTGGTGTACATTTTTAACTCTAACATAGTCAAAGGCTGATAATGAACTTCATAATTCATTCCATTATTTCCCTCATGGCAGCAGAATTGCTTTAAATAAAGTATTCTAATCTATCTGTAGTCCTACAGAGTAATGCTGAAAATCAAAATAATCAAATTAGAGGACCAAAATTTCAAATGTAATATAGATTGACTAATCCTCACTTACCAAACTTGAGGAAGCTTTCAAATCATATTATCAGTATAAAGGAATACCTGGGTGTCACAAATGATTAAACTCATCACTACTAACAGAAAGGTTGGCAGTTAAAACCCACCCAAAGACACCTCAGAATAAAAACCTAGAGATCTGCTTTTAAAAGGTGACAGCCATGAACAACCTATAGGGTGAAGTTTTACTCTGCAACCCATGGGAACTCCATGAGTTGGAACCAACTCAATGGCAACTGTTTTTAATGTAGAGGAAATAGTACCATATTTTCTCTTGGTAGGATAGCTGCAGAGTAATAATACTCAGTTGCTGGCCATTGAGAGCAGATGCATTAGAGGAAAGTTTAATGATCAGATTTTGTATGAAATAAATAGACATTTTGAGAAGGAAATCATGGTGTAAAATAGATTCGTAGCAAGATGTATAACAGAAATTGCAATAAAATGCTGTGGTGAAAATATCTCCAGATTTAGAGATTTTTAGCTGAATTTTTTTATGGAAACTATTTTATTACAGTACTAATAATGCTAGCTTATATTTTTACTGGAACTTATCCATTTACACACACACAAAAAAAATCCTCTATAATGCTCTACAATAAGCTAGTAATTTCTTCACTTTGTTGTTGTTATGTGCCGTCGAGTCGGCCCCGACTCATAGCGACCCCTCCTTGGGTTTTCAAGGCAGTATCACTACAGAAGTAGGGTTGCCCAACCTTCCTTCCGAGGAGTGGCTGGTGGGTTTGAACCACCAGCCGTCTGGTTAGCAGGCAAGTGCCTTAGCCACTATGCTACCAGAGCTCCCTTCTTCACTTTAGACATTAAGAATTTGAAGTTAATAAAATCATTTAAAATCATACAAATCTTTTGACCCCAAACTAAGAATTTCAGATTAATCTCCTCCAGCTCACTTTTGCTAATACAGTAAACTAGCTAAAAATCTCCACTAACCTCTCTTCATCAGACATTTACATATCACTTCTGATATACACAGGGACTAAACTCTGTATCTTGGGATCTTGAATCCAGGGATCTGAATAGAGGCAGGAGCCTCAGCAAATATCAAAATTAAGAGTTGACATTTTTAATACATTTCATAAATATGCTCTTACAAGTAACAATGCAAACAGATGTTAAAAGAAACAACCCATTTTTAGCTTATTTCAATGATAGTACATCAGGTGATAAGGTATAATGTACTTGACTTTTGACATATATTTATTTGGACTTATCAGTATCATCTAGAAGGAGCTCTGGTGGTTAAAACATTCTGCTGCTAACCAAAAGGTCAGCAGTTCAAACTGACCAGCTGTTCCACAGAAGAAAGATGTGGCAGTCTGCTTCCATAAAGATTTACAGCTTTGGAAACTCTATGGGTCAGTTCTACTCAGTCCTGTTGATTGCTATGAGTGAGAATTGACTCAATGGCAGTGAGTTTGGTGTTTGTTTGTTCTTGTTTTGGTATTGTGCTTATTTATAAAAAAATATTTTAATTAGTATATTTTTTCCTTATGCCCAAATACCTTTAAATCAGAGTGTATGCCTGTTCATTAAATCATACACACTTTATTTTATGCTACCTTCCATTGCTCTATTGAGAAGTAACTTTTAAAATTCATTTTTTCTAATATTTTTCTAATAGAGCTAGAAGATTTATCAAAAAAATATATATATATATATATATATATATATATATATATATATATATAGGAGCTCTGGTAGCATAGGGTCTAAGGCACTCGACTGCTAACCAGAAGGCTGGCGGTTCAAACTCACCAGCCACTCCTTGGAAGGAAGATTGGTCAATCCTACTTCCGTAGTGATACTGCCTCGGAAACCCAAGGAGGGGTCGCTATGAGTCGGGCCGACTTGACGGCAAACAACAACAAATATATATATGTATATATATAGGCGGTCCAGTTATATTTGAATTTCAAACAAGTAAATACTTTTTTTTAGAATTAGTATGTCCTGAACATTGCATAGTGCATAATTATGCTAATATAATTATTCATTGCTTATCTGAAATAAAAATGGAACAGAGTGTCTTGCATTTTGTATGGCAACTGTAAAAAGAACCAGTGGAGAATCCAAATGGGTTTTTCATTGGTTCTATGTGTGATGAGAACAAGTAGTAGGGGTCAGGGCAGAGTCAGTGAGGAATAAGTTATCGACGGATCTCATTAAAAGTACCTTGATATATAAGATTTCTTTTCCCATATAACTAAGAATAAGAAGACAGGAACTAAGCACAGTGTGACCAACAATTCAATAATGTCCTGAAAAACCTGATTCCTTCCAGCTCTTTGTTCCATAGCCCTTAGACTTTCCTTCATGTGTAGATGTCACTGCAGCAGTTTCTGGATGACATCAAAAAGCAAAAATGTCCAGAGGGAAAATAAATAAATAAACAATTCCTTTGGATGTTGTTCTTGAATTGCAAGCAAACCTTTCCCAGAAGGTTCATGGAGAGCTAGCTTAATGATCATAATGGTGACATGGCTCCACCATCCCATAAACCAGTCATAGCCAGGGGTCATTTAGTCTAATCATGATACACCTACTAAGCAAAGTCTGAAGTCATTTTTTCCTGAGCCTCATGGAAGAAGAACAGACTGAGAATTATGACGGTAAAAAGATTACCAAGAAGAAGATGGTATAAAGATGATTAAAACAAACCAAACCAGTTATCATTGAATTGATTCCAACTTACGGTGACACATGTGTTGTCAAAGTAGAACTGTAGTCTGTAAAGTTTTCAATGGCTGTGACCATTTGTTCTGTTAGTGTTCTTCAGTATGCAAACTGCATATACTTATTTATGTGAAGATTCTTCAGGTGTCTAGAAAAACAGATCTGCCAATATGTAAAACAATCTTTATTTGAGTATCTATCAGGATATTTCAAGAGAGAGCAGGGGCAACACTGAAAAACAATTGCAAAAAATACAGATATGTTTTAGTGAAGAAAAAAAGGCCAAAACTTGTCTTCTGTGAGAAATCTTAAAGGATCTTTCATGTTCCTCTATAGCAGACCTTGGCTTATTGTTTAAGAGCTTATTTCAAAGACACTCAGGCAGAGCTACAGGAAAGTCAATTTATAACAATGGCAGCATGAAAACTGAGTCACCTCTAGTGAGATTTTAGTTGATGTTTCCTAAGGGTGTGCATTTTGAGATTTAAAAAAAATATATATTCTTATTATTAGTAGTATGATGTTATTAACTATTATTCCTAATCATAATTAAGACTTAAAATGAAATCCACTATATGGATTGGGGAAATTATTTTCTTGTATGGTGGAAATTCCTAATTTATATGAGCTAAATAAATACACTTGAGATTTGGAATAAGAGGAGCAACTATAATTAGTTGGCGTATGAAGGGACTATTCTTGTGGCTGTTTTTTTGTGGCTTTGGTTTAGTATTGAAATTTCTCACACTATCAGTGCATAAGACCTGAGAGAGGTGAGTTGTACAAAACACCAACTGCTTTTGTGGCCTGATGGTATTAAAGCAAATGATAAGTGATTAAAAGGATGGACTACAGAAAACAAGTACACATGTTCTCACTTTCCATCTTATAGTACACACATACACAGACCTTTGAGAACTTGCCCACCTAGCTACCAAGACATTAGCCCTTACTGCTGAGAATAAATACACTCCTGACCAGTGAGGGAAACATTTCTGCTTCTGATTCCTGAGACTAAATTCCTGCGGTTGCTACTCTAGAGGCAGGCCTGAGACTGAGACTTTCTTGGAAAACATAAGGAAGCAAGTGGCCACATAAAGTACAATACACACAAAAACTAAAACTTTGGAAATTATAATAGGTTGGAAAATTGGGCAATGCTGTAATGACGTGTCAAAGAAATGGCATTCTAGAAATATTTGAACAAAGAACAAAGCTCTCAGTTTATATCCTACTATGGGTGTCCCTGAGTAGTACAAATGATTCATGCATCTGGCTGCAAACTGAAAGGTTAGAGGTTCAAATCCACTCAGAGGTGCCTAAAAAATTGCTTGGCAATCTACTTTCAAAAATCAGCCATGGAAAACCCTATAGAGCCCAGTTCCACTCTGATACACGTAGGTCACCATGCATTGACAGTAACTAACTGGTTTTTGGCATATCCTACACAAACATACTACAAGAGAGCACTGATGATTATATAAATATTCTAGTGAGATTGACAACAGGAATGTTGGAAAAGCACTGATGCTTTATTATCATGTTTCTAAACAGTCCGTATGTGTCTTTATTACAAGTTTATATTTAGTAGCAATTTTTTATAACTTGGTTGTTTAAAAATAGATTTTCCTTCTAGAATGAACTGAATATCAGAAATACATGTAGGCTATGTTTCTCAGTGAAAATTAATAGATTCATTTGCATTTACTCATTGCTGACAGTATTCCAGCTACTGCAGAATGTATTTGACAGCATACTACAACAACAACAACAGGGAACAAAAAAAAAAGATGCAGGTACAAGTGTGGACATGTGGAATGACAGTATATTGCCATGGCTGTTGTGCAGAAATGACTCTTACTCTCAGGGAGCTTATATTCTTGTAAAATAAAATGATTGCTTATCAATAACTACAATAAAAAGAATACTAGCTTTTGTAATAAAATACAGATAGAGATAATATAAACACTGATACGTTATTAAATATACCATGAACTGGAGAGTAAAAATTTTTACAGATTCTAAAGGTATATAAAATTTGAGATAAAAATTAAAAGGTGAAAAGGAGTTTCCAGGTAGAGAAGATAATAAAGGGAAATGTAAAAAGAGGCATGAAGGTGTGAAATCAAATATATTGATCTGCAAGTAATTCAGTATGGCTCAGTAATAAGGCATGAGTTTTTGGGCTGCTAAAATGACTTCCTATAGTCCAGTTGAAAGATAATAAACTAAGTCAACAAGTGAACAGAGAGTAAAAATTATAATATCAATACATGTTCCTCACAAAATAAAGAAGAAGAGGAAAATGGCAGTGATTAGGGTTGTTTCCTGAATATTTTCCTGTTCTCCTTTCAGAGACATGATAGTTTTGTACTCCTTGTTTTTTATTGTTTTGGCAAACACAATGTGAGCAAAAGTGGCCTACATCACTTTTAGATAAGCATGTTAAGAAATTTGGTGTACTCTTCCTTCATCAGTGGTAATCATGGAAGTGTATGTTGAGGTAGATCCTCTCAGTCCAGATCTCACCCCTGCCCCTCCTTAGCCAGAAGTGAATACTCTATACAGATACCTCCGCTGACCGAAGTTGGCTATGCTGCATGAAGAAGAAATAAACTTTTGGTGTTATGCTACCGAGATTTGTCAATTATAATTTGCTATGACACAGTCTACCCTGATGGAAAAACATGCTACAAAAACGACAAGGAGGCCACATGTTCTGACCTCCTCTAACCCTACAAGGGGAAGGCAGGATTACCAGCAGTAACCCAAGGCCTATTACTGCAAGGCCAGACATGCTGCCTCCCTCCAGCCCTTTCTCCAACCGTTCCTCCCAAAGCACCCACCACCTCTCTCCTAGGTTCGATAATTCACTGCAGTGGCCACACAGAACTCACAGGTTATGGGGTTTATTAGGGAAGCACCAGGCTACAACTCAAGTTCAGGAAGAACGCTCAGTCTCTCTCCCAGCCCAACATCCCTCAGCCAACAGTCTCTCACAGTCTTTTTCCCAGCAGTGCTGGTCCCTCGGTGTCTCACTCAGCAATGCGTGTCTCTCGCGTCTCTTTCCCAGCAGCACGTGTCTCTTTCAGGGGCGTGTGTCTCTTTCAGCAGCACATCTTCCTCCACCAGCAGTCAGAGAGAGTTCTGCTTCCAGGAGGTCTCCTTTTGAGCCCAGCAAGGTGGTCAAACTAGCCAATCACAGCATCAGAACTCTAAGCATGTGAGAGAGAGTGGGAACCTCCCAGAACATTGTATTGTGCCACGCCCAACAGAAATAACCCAGGTGGAGAGCTCCTCAGTTGCTCATAGAAAATCCCACCTTGGAGTTTACAAAGACTTACGGGTAGAAAAGCCACACTAAGTAATTAACTACACTGCACATGCTAACCAACATTCTAGAAGACAAATTTAATTCACCATGACCTGGCTGAACTCATAAATTGGTTATTTAGATCTGATCCCACATGCTGATTTAGAATTTAAACAAGGACTAAATATTACATATATCAGGTTCAATATGTTAGCAATTTGTTAGGGTCAACCGTGTTAGTAGATAAAGACCATTGTTTCCACCATTTTAAAACAGAATGTAGCAGTGTAGGTCAATGGGAAGTAGGATATTTTCAGAACACAGTATTATTTAGGACACCAGATGAACTTTCAAGAGAAACTGGATTCACATCTTACAATCACATATATTGTTGAAGTTAGCAAGAATGGACAAAGGAGATAATGTAACACTTCCCAGGAAGGGTCAGACAATATCCACTCTGATTGGAAAATGGTAGTCATTGAGGTCAGCAGAGAGTTGCATTTATGGAATTAAATTATCTTTTGTGTTTGCAATGCAGAGAATATTGAAAATAAAAAGAGCTGTTGAGTGTGTTCATCATTGTGTCTTGTCAAGCTCTGAGTGATCTCTTACTCGGTTTGTTTCCCTCTTGCCCAGTGTTGTGTGGACCTGAAGCTGAGTCTCTGTAAGTAGCAGAGATTTTTGTCCAGGATTTGAGACAATAACTCAGCCTTTTCAGAGGGCCGTTTACCTAGGAGAGATCCACAAGCTTCAGGGTACCAACTGGTTATATATACTATCACCAATTTTTATTCTTTTTAAAAATTACTATTATTATTATAGGAGCTCTGGTGGTGTAGTGCCTAAGGCATATGACTGTAACCAGAAGGCTGGTGGTTCAAACCCACCAGCCAATCCTCGGAAGGAAGGTTGGGCAATTTACTTCCATAGAGATATGGCCTCGGAAACCGAAGGAGGGGTCGCTATGAGTCGAGACCTACTCAACAGCAATAAGTTATTTATTTTTTAAATTAATATTACATTGGCTATTTGTGTTTGTTTGCAGGCATACTTTTAGTGTTTTAGAATATTATTGCTTAATCTTTATGTTTTATGAGCCTATAAAGAACAAGATAAATGAATGGAATAGAATGTGCCAGTCCAGTTACAAGTTGAAATTAACTTCTAATTGGGCCTCTTGGAAGGCACACTAATGGCACAGTGGCTAAAGCACTTAGTTAATAAGCAAAAGGATGGTGTTCAGCCCACCAGCCAATCAACAAAAGAAAGATGTGACAGTCTGTCCTCATCAAGATTTACAAACTTGTAAATGCTTTAAAAACCCAAAACTCACTGCCATTGTGTTGTTTCCAACTCATAGTGACCCCACCTTGGGTTTCTGAGGCTGTAAATCTTCACGGAGGTAGATTTCCCAGTCTTCCTTCCACAGAACAGCTGGTGGGTTTGAACTGTGGACCTTCTAGTTAGCAGTCAAGTGCCTTAACCACTACGGCACCAGAGCTCCTGTAAATACTATGTTGTTGTTGTTGTTGTTTGCCGTCAAGTCGGCCCCGACTTATAGCGACCCCTCCTTGGGTTTCCGAGGCAGTATCACTACAGAAGTAGGATTGCCCAACCTTCCTTCTGAGGAGTGGCTGGTGGTTATAGGACATTTCAATTCCCTCCTGTAGGGTTGCCATGAATCTGAATAGACTTGAAGACAACAAGCTGTAGCTTGGCTTCTTGGGATTCAGGCATAGTTGTCAGAGAGTATGAAACAATGTTTTTTGACTATTATTTTGTTACATATTATTTGACCATGATCCATGAAAAAAATAAATTTTACATCACAAATATGTAAATATATATATATATTTAAAATACAAATATGCTTTACAAAACAATAGTTCTCTTTATTGCACTAATAAATACACATACACACACACACACATACAGAGCTTTGGGGATCTCCTGTTCAGTTGATTGTTGTTGGGTTTTTTTTTTTTTTTTTTTTAAGGAAAAGGGAAAAAGAAGCTAGTTCCTGCCTTCAGTGAATCTACTAATTGCTCTTAATTTTAATGACCTAAACTCATGGTGTTGCTGGAATACTGAAGCTACATGTTTACTTCTTTGTTAAAAAATCTTTCACAGGATACTATGAATTCCTGTCATTAGATTATTTTAGGATGTGGGGACTCTGACAAAGTGACAGCTTTATTGTTGTTACTATTGTCCTTGTTACAGTTACCAATAATGAAGATAATTCTGTGGCCAGAGGAAGAGGTAATATTACAGAGCGGACTTGGCATGTGTGAAAAGAAATTTCAGCACCATGAGATCTGTCATAAATGCCTGGTATGATATTAGGCAACTTACTTCCCTCTTACATCCCGGAAATATTTGTAACTTGGGACCACATCCTAAGATCTTATTTTGCAAACTGTGGGCTAAGAAAAGTGAGATATAAAGACTATTTAGTGGCCATATCACAATATTTTCAAGGAAATATAAATGAATTCAATATATCAGGATGCGTTGCACAGCATAAGGTAATTTTGTTGTTGTTGTTGTTGTTAGGTACCCTCAAATTGAGTCTAACTCAAAATGACCCTGTGTACAACAAAACGAAACTCTGCCCTGTCCTGAACCATTCTCATAACCCTTGCTCTCTTGGACACAGTGGCTGTGACCATGGGCTCAAGCACAGCAATACTGTATATAAATACATACATATTCACAATATAAAACATGTTCTTATGTTTATAGTAAAAATAGTTTAAATAATTAAATAATAGTTTACTTTTTTTTTTAACTGTGTCCGACATTATTCTATTTGGCTATGTATTAAGTCATTTAATACTCATACCAATTCTTAATATAATCCTCAATTTGCAGTTTGAAACACAGGGAGGTTAAGTGAATTCCCTGTGCTTACAGAGCTGTTCAAATATAAGCAGTTTTGCTCCAAGGCTATAATCATAAAGTCTAAGCTATATATACTGCTTCCTAAGGATATTGAGAATGCCTTCCTAGGTGAATATTGCCATACATAGGATAGAATATTCCTCTGGAACAAATGAATGTAGTGAATGAATCATTTAGATAGTAACAAGGTATTCCAGGCATAGGAAAACAAGCATGAGAAAGATGATTAATGTTAAAAAAGTGTAAATAGAGGTTTAGTTATTTAATTTAGCTGTTAGGAGAGGTTGGTCCATTCTAAATAATAATGCTTCATACTCATGAATCTACAAAGCACCTTCGAACAAAGTGAAACTTGTTTCCATTTGACTGGGAATTTAAATTCTGGAACTCACATGTGTCTTTCTCCTTGAGAACACTTTCATAATTGCCTAAAGTTCAGGTTGGGAAATATTTCCAGAAAGTCATCTCTACCCTTATCAATTCCTTTTCCCCTTTGTTCTTTATTTACACCATTTCAAAGAACTTTTCTGCACTTCACATATTTGCTGACCATTATCATCCACTCTCTGGCTAAACTAAACAAATTTAAATGTTTTCATATGAGTTAATGAGTCATCCTCCTCCAGACTTTTAATCATTCTTATTGCTTTCCTTGGAAAACACTACAAGGACATCCCAGCATTCCAGGTATGGGCTAAATCCTACATAGCAACTCCAGGCTGGGAGCCTGGGTGGGTACAGCAGAGAGGGGCCTGTAGGTGGTATTGGGAGGAGCGACATTCCAATTTCAGTCTCTAGAGGCCTGCAGGAAGACGTATCACCTTTAAAAATATTCCACCCTTTAGCTGTTGCCCTTGAGACCCAGAACTACCAACTTCTATATTCAGAGTTATTTCAAACAGATGGTTTTTCCTGTGGACTCTCTTGAAAATGTCTTATTTCTCTATCCTTCAGAACAAGAAAGGTAATATGTCTCTTCTTTTGTAGAGTTTCAGAGAGGAAGGAAGGTTGGGCAATCCTACTTCCGTAGTGATACTGCCTCGGAAACCCAAGGAGGGGTCGCTATGAGTCGGGGCCGACTCGATGGCACATAACAACAACAACAACATTATTTAAAACAAGTTGTATTCACATCTATAGAGACAAATTTATAACACACATGCACACACAAACACACACACAGTGACAAACATAGTGGTTCGGTATTAATTTTTTGGTATAGTCTTCCTTCCTTGAATATAGAAAAAAAATTGCTGAAACTATTTCATTCATTTTTTTTAAAGTTCCTATTCTTAATTCCAAAAATCATGTAATTGCATATCATTGTGTTTTTAGAGATAACTATAAAATAAAGATCTCCTGACCTGAGCAATAAAACACTTCTGTATGCAGCGAATTTATGGAAAAAGCTGAAAATCTATGGTTACCAAGACATAATGGAAAGAAACCCCATTTCTTCATAACAAAAAAAGGAAAAAAGACTTTAGTAGCTGTGTTAGCAAAGTCACTACCGCAGAGAGCCTTTGGTTTCCAAAATGTTTTTTATTCCAAACACTAGGGGGCACTGCTGATTTACGCAACTCTTCCAGGTTCTAAGGATTTTTAAAAATTCAGTGTGTTGCCAGCAACTTTTCAGCTTTCAATGGGCAGGAGTGGAGTGGAAAATAACTGTTCAAAAGTCTGTGTTTTGAGAGAGAGAGAGGTTAAAAATATTATCTGCAGAATCTACCAGGAGAAAGAGAAGTGCTAATCTTTATCCCTTCTTTGTTAATTGTCCTCAGCCAGAAGTTGTACTGGGTTCAAACTTCAGAGCTTGTTAAAAATAATTTTAGAAATGAAGTTTGTAAATTATGAGATTGTTGGTTCAATCCTGTGTTTGAACACGTTGTTTTCCTGTTGGCTTCTGTTTTTCTGTTCCATGAAACAGGTTTCTAACTACTGGAATATGTTATGGGCCACAAGTACTGGGTGATTCATGGAATATATATACATACATATATATTTGGACATAATGAGATGAGAAAAAATATTAAAAAACAAAAACAAAAGAACTATGAGAATATAAGCCACCTTCATAAACAGTTTAAAATGGAAAAGCAAAACTCTAGTTATGTTTATGATCCTTGCTTCAGATACAACGAAGCAGTAATAAATAAATAAATAATAAAAAAGCAGCAGCAGTAGCAAAAGCAACTAAAAATACATGCTTTGTAAAAGACACTCCAATATTTTATGCGAAGATTGAAGTAAAGGAAACCACCAATTAAATATATTGACAGTAAATGAATTAACTGTGACCTAAATATTCAAAACAATTGTATGTAAGGGTCACTGTACAATCTGTTGTGTCTAAAATTACTTTTTCCAACTCAAATAGCTTTGAATAAATCATTTTATATTTCCCTAAAGTTTATGATTAGATATTTTAAGGAGGGAAGGCTATTTTCTGACCACATTCAAGGAGTGAGAGGGAGTGCACTGCACTGTTCTGCTCAAAATGAGATTTGAAAGGCACAGCCTAATAGTGATCAGGTTCCTCAGCCGTCATGCTTCAATGTGATGCCCTGAAAACTGAAGTCATTATGTTGTTGTTAGGCTCTGTCAAGTTGTCTCCTACTCATAATGATCCTATGTACAGTACAACGAAACACTGCCCGGTCCAGTGCCAGCTCCACGATCCTTGCCATACCTGAGCCCATTGTTGCAGCCACTGTGTCAATCCATCTTGTTGAGGGCTTTCGCCTCTTTCCTTGACCCTCCACTTTACCAAGCATGATATCCCTCTTCAGGGAATGGTCCCTTCTTACAACTTGACCAAAGTAGGTGAGATGAAGTCTGGTGATTCTCACTTCCAAGGAATATTCTAGCCGTGCTTCTTTCAGAACAGATTTGTTAGTTCATTTAGCACTCCATGGTACTTTCAGCATTCTTTACCAGCACCATGACTCAAAAGCTTCGACTCTTCTTTGGTCTCCATTATTCATTGTCCACTTCTCACATGCATATGCAGCAATTGAAAATACCATGACTTGTGTCAGGCACACCTTAGTCCTCAAGGAGACATCTTTGCTCTTCAGCACTTGAAAGAGGTCTTTTGCAGCTGATTTGCCCAGTGCTGTACATCATCTGATATCTTGACTGCTGCTTCCATTAGTGTTGATTGTAGAACCAAGTAATATGAAGTCTTTGACAGCTTCATTCTTTTCTCCATTTATTGTGATGCTACTTATTGGTCCAGTTGTAAGGATTTCTGTTTTCTTTTATATTAAGGTGTAATCCATACTGCAGACTGTAGTCTTCAATATTCATCAGTAAGTGCTTCAAGTCATTCTCACTTTCAGCAAACAAAGTTGTGTAGTCAGGGTGTAGCAGGTTGTTAATGAGTCTTCCTTCAATCCTGATGCCACGTTCTTCTTCATATAGTCCAGCCTCTCAGATTACTCAGCATACATATTAGATAGTATGGTGAAAGGACACAACCTTGACTCACTCCATTCTTGATTTTTAAACTGTGCAGTGTCCCCTTGTTCTGTTCGAACAACAGACTCCTGGTCTGTGTACAGGTTCCTCATGAGCACAATTAAGTGCTCTGGAATTCCTATTCCTGTCAATGTTATCTACAACACAATGGAATATTTTTGCATAATCAATGAAACACAAGTAAACATCTTTCTGGTATTCTTTGATTTCAGCCAAGATCCATCTGATATCAGCAATGATATTCCTTATTCCACATCCTCTTCTGAATCCAGCTAGCATTTCTGGAAGTTCTCTGTCAATATACTGATGCAACTATTCTTCAATTACCTTTATTAAGATTTTACTTGTTTGTGATATTAATGATATTGTTTGATAATTTCTACATTCTGTGGGATCATCTTTCTTTAGAATGGATATGCATACAGATCTCTTTTAGTCAGTTGCCCAGATAGTTGTATTCCAAATCTCTTGGCATAGTCTAGTGAGTGCCTCCTGGGTGGCATCTGTTTGTTGAAACATCTCAGTGGGTGTTTCACCCATTCCTGGAGGCTTGTTCTTTGTCCATCCTTCAGTGCAGCTTCAACTTCTTCCTTCCATACCATTGGTTCTTGATCATATGCTACCTCCTGAAATGCACCAATTCTTTTTGGTACAGTGACTCTGTGTATTCCTTCCATCTTCTTTTGATATTTCCTGCATCATTCAATATTTTGCCCATAGAATCTTTCAATATTGCAACTCAAAGCTTAAGTTTGTTCTTCAGTTCTCTCAGCTTGAAAAATGCCATGTGTATTGTTCCCTTTTGGTTTTCTAACTCCAGGTCTTTGCCCATTTCATTATAATAATTGACTTTGCCTTCTTGAGCTGCTCTTTGAAATCTTTTGTTGAGCTCTTTTATCTTGTCATTTCTTCCATTTACTTTAGCTAACTCCTTGCTCGAGGACAAGTTTCAGAGTCTTTTCTGACATCCATTTTGACCATTTCTTCCTATTCTGTCTTTTTAACTACCTTTCGTTTTCTTCATGGATGATATTCTTGATGTCATCCCACAATTCCTCTAGTTTTCAGTCATTGGTGTTCAATACATCAAATCTCTTCTTTAGATGGTCTCTAAATCCAGGAGGGCTATATTCACAGTCAAATTTTGGTTCTCGTGGACTTGTTTTAATTGTCTTCAACTTCAAGTTGAACTTCCATTTGATCAGTTGATGGTTTGTTCCACAATCAGCTCAAACCACTGACTTTTGGTCAGTGCCATCAGTTAGCAAAATAATAAGTCTGTAGGTCAGAGGAAGTTCAGTGAGATTAGGAAAAACTGATCTGTTAAGAAAATGAGATGTTGTGAGGAAAAATCAGAGCTGTGAGGAGACAAACCTGGAGGTGTAATTCAATTGATAGATATTATCACTGTGCCTAATATAACTCTGTGAATGATTGCAGTATTTATGAGATGCTATACACAATCTGTTGCATCCAAGAAAACTCTAAAAAATGTAATTACCTTGTTTAGAACCCTCCTTCCATTTTCTTTCAATATATTTAGGTTTTGAAACAACTCAATGGCAGTGAGGTTTGTTTGTTTGTTTTTTTAAGATACTTTTGTGTTGTTGATGTCCTAAATTCCTTTGTAGTATTGTCCTTTTGTAGTCCATCTTCAGTTCATTTTCCCTGCTGTTCCCAGTGCCTAAAATACTTCCATTTTAGATAGAAAATTCTGTTTTAAATATAAAGATATATATATATATATATATATATATATATATAGCTTAAAATTTAGAGGATAGAAAATATATAGTATGCAATACAAATGAAAGACAGTGAGAGAAAGAGAAAAAAGCTATTTTAATAACAGTTGTTGTTATTGTTAAGAATAGGAATATAACTATAAATAAAGAGGAATATTACCATATTTTTCACAAATAATATACCATACAAGAAAAAAAAAGAGGGAAAGAAGTGCACATGCATATAATGTGCATAGTTAGTATACATAGAAAACTAATATGCTAGGAAGTTGTAGTTTACAAAGAAAAAAGAAAAAGAAGAACATATAAGAAGTGGATTGTTTGTATAAAAATATGCTACATAATTGCAAAAGGTTCAAATCATTTAGAAGATGTAACAATCCTAAATGAATATGTACTTAATTACAGAATTTCACAATATGTAAAGAAAAATATCTCCTTTAGAAAAAAATCCCAAAATATTTTTAAATTGAACAAAACAGTTCTAAATTACTCAAAAATCAAGGAAAAAAATCACAATGGAAATTTTTAAACATTTCAAATTTAATTAAAATTAACAAAATTTCAAAATCTGTGGCAAAAACTTAAAATTGTGAAAAAAGGGGACTTTATACAGTTAAATACTTACATTAGAAAAGGAGAAAAATTTAAAATCAATAATATAATCTTCCACCTTAAGAAATTAGAAAAAAGGAAGAAAAAATTAAACATTTAGTACTCTGGTAGCATAGTGCCTAAGGCACTTGACTGCTAACCAGAAGGTTGGCAGTTCAAACCCACCAGCCACTCCTCGGAAGGAAGATGGGACAATCTACTTCCATAGTGATACTGCCTCGGAAACCCAAGGAGGGGTCACTATGACTTGGATTCAATTCGACTAAATAAACTAAAACAGATGTGGATATTGAAGTACCTCCAAATAAGCTATATTTGAGTTTCTCAGTATTTTTCCTAATTCGGTGTACAGGACAGATTGTTCCTGAATGGGGCTTGTTGCATGAATACACCCAGAATTGTTAGAACCTACGCCTTCCAAAATTTGAAAAAGACAAGGATATAGGTTGAAATAAGAGCTAAAGTAACCAGATTAACACTGTAGTTTTGTTTGCTTCTTTCATTTGTGTGTGTGGGTTGTTTTTAATTGCTACGTTTATTAATTATCCACCAGTAATGATCACATGGTATATAAGTTTTCTAGAGTTGTTGAAACAAAATACTACAAAGTAGATGACTTTAAGGAAAGGAAATTCATTGCCTCACAATTTCATAGGCTAGTAGTCTAGATCAGGGTATCAGCTGCGTTGATTCAATCTAAGGTGTTGTTTCATCCCTCTCTCCTAGGACCCACTCTACTCCAATATGACTTCATGTAAACCTAACTGATAATGTCTTCAAAGCCTCCATTTCCAAACAGGATCACATTCATAGGTATAAGGGTTAGGATTTCAACGTATCTTTTCAGGGAGATGCAATTCAATCTATGATACATGGTATAGACTGTGGTGTAGACAGGACAGGCTGTTAATTTGGCAACTGCTCAAAAGTTACTATTTCTAGCCCAGATTTCTTTCCTGCACTGTGGATACATATTCAATTTTCTACTCACTGTCTCCACGTGGATATGTAGTGCTCAAAACCTGCCTGCAATATGTCTTAACCTGAGATGCTGATCTCCAATGTATCACTGAACGTATGTTTTGATTATTGGCTGCTGTCAAAGAGACCCCTCATTGCTTCCCTATGTGCAACAGAAAAAATGCTGCCAAATCCTATGCCATCTGCGTAAGTGGTTACAGATCAAATAATTGCAATCCATAGAGTTTTCATCAGCTAATTTTCAGAAGTAGATCACCAGGCCTTTCTTCATAGTCCAATTTAGTCTGTTCAGCATCATAGAACTATGCAAGTCTGCACTGAAAAATGAGTGATGGTGGGTGACCAGTGCATTATGATACCTCCTCTATCATTGTTGAGACTGGTAATTTGAGTGTTACCTATTTTTGTCCCTGATTTTCCTAGTACTTAATCTCATCAAAGAACTAGGTTTTAGTTTCCTTAGTTTTATTCTGATTATTAATCTGTTTTAGTTCCTTAGTCAGAATTACATGCTTAGCTACTCAACATATGTTCTTAGAATATTTCTTAGTGTAATAATAATATTAGTAATACATTCTCTATTGGTTTTTTAAACAGCAGGGCAAAAGGGTTTGTAGATTCGATTTTGTGCCTCTGTAATGAGAATATTTGTTCTGTCCATTTCATAGCAAGTGATTTTCTGTGGTGTTTGGCTCATAACTAAAGCCAGTGGTGATCCATCTGTTAGTCCACAACTGTTGATATGCAACCTCGGCAGTATTCTCAGACTTGTTGGATCCACTGGATCCAAGAAAATTATTTCTTCCAATTACATTTTAGCTCAGAGACTGAGCATTTTTTTCATGGTATATTATCTATATGTTACTTTCTATAATTAGCTTGTGTGATACTTATTCAAAACACAGTCAACACTATGGACCATATTAGCTAAGAGTATTGGAGTAATTTAGTATTAGGACAGACATTCTTTACGACACAGCACATGTCAGAATTTATTACTTCTCTCATCCGTCCAAAACAGAATGAAATCCCAGTTTTTTAAAATGTATGACTAGTGTTAATGAAATTACCTACAATGACACAATCAACATTTTTGCTGAATGTTACTTTGTTTCCTCACTTTATCAGTGAGGAATTTTATATACATGGCTATTTTTCTGTACTTTTTAAATTATATTTTTCTCATTTCAACATATTTTTCATCAACTACCTGGTGGATTTTTAACAGTATCTGTTCCCATTTGGGTTTTGTTGTTGCTGGTATTGCTACTGTTTTGTTGTGATATCTCCATTTCAGTTGCATGTGGTGTTGTTATACCTAATAGAAGGTAAAGCCATATAACTTTGAAGTTGGTCAGTCTTCAGTTCATATTTCTGTTTGTTAATTCATATTGTATAAAATGGTTCAGGATATTTCGACTCTTAAAGCCCTTTTTCCTGTTTTCACAACTCACTCTGCCTTTCACATGATTCATTGTTTCTCTCCCTTCAGAGTATCAGTCTCCACCTGTTTGATTGCCTGTCAATTTATCTGAATTTCTGTCTTTCTATCTATTCTTGCTATTGTCCTTCTGACTGTGTACCTAATGGTTTATTTTTTAAAAAAGTATTTTTACTGTAGTATACCCATATATATGCACACATATTGTTTTATATATACATATAAAACATTTTTCACTTCAGCATTTTTTTACATGTACAAACATTAATTACATCCATCTTATTTTATATGTATCCCAACAATCTATTTCTATTTGCTCACTTATCCATCTACTTCTGTTTTTATTTAGAAGTATATTTATTTCCAATTTACTATAAGCTTACTATATTCCGAAAACATCCTTTGGTTTAACCTAATGAAACACCTTGAATCATAAGATCCAATATTCTTAGAAATAGAAAAGGCCTTGACATATTTTCTAGCTAAAACTCTTCCAATCATAGATAGTGGAAGTAAAGGGAGCTCACTAGTCTGTTATTACTATCCATTAAGCAGCAAAATTAGACTAGTAGCAAGGTTTCTTAATTCTCTTTAAATTGCCTCACTTAGAGAATTTACAAATATTTTGGAAAATCAGAATTTTAGTTAACATTTTATGAATATTTTGGGAAATTAAACCTGTTACAACCGAGTCATGTTGACCTCATGTGTGTCAGAATGGACTGTGCTCCATAGATTTTACAATGGCTAATTTTTTGGAAGTAGATCACCAGGACTTTCTTCTGAGGTGCCTCTGGGATGACTCATAGTGCACCTTTCAATCCATTTTTATCACCCAGAAACTCCTTTTGGTAATTAGTTTGGTTGATTTCAGCTGCAAGCTTCAGAACAATGAAAATCAATTGGATTAACAAGCAATCAAGGACTGTGTGTGATTCCATTTTTTCTCTCTACAGTTTAGCTCTGCTCTTCCTTTAACTCTTACTTCATCATGAGTGATTTTCTTAAAATTGTCACAATGGCAGCAAACAACAAGGGAAGCAGAATGCATCCTTGTTCACCTATTTTGAAAAAAATAATTCTCCACCAACCATGACATATTAATATTTTCCCATTTATTCTACCACCACTTATCTATCAATTTATCATACTGAGGTAGCTTGCATGTTGCTGTGAGGCTAGAGGCTATGCCACTGGTATTTCCAATATCAGCAGGATCACTCATGGTGGACAGGTTTCAGCAGAGCTTCCAGATTAAAACAGACTGGGAAGAAGGATGGGGCCATCCACTTCTGAAAAAATTGGCCAGTGAAAATATTTTGAGTAGCAGTGAAACACTCTGACATATTACTAGAAAATTTTATTAATAATCCTTAAACATTATCTGATATAGTGCCAAAAGATGAGCCCCTCAGGTTGGAAGGCAGTCAAAATAAGACTAGGGAAGAGCTGCATTCTCCAAGTATGGTCAATCTTAATGATGTGGACAGAGTAAAGCTTTCGTGACCTTCACTTGTTTACAGGGAATGACTCAAAATGGGAAGAAACAGCTTCAAACATCCATTAGTAATCATTACATGGAACGTACAAACTATGAATCTAGGAAAATTGGAAGTTATCAAAAATGAAATGGAATAAATAATGATCAATATTCTAAAAATTAGTAAGCTGAAATGGACTGGTATTGACCATTTTTAATCAGATAAACATATGATCTGCTGTTTTGGTTACCTAGTGCAGCTCTGAAAAGAATATACCACAAATGGTATCACCTTAACAAACAGGAGTATATTCTCACAATTTGGAGGCTTTAAGTTCAAGTTCAAAGTGCCAGGCTCTAAGGGCTGGGTAAAAACACCTAACCTTGGTCTTCAGATCTACCTCCAGCTCCTAGCCCACTGAAGCTAGAGGCTTTTCTTCACTCAGACAGCTTCTGGCTGCTGAGGCTGCCAAGCCCAAGGTTGACAAGTAAAAAGGCACAGTTCCAATGTTACCAAACCACATGTTGTTGTTGTTATGTGCCGTCGAGTCAAACCCGACTCATAGCGACCCCTCCTTGGCAGGCCATTAATTCAAGTCCATTGTAAGTCCCCAGGTCAGCAAAGCATGGCAGGCTGCTGAAAAACGACATGACTATATGCAGGGTCCAAGAGTGCCATAAGGGAGAGACCATTCCCCAAGGTTTCTGCTTATATACAGGAAGCAGACCATATTCCCTAGGGCATTCCCTAAGCTACTCAGCTGCTCACAGTAGATTCCACCATGAAGTTGATTACCAGTCTCATCATGGGGAATACTATATCCAGCTGCCCAGCCACTCTACCAGGCATAGCAAAATTGACACACAAACTGAACTACCACATCTACTATGCTGGGAATAACAAATTGAAAAGCAATGACATTGCATTCATAGTCAAAAATAACATTTCAAGATCTATCCTGAAGTACAATGCTGTCAATGACAGGATAATATCCATTACAGGATATACCTACAGTTAACTCGACTACTGTTCAAATATACACACCAACCACCACAGCCAAAAATGAAGAAACTGAAGATATTCTTCACAACTTCTGCAGTGTGAAATTGACCAAAGAAGCAATCAAAATATATTGCTTATTGCTGGGGATTGGAGTATTAAATTTGTCAACAAAGAAGAAGCATCAGATGTTGGAAAATACAGACTTGGTGATAGAAATTACTCCGGAGATCACATGATAGATGATTCTTTTTTTTTTTTTTTTAATTGTGATCTGGATGAAAGTATACAGAGCAAATTCACTTTACATACAGCAGTTCATATACCCTTTCTCTCATGACATTGACTACAGTTAACCACAATGTAACAGCTCCCTTCCCACTTCCTCCTGATAGTTACCTCTTCCCTGTGTCCATTCCTCCATGCACCCCTGTCCCCTGAGCTATCTCCCTGTGCATAAACAGCCCTTCTTTCTTCCATGATTTTCCTCTCCAAGGAGTGTATCTACCTCAGGTAAATGTTCACCTCATATGACTGTCTTTTGTTTGATTGAAAGCCACATGTGTGGGTTCAATTCCAGACCTGAAGGGCAGCTAGGAGCCACAGTCTCAGTGGTTCCATCAGGCTCTATCAGATCAGCAAACCTGACCTGATTCCTCCCCTTTCTTTTTTCAAATGATTTTGAGTTTTGTTCCACATTATTCTCCCTCTCTATCCAGCGTCTCCTACACAGATCACCCTGCAAGTGGTTGATAGTGGTAGCTGCGTGCCATCAAGTTCTTCTGGTCTCATGGTCATATAGGCTGAGGATTGCATGGTCTACCAGTCGTTGGGACTAATTGTTTCCATGAATTTTTGCTCTGGATGAGGAGAGACACACAATATCACATGCAACTAACTATTTTGCTAAAGATAATTGAAAAATGGTTGCAGTAGTATATTGATAGGAGACCTCCTTTTATCTCTTATGCAAGCTGGATTCAGAAGAGAACATAGACCAAGGGATATCATTGTTGATGTCAGATGGATCTTAGCTGAAAGCAAAAAATACTAGAAATATGTTTACTTGTGTTTTATTTACTATGCAAAGACATTTGACTGTGGATAATAACAATTTATGGATAACATTGGGAACAATGGGAATTCCAGAACAATTAGGCTCATCAGGAAACTGTACATAGACCAGGAGGCTGTCATTAAAACAAGACAAGGGAATACTGCATGATTTAAAATCAGGAAGGGCATATGTCAGGGTTGTATTATTCCCCCACATTTTTTCAGTCTGTATGCTAAGCAAACAAACCAAGAAGCTAGACTATATGAAGAAGAATGCAACATCAGGATTGGAGGAAGAACCATTAACAACCTGCAATATGCAGATGACACAACTTTGCTTGCTGAAAGTGACAATGACTTGAAGCACTTACTGATGAAGATCAAAGACTATAATCTTCAATAAGGATTGCATTTCAACATAAACAAAACAAAAATCCTCACAACTGAACCAATAAGTGACATCACGATACATGGAGAAAAAAATGAAGTTCAAAGATTTTATTTTACTTGAATCAGCAATCAACATTCATGGAAATAGCTGTCAAGAAATCAGAGATTGTATTGCACTGGGCAGATCTGCTGTAAAAGACTTCTTTAAAGTGTTGAAGAGCAAAGATGTCATTTTGAAGACTAATATGCACCTAACGCAAGCTTCGGCACTTTCAATTGCATCATACATATGTGAAATCTGGAGAATAAACAAGGAAGACCAAAGAATAATTGATGCCTTTGAATTGTCATGTAGGCAAAGAATAGTGACAATACCATTCTAGCAGAAGAATGAACAAATCTGTCCTGGATGAAGTGCAGCTGGGATACTCCTTAGAAGGGAGAATGGGCAGACTTCATCTCACCTGTTTAGATCCTGTGGTTAGAAGGGACCGGTCGCTGGAGAAGGATATCATGCATGATAAAGTGAAGGGTCAGGAAAAAAAAGGGGAGGGCCATCAATGGCATGGATTGACACAGTGGGTACATCAGTGAGCTCAAGTATAACAAAGATTGTGAGGATGACACATGACAGGGCAGTGCTTTGTTCTGTTATATATGGGGTTGCTATGAGCTGGAATCACCTCAATGGCACCTAACAACACCTGTATTCTAATTCATTCAGCTGAAATAATATACTTACTGCTGGGCCAAAAATATTGAGAAGAGTAATGCTATGTACTAATTAGTTTTAAGCTAGGTTTAAGGGATAGAATTATTCATTTCAGACATTCTAGATCTACTCTTGAGCCCAGGAGAGGTTCATTTTTCTTGGATCATTGAGCTAAGTGAATAGGCATGGATACCTGCTTTAGTTATTTAGTGCTGCTATAGCAGAAATACCACAAGTAGATGACTTTAACAAATAGAAATTTATTTTCTCACAGGCTAGGGGACTAGAAGTCCAAATTCAGGATGCTAGTTCTAAAGTGAGGCTTTCTCTCTCTGTCAGCTCTGGAGGAAGGTCCTTGTCCCTTTTAGCTTCTGCTTCTGGGTGATCTTCATGTGGCTTGGCATCATTCTTCTCTTAGGTCTAGCAGTTTTGCAGCACAGGGACCCCAAGTCTCAAGGATGTGCTGCACTCCCAACTCTTCTTTCTTTCTGGTAATTAGGTCCCTCCTTTTCTGCTTCATTCTCTTTCTTTTTTATCTAAGATTAAAGGTGATATAGGCCACACCCCAAGGAAATTCACCTGAGTAGAATCAGGGCCATGACCTGAGGAAGGGTATTATATTCCATCTTAATCTCTTTAAAATTGCTTAGATGATCACATCAAATCACATCAGGGGTATGATTACATTATTCCATAACCACCAAATTAAACCATTACAATGTTGTAAAACCACTGAGAATCATGGCCTTGCCAAGTTGACACATTTTAGGGGCAATATAATTCAATGCATGATAACAATATCTAAACATAATTGATGTTCTCTTGTATTGAGAAGAATATATTTTAGATGAGTGGTCCATGGCTTCCACTAAAAGCAGTCTATAACTGTCTCTTATTTTTTTTAATCTAAATTTTTAGTGTTTTTTTTTCCCTCTAGATTTTCTTTTTAACTCTCATTTAATAGTAAAATTTAATAGCATAAAACTTGTTTGGTGTAGAATCATTGTATATTGATAGGGGACTTCCTTTTATCTCTTATGGAAGCTGGATTCAGAAGAGGACATAACTTATCATATGTTTATGGAGGAAGGTTGGGCAATCCTACTTCCGTAGTGATACTGCCTCGGAAACCCAAGGAGGGGTCGCTATGAGTCGGGGCCAACTCGACGGCACATAACAAC
>NW_006921753.1:5324904-5326577 GCF_000298275.1 Orycteropus afer afer
ATCCTACTTCCGTAGTGATACTGCCTTGGAAACCCAAGGAGGGGTCGCTATGAGTCGGGGCCGACTCGACGGCACATAACAACAACAACAACAACAACCACTTAGCTTTTATCATAGAGTTATTATATATGAAAATATAGGAAGGGAATTTAATAGCAATCAATGGTGAATTGGGTAGATTGTAGAATACTGATATGCATTGAAAATGTTATTTATTTGTAATAATATGAGGAAAATCTTAAAATATTAAATGAAAAATTTACCTACTAAATTATATAAATATAATATGAAATTTATAAATAAATATTAATGTTGTTTATGTCAAATGTTTTCTTATTTAGATTTTTCTGTTAATGCTCAAATTTCTATTGTGAGTTTGTGTTTCAGGATACTTTCATCTATAAGAAACTCAATTGGTTTATTATGAATATAAATTTTATATGTAACAAAATGTCCTGAGGTAGAGTAGTCCATGGTTGCTTTATTTAGTGACGTCCTGACACAAATAAAGACTCTGGTTCTTTTTGTTATTCCATCTTGCCACCCTTAACATGTCAGCTTAGCTTCTTTAGTGGTCACAAAAAGGCTGTCACAGTTATAGAAACATGAAAGACATGACAACCTAGATCAGGGAAGTGCCTTTTCTTCTTGTTTGTCCCTTTGTAAGAACACAGAAAGTCATCTCAAAAGTTATCCCCAGGACTTTCTCTCATATCGCAGTGTATGGATTTTAGTCATATGCCCACCTCTAAATTAATCGAAGCATGGAATCAATGTTAGAACAAATAACCAGAATGCTCCTTAGAGGCGAGGGTGGAGAGTTTTTGAATTGGTGAATTTGAACACATCATCAGGAAAGACTAATTGCTGGAAAAGGAAATCATCTTTGGGGAAGGAGAACACTAACAAAATGGAAAGAAGCCTCAATGAGATGCATTGACACAGTAACCACAACAATGGATTTGAACATACTAGTCATCATGAAGATGGCACAGGACCTGGCGAAGTTTCATTTTGTTATACATAAAGTCACCATGAGTCAGAGCCAACTCCACGACAACTAAAGCCATTAACAACTTATTTGAAAACATCTGGCCTGGCTGAGTCAACTGAGTCATTTAGAGCAAATTGACATCTAAATAGTATCAATACAATGATTCTACACTAGAAGGAAGAACAGGTTGCTCAGAGACTAACCAAAAAAGGCTACAACAGGATGACTGCCACATAATTGCTAAGGAGAATTTCCCCTTTTCATATTTTATTGCATTGTTAGGGTAAATCACATAATGATAATTTTAGTTGATTTATAAAAGATTTTCTTTTTCATTTTCTCTGAGTATTACTTAAAATAACCATGGATTTACAATTAGCCATATTTTTAATCCAGAAGAATATGAAAGAGTTGGCACCTAAGGTACATTTATTTCCTTCATCTTGTTATCCACACTGACAACTTTTTTAATATTTTTTTCGACCTCTGAGTGATATTTTAATCAACTCTGCTTTAGTTGCTATGTGCTTTATATTTCTCAAAAGTAGAAAAGCTATATATCATTATTATTGATTCTATTATCATGTTGTTGTTAAGTGCCGTCGAGTCGTTTCCGACTCATAGCGACCCCATGCACAGCAGAACGAAACACTGCCCGATCCCGCACCAGCCCCACAAT
>NW_006921753.1:5329922-5344562 GCF_000298275.1 Orycteropus afer afer
AAAAAAAAAAAATGCATTCTTAAAGAATATGTATTTGCTTCTATCTTTCTACATACGTTATTCTAATCTTCAAACAAAAACTTGTATGAAGGTATTTTTTTATTTTTCTAATACCTTTTTTTGTGTCTGTCTGTGTGTGATTTGGGTGAAAGTTTGCAGAACAAATTCATTTTCCATACAGCAGTTCATATACATATGGAAATTTTCAGTCACTCTCATGACATTGACTACAATTTCCCACAATGCAACAGCTTCTCTCCCATTTCCTCCCCATAGTTAACACTTCCCTTTGCCATTCCATCCCATGTACTCCTGCCCCCTAATCTGTCTCCCTGTATGACTGATCTCTCCAAGGACTACATCTACCTAACATAAATGTTCAGTTCTTATACCTGTCTTTTGTTTGGCTGGAAACCACAGGAGTGGGTTCAAATCCAGACATGAAGGGCAGTTAGGGGCCATTGTCTCAAGGGTTCCACCAGGCTCTAGCAGACTGGTAAACCTGGTCACTTTGTGTGTGTGTGTGTGTGTGTGTGATTTTGAGTTTTGTTTCACATTGATCTCCCACTCTATCCAGGATCTCCTACATAGATCTCCCTCCAAGTGATTGACAGTGGTAGCCAGGCACTATCTAGTTCTTCTGGTCTCATAGTCATATAGGCTGAGGATTACATGGTGTCCAGTCCCTTGGACTAATTGTTTCCATGTGTCTTTGGTTTTCATCAGTCTTCTTTGCTCTAGATGAGGAGAGATCCAGCATTGCATCTAAATGGCTGCTTGCAAGCTTTTAAGATCACAGTTGTTACTCACCAAAGTAGGATGTGGAACAAGGTTTTTGTGTAGTATGTTATGCCAATTGAGCTTGATGTCCCTTGTGCCCGTGGTTCCAAGCCCACAGGTCCAACTACTTACTCCTTCTGGGTAGCTGACTGTGGCCAAGAAGTGACTACAACTTTGTCCTTTCTCAGCTGTGCTATATACCTGAGAATTCTTACAGAACATAGCAATACACTTGTAGAAACATTGTCTGCCAACCCTATACACGGTCTTGGGTACACTCCCTCCTTCATAGACATACCTATAGTTCAGCCTGTCCACCCATCTATCCACCTGTAAATCAATGTTTGCCTTCACTGACAATGCAGTACTCTATGTGAAAAAGGGTTCATCTTTGTTGTCTGTACCTCCCATGCATCTCTCTAGGTCTTCCTCTTCCTCAATGTCACCATGATGATCACTCACATTTGATACCCAAATCAATACTTGTCTCTACCTATCTAGCAAAATTCCCTCCCCTTCCCTCCCTTCTCACCCTTGGTAACCAACAAAGAAAATTTCCTTCCATGTATAAACTTTTCTTTGACTGTTTACAATAATGGATTAATACAATATTTGTCCTTCTGTAATTGACTTATTTCACTCAGCATAATGTCCTCCAAGTTCATCCACATTATGCGGTGTTTTGCAGATTATACATTATTCTTTAGGGTTGCATAGTATTCCATTGTGTGTATGTACCGTAACTTGGTTATCCATTCTTCTATTGATGGGCACCTAGGTTGTTTCCACCTTTGGACTATTGTAAATATTGCTGCAATGAAGATAGTGAGCATGTCTGTTCTTGTCCTGGCTCTCACTTCTTTAGGATATATATCTAGTAATGGAATTGCTGGGTCAAATGGTATTTTTAATATCAACTTTTAAGGAATTGCCATACTGCTTTCCACAGTGGTTGTATCATTTTACAGTCCCACCAGCAGTGTGTGAGAGTCCCAATCTCTCCACATCTTCGCCAGCATTTGCTATTTTCTGCCTTGTTGAACTTTGCTACCAGTGCTGGAGCAATATGGTATCTCATTATTGTTTTGATTTGCATCTCTCTGATGGCTAATGAGGAGCTCTGGTGATGCAGTGACTAAGGCATTTGATTGCTAACCAGAAGGCTGGTGGTTTTGAACTCATTGGAAGGAAGATTGGGCAATCTATTTCTGTAGTGATATTGCCTCAGAAACCCAAGGAGGGGTAGCTATGAGTTCCATCCGTCTCAACAGCAGTGAGTTTGTTTGTTTGTTTCGCTAATGGTTAATGATTGTGAGCATTTCTTTATGTATTTCTTTGCAGCTTGAGTATCCTCTTTGGTGAAGTGTCTATTTATGTCTTGCCCATTTTTAAATTGGATTATTTATCTTTTTTGTTTTTGTTAGAGTTTTCTGTAAATTTATTTGTTGAGGTGTTGGAGTTTTCTGTAAATTTTAGGGATAAATCCCTTGTCATATGTTGCTACCAAATGTAATTTCTGAATCCATATGTTCTTTTTACTCTTTTGGAGAAGTCTTTGGAAACACATAAAAATTTAATTTTTAGAAGGTCTCATTCATCTACCTTTTCCTCTTCTGTTTGTGCATTTTGGGTTATATTCCATTGTCTATTTATGCCATGTATTAGGGCCCCTAAATTTAACCCTAGTTTTCCCTTGAGGAACTCTATAGTTTTGGGTTTCACATTTAAGTCTTTGATCCATCTATAGTTAGTTTTTGTGTGTGGTGTGAGGTGTAGATCTTGTTTCATTTTTCTGCAAATGGATATCCAGTTTGGCCAGCACAATTTGTTAAACAGACAATGTCTTCCGCATTTAACGATTTTGGCCCTTTGAAAAGATCAGCTAACCATAGGTCAATGGATCTATTTCTGGGTGCTCAGTTCTATTCTACTGGACTATGTGTCTGACTTTGTACCAATACCAGGCAGTTTTCACTACTGTGGCTGTAGAGTAGGTTTTGAGATTTAGGAGTATGAGACCACCTACTTTGTTGTTCTTCTTCAGTAGTGCTTTGCTTATCTGAGGTCTCTTTTCTTTCCATATAAAATTAGTGATTGTTTTTTCCATATTTTTAAAGAATGTTGATGGGCTCTGGATTGGGATTGAATGGGATGTATAGATTGGTTTGGGTAGAATTGACATTTTCACAGTGTTCAATCTTCCTATCCACAACCATGGTATGTTTTTCCATTTATGTAGATCTCTTATAGTTTCTTGAAGTAGTCTTTTGTAGTTTTCTTTGTTCAGGTCTTTTGTGTCCCTGGTAAGATTTATTCCCAAGTACTTTATTTTTTGAGTAGGAGCTCTGGTGATGTAATGCCTAAAACATTTGACTGCTATCCAGAAGGCTGGCTGTTCAAAACCACCAGCCACTCTTCGGAAGGAAGGTTGGGCAATCTCCTTCCATAGTGATACTCCTTTGGAAACCCAAGGAGGCGTCGTTGTGAGTCAGATCTGACTAGACGGCAGTGCATTTGATTTTGTTTTCTTTATTGTAAATGGTATCGATTTCTTTTTCAGCAATCTCTTTGCTGATGTAGAGGAATCCAACTGATTTTTGGATGTTGTTCTTTTATCCTGTCACTATGCTAAATCTTTCAATTAGTTCCAATAAGTTTTTTCCTGAATCTTTTGGATTTTCTAGTTATAGGATCATATCATCAGCAAATAGGGATAGTTTGACTTCTTCCTTATCAAGTTAGATGCTGTGGTGGTTATGTTTGTGTGTCAACTTGGCTGAACCTGCTTGGGTGGCTGGACAATTGGTGGTAGTTATTCCCCATGATGAGACTGGCAATCAACTCCATGGTGGGATCTACCACAAGCAGCTGAGTAGCTGCTTTGGGTACATGGTCTGCTTTACTAGGTAACCAGAATAGATGCCTTTGATTTCCTTTGCTTGCCTTATTCCCCTGGCTAGGACTTCCAAAACAATGTTGAATAGAAGTGGTGATAGAGGGCATCCTTGTCTGCTTCATGTTCGGAAGAAGAGTGGTTTCAGTCACTCTCCACTGAGAATACTGTTCACTCTTGGTTTTGTATATATGCCCTTTATTATGTTGAGGAATTTCCCTTCTATTCTTATTTTCCTAAGATTTTTAATCAGGAATGGGTGTTGTGTTTTATAAAATACCTTTTATGCATTGATTGATATGATCATGTGGTTCTTTTCCTTTCTTTTATTTATGTGATAGATAATGTTGATTGTTTTTCTAATATTGAACCATCCTTGCATAACTGATATGAACCCCACTTGGTCATAATGTATTATTTTTTGATATATTGTTGGAGTCTATTGGCTAGGATTTTGTTGAAGATTTTGCATCTGTATTCATGAGGGATATTGGTCTGTAGTTTTCCTTTTGAGTGATGTCTTTGCCTGGTTTTGGTATAAAGGCTATTCTTGCTTCATAAAATGAATTAGGGAGGATTCCATCCTTTTCTATGTTCTGGAATAGTCTGAGTAGGATGGATGTCAGCTCTCTGAATGTTTCGTAGAATTCTCCAGTGAAACTGTCTGGGAAGAACATTTTTGTGTTGGTAATTTCTTATGACCTGTTCAATTTCTTCTTTTGCTATGGATCTGTTCAACTTTTCCACCTCAGTCTGTGTTACTTTAGGTAAGTAGTGTGTTTCTAGAATCTATCTATTTCTTCTAGATTTTAAAATTGTTGGAGTACAGTTCTTCATAGTATCCTAATATTATCCTTTTTATTTCAGTTGGTTCTCTTGTGAGGTAACCTGTTTCATTTCTTATTAGTTATTTTTATTCTATCCCTTTTCTTTTGATAAATTTGCCAGTAGTTTGTCTATTTTATTAATCTTTTCAAAAAACTAACTTCTAGTCTTGTTGATTTTTTCTACTGTTTTTTTATTTCCTGTTTCATTGATTTCTGGTCAAATCTTTATTATTTCCTTTCTTCTGGTGACTGTAAGGTTTTCTTGCTGTTCTTTTTCTAATTGTTGAAGTTGTTGGTTTGGAGTGTTGATTTTGGGTCTTTCTTCTTTTTTGATGTGTATATTTATCACTACCAATTGACCTGTGATCACTGCTTTTTCTGTGTCCCAAAGATTTTGGTAGGTTGTCATTCTTGTTTGATTCAAGGAATTTTTTAATTTCATTTTTTATTTCTTCTATTACCCAGTCATTTTTGAGGAGGGTATTGTTCAGTTCCCATGTGTTTACTCTTTTTCTGTTGATCTTCCTGCTGTTGATTTGTAATTTTATATCATCATGATCTGAGTAGATGTTTTGCAGAATTTCAATGATTTTTAAGTTTATTATGGCTTGCTTTATGTCATAACATATAGTCTATGATGCAGAATGTTCCATGTGCAGTGGAAAAGAATATATATTGTGGTGGTGTAGATATCTACAAGGTCAAGTTTGTGGATTGTATTGTTTAAAGATATGCATCTTTGTTGAGTTTCTTTGTAGTTATTCTATCTTTCATTGAAAGCAGTGTGTTAAATCTCCTACTATGACTGTGGAGCCTTTTGTTTGCTTTTCAATTCTGTTAGTCTTAAAGTCTGATTTATGTATTTTGGGGCTCTTTCATTGGGTCCATAGATATTCATTATGGTTATAACTTCTTGTTCAATTGATTCTTTAATCATTATATGATGCCTTTCTTTCTCTCTCACGGTGGTTTTTGTCTTAAAGTCAACTTTATCAAATATTAATATTGCCACTCCTGCTCTTTTTGGGTTGGAATTTGTTTGACATATCTTTTTCCAACCTTTCATTTTTAGTCCATTTTTGTCTTTGTCTCAGAGGTGTGTCTCTTATAGACAGTACATTGATTTTGTTGTTGTTGTTAGGTTCCAACAAGTCATCTCTGACTCATAGCAACCTCATGCACAGAAGAATGCAACACTGCTTGGTTCTCTGCCAGCCCCATGATCCTAGCTATACATGAGCCCATCTTTGCAGCCACTATGTCAACCCATCTCATTGAGGGCCTTCCCCTTTTTCATTTTCTCTCCACTTTTCTGAGTATGATATCCTCCAGTGAGTGGTCTCTTCTGACACCATGACCAAAGTAGGTGAGATGAAGTTTGGCCATTCTCTCTTCCAAAAAGCATTCGAGCTGCACTTCTTCCAGGACAAATTTGTTAGTTCTTTTAGCAGTCCATGGTACTTTCAGCATTCTTCATCATTCTTCACCAACACCATAATTGAAAGCATTGACTCTTCTTCCATGTTCCTTTTTCATTCTTCAGCACCCACATACATATGAGGTGGTTGAAAATGCCATGACTTGCATCAAACACACCTTAGTCTTCAAGGAAAAATCTTTGCCCTTCAGCACTTGAAAGAGGTCCTTTGCAGTAGCTTTTCCCAATGTTATGGGATGTCTGATATCTTGACTGCTATTTGCATTGGTGTTGATTGTCAAACCAAGTAATATGAAGTCTTTGACAACTTCAAACTTTTCTCCATTTATCATGATGCTGCTTATTGGTCCCGTTGTGAGTATTTTTGTTTTCTTTTATACTGAAGTATAATCCATACAGCATATTGGTGGGTTATATTTTTTATTCAGTCTGCAACTCTCCATCTCTTGAGTGGTGCATTTAATCCATTTACAGTCAATGTAATTATCATCAAGTATGAATTTGTTGCTGTCATATTGTTATGTGTCTTTTCATAGTGTTCCTAGTTCTTGGTTCCATATAATTTTCTGTGTTGAGCTCATTATGTTATCATTTCCTACATTGCTGTTGTGTTCATATTTGCTAAATATTTGTGCTTGTCCTCTTTTTTATTGTGATTTGAAGATTTATCATTTTTATTTGTGGTTACCCTGTGATTTATTATTTTCTCTCTGAGTTTGTTGTTGTTGTTGTTGTTATGTGCCGTCGAGTCGGCCCCGACTCATAGCGACCCCTCCTTGGGTTTCCGAGGCAGTATCACTACGGAAGTAGGATTGCCCAACCTTCCTTCCGAGGAGTGGCTGGTGGGTTTGAACCGCCAGCCGTCTGGTTAGCAGGCAAGTGTCTTAGCCTCTATGCTACCAGAGCTCCCTCTCTGAGTTTAGAATAGTTCATTCTATCTTGCAACTCTCTTGACTTCCTCACCATTTAGAAGTTCTGTAACTACATTATTTTTACCCTCTTTTGGGTTTGCAGTTGTCCTCATTGGCCAATTGATGTCTCTGGTTCCTTGTTTACAATCTTGTAAGCTTATTTGACTTTGGATACTTCCATAGCTATGTTGGTTTCTGTATCATATCATCTTGTGTATTAATGGTTGGTTGTTGTTTGCTATTATTGTTCTCTGCTTAAAGGGCTCCCTTTAGTTTCTCTTGTAAGGTTGATCTGTACCAAAGAGGCAGGGAGGCCTCACCTTCTGACCTCCTCTAACCCCACAAGAGGAAGACAGAATCACCATCAGTAGCCCAAGGCTTGTTCCTGTGAGACCAGACATGCTGCCTTCCTCCAGCCCTTTCATCAACCCTGACACCAACCGTTCTTCCCTCAGCACTCACCACCTTTCTGCTAGGTTTGATAATTCACTGTAGTGGCTACACAGAATTCACAGATTATGAGGTTTATTAAGGAAGCAGCAGGCCACAATTCAAGTTCAAGAAAAATGCTCAGTCTCTCTCAGCCTGCCATCTCTCAGCCAACAGTCTCTCTCAGTCTCTCTCCCAGCAGTGTGTGTCTCTCAGTGTCTCTCTCTTAGCAATGCATGTCTCTTGGTGTCTCTTTCCAGTAACACATGGTTCTCAGAAGCATGTGTCTCTCAGCAGCACGTCTTTCTCAGGCAGCAGTCAGAGAGAGACTTGTGCCTCTAGGAGGCCTCCTTTTGAGCCTGGCAGAGTGGCCAAACTAGCCGATCATAACCTCAGAATTCTAAGCACCTGAGAGAGAGTGAAATTCCCAGAACATTGCTTTGTGCCACTCTCAACAGAAATACCCCAGGTGGATAACTTTAATAATCAGGTGCTCTTCAGTTGCTCACAACAAATTCCACCATGGAGTTTACAAAGACTTATGGTTAGAAAAGCCATACCAGGTAATTTACTATACTGCAGTCTGGTTTTAACAGTTCCCTTAATTTCTGCTTATCTGGAAATCTCCTAATTTCAACATCACATTTGAGGGACAAAGTTGCTGAGTAAATAATTCTTGGTTGGAAATGCTTCTCTTTCAGTGTTTTATATATATCATCCCATTGCCTTCTTGCTTGTATGGTGTCTGCCGAGAAATCAGAGCTTAGTTCTATTGGTTGTCTTTTGTAGGTAACTTTTTGTTTTTCCTGTGCTGCTTTCAGAATTTCTTTGCGTTTGGTTTTGGTGAGTTTGATGATATGTCTTGGTGATTTTCCTTTGGAGTCTATCCTGCTTGGGGTTCTTTGGACTTCCTGAGTGGATATATTTTTATCTTTCATCATATCAGAGAAGTTCTCTTCCAACATATCTTGGACAATTTTCTCAGTGGTTTTCTTTTTCTCTTCCTGTTCTGGAATTCTGATTACATGTAAGTTATTCCTTTTGATGGTATCCCACATGAATCTTAGGCTTTCTTCATTTTACTTTGATCTTTTTTCTGACTGATCCCTTTCCAAAGTAGTGTTCAGGTATTTGTCTTTGATCTCATTAATTTTGCCTCCCATTGATTCAATTCTACTCATTTGCCTTTTCAATGTGTTATCTATTTATAAAAGTTTAATATTAATCTTCTAGATTTCTATTTGTAGATTTCGTATCATTTCTAATTTTTCATTGATTTTGTCATTTTGTTCTATTTTATTCCAAAATTGTTCTAGCGCTTTATCTGTGTGTTACTTAATTTTGTCAGTGTTTTCCTTGCTCTGTCTCTCAATCCATTGTAGGTACCTGAATATAATTTGTTGGAGACCAAGACTAAGACACCCAAGAGAACATGACTGCAAGGCACATGTTCTAACTACAGTTAAGAGATGCATGGTTGAATGATTGCTTTGAGAGATGGCAAGGCCTCTCCTGTGGTTGAAAGAATAAATGCTTGGCTTCAGCTTTGTGTTCCTGGGGCAGAATGTTACCCCAGCAGAATGATTGCTAATCTGTCACCCTGGAATGATGTTTTGCCTAAAGAATAGTGTACCCTAGAAACCATTTTTTAGAATCATGTACCTTAACAATCACATTATGTTTTAGAATGATGTATCTTAGTGATTATTTACTAATCCTGCAGGAGATGTTAACCTAAATAATTAACCAATACATATGGATATAGGAAAATGCCTTTGGGTATGGGAAAGAGTAAAACTTTAACTTTTAATTAATACTTGATTGTTATAAGGAAATACATGATTGTGTTGTAAAAGAATATTTGATTGTGTACTTGATTGAATACTTGATTGTTTTAAAGAAATGTCAGAGAATAATGATGTAATTTTATATTTATGTACAAGTAAAGCAGAGCGGACACATCAGGGGTTGCTCTCACAGAACATGCAGGGTGTCTGCCTGGCCCCCGTTCTCTTTAAATAATAATAAAGAAAACCAGTAATCCTTTAGTGTCGCTTCATTTTGTGACCTGTGTGGTTTTGCCAGACGTAGCAATAATTCTTTTAAATTCCTTATCTGGGAGATCCAATGCCACTTTTTCCTCAGAGTTGTATTCTGGATCTCTATCTTGCTCCTTGTTTCTACCACTTTATCTTGCCTCTTTGTGTGGATTGTGATGGTCTGTTGGCTCTGAGATATTGTGACTGTTGCATTTCTATTTAATTGATAATAGTATGTTAGAGTGATTCATCCAAGATTTTCATTTTCTTTTCTTCTATTTTTTTTTAGATATATCTGAGTGAGCAGGGTATTGTAGTCTTCTATTTACTAGTTGGCAGCACTTTTGCGCTTACCATCTGTCTCCTGATGGGTCTGATAGAGAATGAGAGTGGTTGCACAGACCTTTCTTAACTGTTTGTGGCAAGCAATTAAGGGTAAGTCAGTCCATTATTGGTGGTTGTGTATCATTGGCAGAAGGAAATAGTGGATCTCACTCAGTAAATGGAGCTGCAGCAGGTGTGGGTGTGGTTGGGTCCTATGGGCAAGGTTTCTAAGTCCCACTTGGACAGAAACAAAAATCAAAAAAACATCAATAAAGTAAAATCAAGAGGACATAAAACACATACCACATAAACACACAGGGTCAACCCCCAAAGAAGAGAAAAAAGAAGGAAAGAAAAAAGAAGAAAATGCAATAAATGAGAGAAAATATTTAAAGAAATACTTTAAAAAGCCAAAAGAAATATGTATATAAAGAGAGAGAAAAAAAGAAAAGAATCACTGCAATATCTAGAGAGGGTGGAATAAGAAAAAAGAGATAGAGTAGGAGAAGAATGAAGAAAAAAAGTGGGAAAAATGCAAAAAGGAAAACAAGGAATGGGGAGAACCACAAGAAAGAAAAAGATGGGAACCAGGAAAAAGAAGAGAGAAAAAGCTGAAAACTAGAACCTGGGAAGGGAAGAAGAAAGAATAATAATAAAATATATGAAAAAAAAAAAAGAACAATAATGATAATTTTAAAAGAGAAAAAAGCAAACTAAAAAAAAAAATTAAAAAGAAGGGAAAAAAAAAATAATCTGGGCAGGGTGGGGTAGGGCTCCTAGGCTCTGTCAGAGCACACAGACTGGGATGAAATTCCTGCCAGCCCAGAAGGTGGGTGGGAGTGAGGGTTGGCCACACCTCCATTCACCAAGAGGGTGTGGGTATAAGACTAAGAAAGGGAATATCACGCCTTTCCAGTCCTTGTCAGGTATGTCCTTGTAGTCCCTGGAAAGTGGAACTTATTCTTAGGTCCCTGGAATCTGAGAGAATGCTGTTGCTTTAGATAACTGCACCCTGGAAACAGCCAAAAGTCCACAGCTCAGACTTTCTCCCTCTTTGCTGCTCCCTGTTTTATTCACCATCCACCAGTGCAGTCCTCTGTGCAGCCCTGGGTTAGCAGGGGTGATTTTTAGGTTAATTCTTAGGTCCTAACACAACTTGGCAATATACAAGCTATCTGTGCCATAAGGATCACTAACCATCCACAGCTCCCTATGTCTCCTTTTCTTGGTGTTTTAATACAGGTTCTTCTACAAGCTGGAGTTTAGTCCACTTCTGTCCTTCCTTTCAAAGCTCTGGGCTCCAGGATTTTCTTTGTATCTGTGTTATTTGGTTCCCCTTTTCTTTGTTGAAGAAGTTCTGTGTAGTTTGCCTGCCTATTCCACTATCTTTCCAGAACTCTCTGATTTTCTAATACCTTTTAAAAGATATTATATACTTCTAATATTCGATCACAGCTAATGACAATCTATTCAAGCATTTTTAAATGCATTTACCTTTTAGAAATGGTCTCTAGCTCTGGTAGTGTAGTGCCTAAGGCACTTGACTACTAACCAGAAGGCTGGCAGTTCAAATCCACCATCCACTCCTTGGAAGGAAGGTTGGGCAATCTACTTCCATAGTGATACCACCTCAGAAACCCAAAGAGGGGTCTCTATGAGTTGAGTCTGACTCAATGGCACTTAACAACAACAACATAAAAGAATTATTAGAAGGAAGGAAGAGAGGAAGTGGGAAAGGTTGGGAAAAAAGGGAGGGAGAGGGAAAGGGAGAGAGGGAGAATGATAAGGAAGGAGGGAAGAAGGCAGTGAGGGAAGAATAGAGGATAATAGGAAGGAAAAGAGGATGGCGAGAAGTCATGATAAGATGTCAGGTTCAATAGTAGATATTATTCTTATTACTATCATTTTAGATAGGGTGCTATAGGGAATACCAAGTAAGTAGGTTTCTCAGATTCTTTTCACTCATGCCATGTACATAGCTGTCTACAAAGTCTACTCCTAACATTGGCCCTATTCAAGTTCTCCAGTTGAAATATTTTGGTCTTCCAAGACTAAGACAGTCCATTCTTATGAGGAATACTTTTACAAATAAATTCAAGCATTCTACATAGCTTAACGGTACAGACACAAAAAACAACAAAACAAAAAACAATTGCCATTGAGTGTCTTCTTATTCATGGCAACCCATGTTTCAGAGTAGAATTGCATTCCATAGTATTTTCATGTTTCTTACCTTTTGGAAGCAGATCACTGAGGTAATTCTTGTTGTTGCTGTTGTTGTTATGTGCCGTCGAGTTGGCCTCGACTCATTCTTAGGTAGGTTCAAACCAGGTCTTTGAACTGGTTCAGTCATGGCTGGTACAGTGAAATCAGAACAGATCTGAATTTGTAAAATGTGAGTTTACCAGAACAGTAACAGGGTAGGGAAAAATTATGGTCAAAGCCGGATAGACATGGATTCCAAGATGGCAGAATAGGCAGAAAGTCTCCACAGACCATCTTCAACAAAGAAAAGAGAAACCAATTAACACAGGCACATAAGATAATCCTGGACCCCTGAGCCTTGAAGGGAAGGATATAGAAGTGGACTAAACCCCAACTAGCAGAACAATGTGCATGAAAATAACAAAAAAAGAGACATACAGACCTGTGGTCTGGCAGTGATCCTGAGCAACACAGACAGCTTGGAGAGTGCCGAGTGGTGGTAGGACCTAAGAATTAACCTAAAAATCAGCCCTGCTAGCCAGGGACGGCTCAGAGGACTGCTCTGTTGGCTGGGGAATAAACGGAGAAGGGGAAGAAAAAGGCGGGCTGAGCTGTGGCCTTTTGCCTATCCGGAGGGAGCTGCCCTTTTGAATGTTTAAAAGCAGCTTGAATTATTTTGATTATTTAAAAATGCTCTCTGAGATTCCAGGGGATTAAGAAGAGGTTCTGCTTTTAGTAACCCTGAGGACACTCCGGACCGGCACAAGTGAAAAGGTGCAACATTTCTCTTGATACTCTTAAACCCCACACCCGCGTGGTGAACGGAGGTGTGGCCAACCACAGCTCACACCCACCTTCTGGGCCCACAGGAAATCCATCCCAGTCTGTGTGCTCAGACAGAGCCTGGGTACACTGCCCTGTCCTCCACCAATTTTTTTCTTTTTCTTTTTTTCTGGTATTTAGTTTGCTTTTATTTGTCTATTTTAAAACTACTATTATTATTAACACTTTTGTTCTTTTTACGATTCCTCCCCTCCCAGGTCCTAGTTTACACCCCCCCCTTTTTTTTTTCTTTTCCCTGTTACTGGTTAAATTTTTTTTTTAATTCTGTTTCCCCCTTTTTTTTCCTAGTGATTAACCACTTTCCTTTTTTTTTTTTTTGCATTCTTCCCATTTTTCCGACATTATTATCCCTTCTCTACCTTTTGTATCCTAGTGCCCTATCCCCAGATATTCCAGGTTTTCTTGTTTTTTCTTCTTTTCTCCCTTTTTTCCTTTTCGGGTTACTGTTCCTGTGTGATTACATGGTGTTTTTTTTGTCCATGTGGTTTTAGTTTTTTGAAATATATTCAATTGTAATTTTTGTCTAACTGAGAGGGAGACAGGAACCGTTCCCATAAGATACAACAACACCCACAGCTCCTGCAACTTCACTTACTGAGCAAGAGCCACCACTTCCTTCTCCACCAAAGGACCAATGATAAAAACCACCAAGAAGAACCTGAATCCCTTGGCTTCTCGTCACAAACAGTTAACAAAGATCTTAATACAATACCATGATGTCTCAGAGACAACAGACCATTACGGTCCACACAAAGAAGCAAGATAAAGTGGTAGAAACAAGGGAACAGGATATGGACTCAGAAAACATCCCTGAAGAAGAGGCAGCAGTGGAACTCTCTGGTAAGGAATTCAAAAGAATTATATTTAGGTATTTTCAAAGGATTGAGAGACAGACCACAGAAAACACAGAAAAAACCTTAGAAGAACTTTGGAAGAAAATACAAGAACAAAATGACAAAATAAATGAAAAATTAGAAATGATTCTAAATCTACAGTTAGAAATCCAGGAGATTAATACTACATTGTCAGAAATAAATAACACAGTGGAAGGGCAAAGGGGTAGAATTGATGCAATGGAAGACAGAATTAATGAGATTGAAGACAAATACCTGAATACTTCTTTCGAAAGGGATCAATCAGAAAAAATATCAAAACAAAATGGAGAAAGCCTAAGGTTCATGTGGGATACCATCAAAAGGAATGATCTAAGTGTCATTGGAATTCCAGAAAAGGAAGAGAAAAACAAAACCACTGAGAAAATTGTCCAAGATTTGCTGGAGGAGAACTTCCCTGATATGATGAAACAGGAGAATATATCCATCCATTCAGGAAGTCCAAAGAACCCCAAACAAGATAGACCCCAAAAGAAAATCACCAGGACATAGCTTCATCAAACTCACCAAAACCAAAGACAAAGACAGAATCTTGAAAACACCACAGGAAAAACAAAAAGTTACCTACAAAGGACAGCCAGTAAGAAGAAACCCTGAGTTCTCAGCAGATACCATGCAAGTGAGAAGGTAATGGGATGGTATACATAAAACCCTGAAAGAGAAAAATTTTCAACCAAGAATTATATACCCATCCACACTGTCCCTCAAATACGATGGTGAAACTAGGAGATTTCCAGATAAGCAGAAACTAAGGGAATTTGTTACCAGACCAACCTTACAAGAGACGCTAAAGGGAGGCCTTTGAACAGAGAACCAAAAATAGCAAATAACAACTGATCATCAATACATAAGATGACATAACCCAGAAACCACAGCTATGGACATATCCAGAGTAAAATGTGCTTACAAGATTGTAAACAGGGAACCAGAGACATCAATTGGCAAGTGAAGACAACTACAAACAAAAAGAAGGAAAAGACTGTGTAGTTACAGATTTTGTAAATGGTGAGGAAGTTAACAGAGTTGCAAGATAGAATGGACTGTTCAAAACTTGGGGA
>NW_006921753.1:5348301-5354089 GCF_000298275.1 Orycteropus afer afer
TACAAAGAAAACTATAAAAAATTACTTCAAGAAACCATAAGAGTTCTACATAAATGAAAAAACATCCCATTCTCATGGATAAGAAGATTGAATATTGTGAAAATGTCAGTTCTACCCAAAACAATCTACACATCCCTTTCAATCCCAATCCAGATCCCATCAACATTCTTTAAGAATATGGAAAAAACAATCACTAATTTTATATGGAAAGAAAAGAGACCTTAGATAAACAAAGCTCTATTGAAGAAGAATAACAAAGTAGGTGGTCTCATACTCTCAAATCTGAAAACCTACTGTGCAGCCACAGAAGTGAAAACTGCCTGGTATTGGTACAAAGTCAGACACACAGTCCAGTAGAACAGAACTGAACACCCAGAAATAGATCCATCGATCTATGGTCAGCTGATCTTTTTCAAAGGGCCAAAATTTTTAAATGGGGAAGAGAATGTTTGTATAATAAATGGTGCTGGCAAAACTGGAGATCCATTTGCAGAAAAATAAAACAAGATCTGTACCTCACACCATACACAAAAATGAAATCTAGATGGATCAAAGACTTAAATGTGAAACCCAAAACTATAGAGTTCCTCAAGGAAAAACTAGGGTTAAATTTCGGGACCCTAATATATGGCATAAATAGATTATCAAGCATTACTCAAAATGCACAAACAGCAGAAGAGAAATCAGATGATTGGGACCTTCTAAAAATTAAATTTTTATGTGCTTCCAAAGACTTTTCCAAAAGACTCAAAAGAGAACCTACAGATTGGGAAAAAATATTTGGTAATGAATTATCTGACAAGCGACTTATCTCTAGAATTTATAGAAAACTCCAACACCTCAATAACAAAAAGACAAAAAATCCTATTAAAAAATGGGCAGGAGGCATGAATAGACACTTCACCAAGGAAGATATTCAAGCAGCCAATAAACATATGAAGAAATGCTCATGATCATTAGCTATTAGAGAGATGCAAATCAAAACAACAATGAGATAGTATCTTGCTCCAGCACTAGTAGCAAAGTTCAATGAGACAGAAAATAACAAATGCTGGAGAGGATGTGGAGAGATTGAGACTCTCGTACACTGTTGGTGGGACTGTAAAATGGTACAACCATTGTGGAAAGCAGTATGGTGATTCTTTAAAAAGTTGGAACTAGAAATACCATTTGACCCAGCTATTCCATTACTAGGTATGTACCCTAAAGAAGTGAGAGCTGTGACAAGAACAGACATATGCACACCCATGTTCATCGCAGCACTATTTACAACAGCCAAAAGATGGAAACAATCTAGGTGTCCTTCAACTGAGCAATGGATATCCAAACTATGGTACATACACACAATATGATACTATGAAACCCTAAAGAATAATGTAGAATCTGCAAAACACCACATAACATGGATGAACTTGGAGGACATTATACTGAGTGAAATAAGTCAATCACAAGAGGACAAATATTGTATTAGTCTGTTATTGTAAAAGTCAAGGAAAGGTTTATATATGGAAGGACATTTTCTTTGTTGGTTACCAGGGGTAGGAGGGGAGGGGACGGAACACTGTTAGATAGATAGAGATAAGTTTTGATTTGGGTGAAGAGAAGGGCAATGTACCAAATGTGAGTGATCAATATAATGGCATCGAGAAAGAGGAAGACATAGAGAGGTATGTGGGAGGTACAGACAACAAAGATGAACCCTTCTGCACATATAGTTATGGCCTTGTCAGTGAAGGCAAACATGGGTATATGGGTGGATAGGTGGGTGGACAGGCTGAACTATTGCGTATTTCTATGAAGTGGGGAGTGTACCCAAGAGCATGTATAGGGTTGGCAGACAATGGTCCTATAAGTTTATGTATATGATCTGAATTCCCAGGTGTATAGTGGAGCTGACAAGGAGCAAGTTTGTCGTCACTGCTTGGTCACAGCCAGCTACCCAGAGGGACTGAGTAGTTGAACCTATGGGCTCAGGATCATAGTCACAGAGGTCATCATGCTCAATTGGCATAACACACTACACAAAACATTGTTCCACCTCCTACTTTGGTGAATAGCCACTGGGATGTTAAAAGCTTGCAAGCTGCCATCTAGATCAATGATGGGTCTCTCCCCATCCAGAGCAAAGAAGAATGAAGGAAACAAAAAATTCATGGAAACAGTTAGTCCTAGAGACTGGTACACCATCTGTTCTGCAGCCTATATGACTAGGAGACCAGAAGAACTAGATGGTTCCCGGCTACTACTGTCAACCACTTGGAAGAGGATCTATGTAGTAAATCCTGGATAGAGAGGGAGAACAATGTGGAACAAAACTCAAAATCATTTGGAAAAAAAAATGGTGGGGGGACCAGGTTTGCTGTCCAATAGAGCCTGGTGGAACCACTGAGACTATGGCCCCTAGCTGCCCTTCAGGTCTGGAATTGAACCCACGCCTGTGGGTTCCAGCCAAACAATAGACAGGCACTTACCTGATGTAGATACACTTCTTGGAGAGAACAAACATGGGAGAAAGAAGGGCTGCTTATGAACAGGGAGACAGATCAGGGGGCAAGAGTGCATGGAGGGATGGATACAGGGAAAAGGTAACTATCAGGAGGAAGTAGGAGGGGAGATGTTGCATTGTGGTAAATTGTGGTCAATGTCATGAGACAAAGTGTATGTGAACTGCTGTATGGAAAGTGTATTTGCTCTGTAAATTTTCACAATTAAAAAAAAAATATTATGGTCAAAGCCTTAGAATAAAAGACTTGGAAGAGACATAGAGAGGCTTTTCAGGAGCCTGATGTAAGAGATGTTTATGAGGAATGTGGAGTGCAATATACATTCAAAGCATGTGATAGGCTGATATTTTTGAGCTTGGTATTATGCTGTTTCCAACATTGTTCCTAGGGATTTAGTTGTCATGCAATGTGTATAATACCCTTTTTTGTAAGGGAGAGATTATGTTTCTAGCAGGGCATCAACCTGAAATTTGTGGTATTTTCTTTTAGAGCAGCATGAAGTAACTAAAGCAGCCTCCTAAACTGCAAGAAATTAAATTCCTGTTTGTTAAAGCTATCCACTAACGGAATTTCTTTATAGCAGCAGTAGAGAACTAAGTCATCCACATTTTACAAATTTGGATCCATTTCAGTATTGTTTCGTGGGCCATGACTGAACTGGAATAATTGGTTCAAAGGCCTGGTTCAAACTGCCAACCTTTGGGTTGAAAGTCAAGCACTTAACCATTTGGATCATCTGAGAGTCTCTCTTAACAGCACAATGCCTACTGAAGTACATTTTAAAAAAATGATATTATGAAGAAGAGGACCTGGAATTTATTGAACACCTATTATGTATCAAGCACTAAAGACTTTCTCATTTAGAGTTTTATTTAAATCCTCGTAGAAATTATCTAAACAATAAATAATTTTAATAAGTCAGATCACCCAAGTTATAAGTGCACAGTGCTTAGCATAAGGCCTATCAAAAAAAAAAAAAAAAAGGTTCTGTATATTTCATTACTATTAATATATCATTGCTTAGAGTCACACTACCAGTGTGAAGTCATGTTCAAAACCAGGGCAGATTGAGTATAAAACTTTTGATTCTAATATTCCATGATGCAATTGTTTTCTGACATGTGCACCTTAGTAGCAATCATTTCTTCTCCCTTTAGCAGTGTAGTGGTAGTTATTCCTCATGATGAGACTGGCAATCAACTCCATGGTAGGATCTTCCATAAGCAACTGAGTAGGTGTTTTGGGTATGTGGTCTGCTTTCCGTATATAAGAAGCAGCTTTGAGAATGGTCTCTAGCTTATGGCACACTTGGACCCTGCATGTAACTGTGTTGTTGTTCAGCAGCCTGCCATGTTCTGCCGACCTTGGGACTTACAATGGACTTCAATTAATGGCCTGCCGTGTGGTTTGGTAACATCGGGACTGTGCCTTTTACTTGTCAACCTTGGGTTTGTCAGCCTCAGCAGCCACTAGCTGTCTGAGAGAAGAAACGCCTCTAGCTCTGGTGGTTCAGGAACAGGAGGCAAAGCCGGACCCCAAGGTTGAGGGGCTTTTACCCAGCCCCTAGAGCCTGGCACTTTGAACTCGTACTTAAGGCCCCAGATTGTAAAAATAAACTCCTGCTTGTTAAGGCCACCCCATTTGTAGTATATTCTTGTCAGAGCAGCACTAGGTAACCAGAACAGAATTTGGTAACAAAATACTGGGCCAAAAATTTTCCTTTGCCATCCATCATAAATAAGCTGGGGATTTTTTTTTTTTTTTTTTTTTTCATAAATGAAGAGTTGGAAGCCTTGTTGTAGATTTAGTGAATCAGAATCTTTGGCAGTGATGCTAGTAACACACATTTAAACTAACTGGCTTAATTAATTTTTATACAAATGAATGACTCAGAATCACCAAGTCAGAGGATAACGACCTGTGAAGGGGAGAGAAGGTGTTGTAACTGACAGTGTTATTTTACTATGTGTAAGCAGGATGATGTACAGAACATTGACTTGGATACATTTTGACATGATCAACACCATGACATTCTTTGGTCACTGCATTTTGTATTTTTCCAGATTGTATCATGATGCTTTGCTTATGGGCCTTAAGTTCAACTATCTTTAATCGTAATATATCAGTTCAATCTGTATACCTCTCTGTTTTCCACAAGCATATATATAATTTTATAAAACATATCTGCTTCATGGTGTCTTATCACAATGTTTTTGCTCCCATGGAGTGTGATTCCATTTTTTAAATTTTTCTCACACTGCTCATGGAATAGTTGACTGTTTATCATCTAAGATTTTATTTTTAGTGATCCTATCCTGCCAATTGAAGTAAAATGTGAATTAAAAGTAAAGCTATTCAAAGAGCCAAAAGTCATGTGTGTGACAGCACAGAGTCAAGTCCCACAGTCTGTCTGCAGGTATGTTGGTGTAATACTTGATCTTCCACTTATGAATTCACAAGCACATAGAATTTTAGGAATTTGTGATGAACTGAAAGTCCATGTGGCACATAGAAAAAAAAAATATCACCTGACTGCTTAAGGCTAGAACACAGGATATTAAGTTCATAGTCCAGGACCATTTTCACACTACAGATTTATTTTCAAGTTTCCTTATCAATCAAGACATTGGTGAGTAGCAGATTTTACTGGACAATTTATGTTTAAACTTCTGTGGAAATATAGAGTTAGCAACATGATTTCCTAGGTATAGAATTATCTAAAACCTTGAACTTCTACAATACTTGTCAAAATGGAAAGCTGTGATAATTTTTGTAAAGCAGTAATCTGCAGGTGAATTTGAAGAATTCAGTCTATGACTGTTGTGGTTATGTGCTGTTGAGTTGATTCTGACCCAAATCAACTCAACAGGATAGAGTAGAACTTCCCCGTAGGATTTCCTTGGCTGTGATCTGTAGGTTAGCAGGTCATGAGGTCTTTTATCCCACAGAGCCGCTGACAGGTTCCAGCAACAGACATTTGGTTAACAACCCAGAACTTAACCATTGGGCAACCAGAGTTCCTTCATGTGGATGTAGTCATTCCTAAATCAGTTTTGATGATGTATGCAGCCTCTTTATCAAAATCATAAATGAATAGTAGAAATAATCTACACATATTAGCTATGTCTCTTAGAGGACCAATCTCAAATAGAGTAACTGAGTTTAATCTCATCATGTGATCCTGTTTTACTACATTGGTAGTAAGAAATGACAGTTCTCCAGTAATTCATTTCAGCAAATATTTAATACCTACTAAGTATAAATAGAGGAGCTCTGGTGGCGTA
>NW_006921753.1:5354339-5359671 GCF_000298275.1 Orycteropus afer afer
TGATCCTGTTTAAGGAACAAACTTCTCCATCATTAACAGAATTTCATGTTCTAATGAACTGTATGCTGAGTAAATAATCTGAAAAACTTGACTGTATAAAGGAGAATGAAGTATCAAGACTGGAGTAATGGAGAAAGACTAGAACCTTCAGTATGGATTACACTTTAACATAAATAAAACGAAAATACTCACAACTGAGGCAATAAACAACATCAAGATAAATGGAGAAAAGATTCAAGCTGTCAAGAATTTCATTTTACTTGGACCCCCAATAAATATCCATGGACACAACAGTCAAGAAATCAAATGACATATTGCATTGGGCAAATATGCTACAAAAGACCTTTTGAAAAGTACTAAAAAGTAAAGGTGTCACCTTGAAGACTAAGGTGTGCCTGAGTTAGGGCTCAACATTTTCAATTGCCTCATATGCATGTGAAACTGGACAATAAATAAGGAAAATGGAAGAATTGATGACTTTGAATTATGGTGTTTGTGAAGAATATTAAATATACCATGGACTGACATAAGAAATATGAACTATATCTTAGAAGAAGTACAGCCATAATACTCTTTAGGAGGGAGGATGGCAATGTACATGCCTCATGTACTTTGGACGTGTTGTCTGTAGGGACCAGTCCCTGACAAAGGATATCCTGAAAAAGCAGAGGGTCACTGAAAAAGAGGAAGACCTTTAATTACATGGACTGACACAGTGGCTACAAAAAAGGTGTCAAACATAGCAATGGTTTAAAGGACTGGGCAGTGTTTCATTCTGCTATACATAGAGTTGAAATCAACCCACTGGCACAGAATAACAAACAACAATAGAACACTAAAAATTCAACTACCCAAAGCAACATCAACACTTTCTTCCTTTGAACAAGTCTCATGTCCTCATATATATCTTCATTACTAGCAGGATCTTTGTTTTTTGAACAAATACTATGTCGTCAGTTTTTAAAAAAAAATACTTTTTTTTTGTCTTTGCTAATGTACATTATGTTTTTCTTTTCTTTTTTAGGAAGTCTTTTTCAGTTTGGTTATTTTTTTTTTCTTTAAGTTTGTTTAGTTTATGATGTCCTTCCTTTGCTATGGATCATAAAGAGCAAGCCTTGGAAGGATGGACATGAAAGAATATTCTGTTCTACTCTAGCATTAAAGAGAATCTATAAAATTGAGCTGAGGCAATCGCTGGTTTCTGGCAGATAATCATTTCTCTGACTTTTCCAGTATAAAACCAAAACAAACATCTTTTATTCCACAGCAACCCTCAATCTTTGCCCCACAGAAATTTATAATACAGTTCGGGGAAGATGCACAAACATTTACTCAAATATGTTTGTATATGTGTATGTGTATATATTCACATACAAATATGTATGTATATATGTTCATGTATACTTTTTACCAACTCTGACCTAAGGCAGAGTCCATTAAAGATAATAGATGGATAATACGTTACAGATATAAGAAAAAAAATACTCTTTTTTACTGGAGGAAATTTGAGTAATTCTAGAATTTTTATAATCATTTTTAGGGCAATAGAACTAGTTTTAAATGTTGAAATTAAGTTCCATGAATGGTGTTGATATGAACTAGGTCCAGCAACTGCTGTGAATTATTTAATTTTTTGTTCTCTCCTTCCCTCAGGGATCTATTGCTTTCATGTTGCAGTTTCTTTTTACTTGAAAAATCTTTTTGTGTGCATATGTTTTATTCCAGTCTCTGTGCTGGGTGGCTGTGATACAAAAAAGAAAACTAATAATGATATGGTGGTAAAATCATGGATAGAGGTATCCACAGGGCACTGTGAGATACAGAAGAGAATCACGTAAAGAGAATTGGCTCCTTAAGAGAACACGACAACAATGCAAACCCTCTTTGAGCTGTAGATTTCTTTGGCAATCCGGTGAAACCTATGGATCCTTTCTTAGAATAATTTTTTTAGATTTCTTTTATAAAATAAATGATATTTCAGGAGATCAAGGGTAAAACAAAATATGTCAGGATATTTTTAAAAACAAATATGTTCTGTTTTATTAAACAGTAAGTAATAAGATCCAAGAAGTAGCCATAATAACCACTGTAATTTTGAAATAGTTATAAGCACAAACATTATTTTGACATATATGTGATAACTGTAATGCGATATAAAAATATCTATGATTTCTTTGTTGAAAGAGTCATGGGTATGGCTGATGTGGCTATGGTTGGGACAACAGCCATGATTGAAGAAATATAAGATTTCTCAGATTTTGGTGAAAACAAATAAATATTTTTCCCTTATCCAAGTTCATGGACTCTGAATTCTGTCAGTGGAGTGAGGCCCATTGACCCCAGCCTAGGAACCCTACACAGCAATGTTAGCACAGTTAAGTAGGTAAGGAAGCAAATGTATTCTGTCCAGAAGCTCATTCATATCTCCAATATAGTGACTCATCATCCTGAACATTCTAAAGGTCCTTTACCTCTTTCTCCCATCCTGTTTAAAATGGACAGACTTTATTTCCCTCTCAGAGTTTTTCTTTGTATTAAAGTAAAAAAAAAAACCAAAATTACTGCTTGTTTCCAACCCATAGCTACCCCTCCTTTTGTTTTCAAGGCAGTATGTCTAGGGATACTTCCTATGTTAAGATTGCCCAATCTTCCTTCTGAGGAGTGGCTGGTGGGTTTGAACTGCCAGCCTTCTGGTTAGCAGTTAAATGAGTCAGGCACTGCTGTTAACTACTTTATGTGTTACCAGACTGCTACTAATAATATATAATATATATATTATTGAAGGTATATAAACAGTTCTTATTGAAATGCTGTTTTGATTCAGAAATTTTGCCTGTAGCAAGCCTGAGGATCAGTAATTTTGATAAATCAACTAGGGAAATCTTAATCTTCCTTTGATATTTAATTCTATATTCTTGAATTTCTTATAGTGATGCTCTTCTTTTTTTTCTTAATGACAAGTAATTCATGCTGGTTTTAAAAAAAAAAAAGTTTTAATATATAATATGGATAATGAAGCAAAGTATAAAATTTTTAACATAGTATCAAAATTAAAATTCACTATACCACTAACCCTATCTTACATACACTAAAGAGCTAACACTTGTTAGCATTCTTGTGTATGTCCTTCTTATGTATATGTGTTATGAGCCTGGTAGTGCAGGGATTAAAGAACTCTGCTATAAAAGAAAGGTCAGTAGTTCAAATGCACCAGCTATTCTGTGGGAGAAAGATGTGGCAGTTTGTTTCCATAAACACTGTAGGCTTGGAAACCCTATGGGGCAGTAACAGCCATTGGTTTAGTTTTGGTTTGGGTATGTCTGTGTGTACGTGTACATATATGTGTGTGTATACACACACACATAATTAGTTTTGTACATAATATTATGATCATAATATATAACTTATTTGACAATATTGTGAGGTAATTACTTTGTATATTCAGTGAGTCCTAAATTAGATTTATATTGACATTTACATTATTTATTTTCCTTTTCCAGAATAAAGCATTCTGAAGTTTTTGGTTGATATTTGAAATGGGAAGATTGTTACATGAAATGATTAATTGCTATACTTGGAATTTCCATCAAAACAAAGTGGGTGTAAGGCAAGGAAAAGAGCTTCTGAGAATGATGGGGGTTTAGAGATATGGCATGCATTTAAGAGTAAAGGAATGATAAAATGGTTTGGGGAACAAGTGGTTAAATGTTAGGAAGATACAATTAACAGGATAAAAGCAGCTGTTTCTCTGCTCCAGTCACAGCTCTGAAACTTGCACAGTAAAAGTGTCAGTGGAGAGAGGAGAAGAGGTTGTCAGTGGCTTGGTAGGTCAGATTTTTATGCCTCATCAACCACAACATAATATCTTCTGGCTGTCTTCATGATTTCCTTTCCTTTTCTTTTTTTTTTTTTTTTTTTGCTGATGCTCACATGTTGCAATTTTCCTCCACCAGTGTCATAGTAGCCAGAAAACAAATGCAGACATACATACACTCACATTTCCCCTATTTATATTTAGTGATACCTCTGTTACCAATGTCCTTCAATGAGCTGTGACCAGCCCTGATTAATTCATTACTACTCAACTTTTTTTCAAGTGAAGCTGATGTACAAGGTCATTGTAGGAAGCCAGAAAGACATTTTCAAGAGAAGGTAGATAACTAACTAAGAGAAAAAGGAATTGGTAAAAAAAAAAAAAAAAAAAAAAATTGCTTAAGGAGTAATATTATGCTTCCATTATTTTGGAAACACATCACATACTAGATGGAACTTAGCCAAAGTGAACAGGTAGAAATTTTGAAAACATAGCTCTCAGTCAGAAAGCCACAAACACAGGGCCTATGTTTTTGTAGTTCCTTTTAACACCTCTTAACTCGACAGCCTTGGGAACTTATTTCTCTGTCTTGTGATTGTACTAAACATACATACATTGGAAAGTAGGGCATGATTGTCTGTTTAAGATAGGAACAGTGTCCATTGTGGCTTTCTTTACTTACCATTACATGGGTGTGGATTTGGTCTACAACTGATTATTTTGGAAAAAGAGGCTACGTTCCAAACTTTATCTACCTAGCATTTTAATATGCTATGTTATGATAAGAGATAGATAAAGAGAATGAATTTTTAAATATAGCATAAAAATTATGAAAATGAGAAAGGAAAAATATGAGGTAAATTTCAAGCTTCATTTTCCCATTAATATCTTACACTTGGTAATAATTGAAGGTCTATGAGTTGGAACCAATTCACTGTCACACAGCAGCAGCAGTCACAACAATATAGTGTAGAAGGAATTACAAGAAATGACATAGTGGTATTTGTTTTAATATTGTGTTCATTAATGTATTTGCCATCTTTGTTGATTCACCTCCTCACAGGTGACATTATACTTGAGTTTTTTGAGGGAGAAACATTGTTCTTTAGTCTTTGGGTCAACACTGTCTGCACCAAATATGACAATTATTTTTTAAAAAATATAAAGGTGAAGCAAGTAGCTAAAGTACAGTGATATTCTCAGATGTGATTTCATTAGTTAAAGAGGCTAAAATGACCATGGCTGTGAATGAGTCATCAAATACTCTTATATTATTTGTTTTGATTTTGTGGACTTGAGTTACAGGCTTTTATATATTATGTTCTTCCCAGTAGGGACTAGAATTTTTAGGATTACCTCTAATCACTGGGGAATATTCCTTCAATATTCCCTTACTTTTGGATTACTAATATTTGCTAAAGAGACACATGACCTCAGTAAACATTGTCAATGTTGTTGTTGTTGTTGTTAAGTGCCGTCGAGTCGTTTCCGACTCATAGCGACCCCATGCACAGCAGA
>NW_006921753.1:5362701-5363891 GCF_000298275.1 Orycteropus afer afer
GTCTACATGTCACCACAGTAGGACAAACCGACAGACAAGTTTGTCCTGCTATTGGAGACCTCTCGTATCCCCCCCACCTGGGTCAATGTATTGTCAATATATTTGAAAATTGGAGATTATATACTATCTGCATTTTATAACCAGAAAGCGATGACCCTCTGGTGCCTTGGACTTTAATTCTTGGCACTGATAAAAGAATGATGTAGAAAAAGAATAGAACAGCACTACCCAGTATAATACAGCACTGCTCTGTTCTCAAAGAACCTTAGTGGTGCAGTGATTAAGTGCTCAGTTGCTAACCAGAATGGCAGTGGTTCAAATCAAGCAGCTGCTCTGTGGGAGAAAGAAGTGGCAGTCTGTTTCTGTAAAGATTGCCTTGGAAACCCTATGGCAGTTCTATTCTGTCCTATAGAGTTGCTATGAGTTAGAATTGCTCACCTGCAATAGTCTTTGTCTGGGGTCTGGCTCAGTTCTCTCTATCTCCTTTCCTTCTTCCTTCTTTCTGTCTTCTTTCCTCTGCCTCTTCTTCCTCCCTCTTCTTTTTCTTCTTTTAAGAACTAAGGTATTTATGACCATGAGAACAAAAAATAACATTAAGAACAATTGGAAATATATAGAATAAACATAATGAAATTTATGTACTTCAGAGTCAAATTTCAAGCTAGACTATTTCTTACCACATCATGTTGAGCAATTTATATCATCTCTCTAAGTCTTAAGGAATCTGTACATAGATCAGGAGGCTGTTGTTCAAGTAGAACAATGGAATACTGTGTGGTTTAAAATCAAGAAGGATTGTATCCTTTCACTCTACTTATTCAATTTGTATGTTGAGCAAATAATCTGAGAAGCTAGATTATATGAAGAAAAAAATAGCATCAGAATTGAAGGAAGACTCATTAACCACCTGTGATATGCAGATAATACAACTTTGCTTGCTGAAAGTGAGGATGACTTGAAGCACTTACTAAAGAAGATTAAAGACTACAGTCTTCAATATGGATTACACCTTGACTTCCAGTAAGATGGAGGAAAAGGCAGACAAGTGACACAGACCCTCTTCATCAAAGAAAAGAAAAACCAATTGACAGAGATACAGAAGATAATCCTGAAGCCCTGAGCTTTGAAAGGAGGTCTGGTAGTATAGTGGCTAAGGCACTTGACTGCTAACCAGAAGGCTGATGGTTCAA
>NW_006921753.1:5364946-5369700 GCF_000298275.1 Orycteropus afer afer
GAAATAGATAAGACATTGAATGAGCAAAGCAGCAGAATTGAATCAATGGAAGACAGAATTAGGGAGATTGAAGGCATAAATACCTGAACCCTTCTTTGGAAAGGGATAAATCAGAAAAAAGAGCAAAACAAAATGAAGAAAGCCTAAGGTTCATGTGGGATACCATCAAAAGGAATAACCTACATGTAATCAGAATTCCAGAAGAGGGAAACACAAAGTCACAGAGAAAATTGTCAAAAATTTGTTAGAAGAGAATTTTCCTGATATGATGAAAGATGAGAATATATCCATTCAGGAATTCCAACAAACCCCAAACAGGATAGACCCCAAAAGAAAATCACCAAGACATGTCATCATCAAACTTACTAAAACCAAAGACAAAGAAAGAATCATGAGAGCATCACAGGAAAAACTAAAAGTTACCTACTAGGGCAACCAATAAAACTAAGCTTGGATTTCTTGAGAGAAACCATGCAGGCGAGAAGACAATGGGATGGTATATACAAAACACTGAAGGAGAAAAATTTCCAACCAAGAATTATGTACCTGGAAAAATTGTCCCTCAAATATGAGGGTGAAATTAGGGCATTTCCAGATAAGCAGAAATTAAGACAATTTGTCAAAACCAGACCAACCTTACAAGAGATGCTAAAGGGTGCCCGTTGGACAGAGAAGCAATAACAGCCAACAACAACTGACCATTAACACACATGATGTATAACCCTGAAACCAACCCAGTTATGGAAGTATCCAAAGTAAATAAGCCTACAAAATTGTAAACAGGGAACCAGAGACATCAATTGACAAATGAGGACAACTACCAACCAAAAAGAGGGAAAAAACTGTGTCGTTAATATCTTCTAGATGGTAGGGACATCAAGACAACTACAAGATAGGACGGACATTCTAAACTTGGGAAGAAAACTGTAAATCACAGAGTAACCTCAAAGAAAAATAATAAACCTTCACATCAAAAAAGAGGACCAGCATAAATATTCACCAAATACTAAAATAGCAGCAATAAAGGAAGTGATAACACAAAATCAGCTCAGCAAAGAAAATTATATGGAACAAAGAAATTAACACCACAAAAATGCACATAAAAATGACAGCAACAAATTCATATTTGCTGATAATTACATATCTGGCAAGAGACTTACCTCTAAGATTTATAGAGGAGAGTGGATGACCAAACTACAGTACATACACATAACAGAATGTGATGCAGTGCTAAAGAATAATGGAGAGTCTGCAAAACACCACATAATATGGATGAACTTGGAGGACTGTATGCTGAGTGAAATAAGTCAATCACAGAAGGACAAATGCAGTATTAGTTTGTTGTTGTGGAGAGTCAAGGAAAGGTTTATATATGGAGGGAAACTTTCTTTGCTGGTTGCCAGGAGTGGGAGGGGAGGGGAAGGAACACTGTAAAAAAAAAAAAAAAAAATGCACTGACCCATGTCACTTTAGTGTTGTGTATTTCATTGTACATAAATTATATTTCAAGAAAATGCATTAAAATATTAATTACACCTCAATATAAAGAAAACAAAAATCCTCACAACTGGTCCAGAAAACAGCTTCGTGACAGATGGAGAAAAGATTAAAGTTGGCAAGAACTTCCTATTACTTGGTTCTACAATCAACACCAATGGAAACAGCAGTCAAGACATCAGACAATGTATTTCATTGGGCAAATCTGTTGCAAAAGGCCCTCTTTCAAGTCATGTAGTGCAAAGATGTCTCCTTGAGGACTAAGGTGTGCCTAACCCAAGCCATGGTATTTTCAATCACCTCGTATACATGTGAGAGCTGAACAATGAATAAGGAAGATTGAAGAAGAGTTGATGCTTTTGAGTTGTGGTATTGGAGAAAAATTCTGAGTACCATGGTCTGCTAAAAGGATTAACAAATCAGTTCTGGGAGAAGTACAGCCAGAATGCTCCTTGGAAGCAAGAATGTCCAGACCTAAAGGCAACTAACAACAACAGTCACAGGACTCGTTCTGTCAAAATAACTGAATAAAGATGCCAGATGTATAATGATTAAAGGAACTGATTCTGAGCTTCAGTTTGGGGAAATGAAAGAGAGAGTTGAGAATTTGGCTAGCTTGAGGCTTCATAACCCACCTAAATCAGCAGTTGCTACCAGCTCAAGTTAAGTATTAAAATACAGGAACAGGTCTTTTTCATTTCCAGAACTTTAGATTTTCAAGAGAGACTCAGGATGTGCAATTTCATATGATCTGTCCACATTTTCTCACTTGGGAAATAGGTGGAATTTAAAGTACTTTATAAGTCAATATAGGATAACCAAACACCACTCTATGAGTGAAAGTCAGTCCATTGACTGGCAGCTTGCAAAGTCTAATATGGTTTTTCTTCTTCTTTTTTTTTCTACAAAAGTAAACTATTGTATATGCATGATATAAATGCAGTGATTAACCAGCAACATCCTAAATTATGATTTTCAAAGGAGAATGGCTGATTTACAAGTATTAAATTTCTATTTGACTCAAAACAGGAAGAGTCTTTCCCAGGAGATTTTAAAACTAGTCTCAGTCAGCGAGCACACAGATAAAACAGACACATCTCTTCAGTTAGAGACAGTGAGTTGTGGTATAACTTCACACTTCATTCACTTAAAATTGACTTAATAAACACACACAAAAAACTATGACATTTGAATTATTAGGACCTTGAAGCAGGAAAGATCCATTTAGAGTCTGTAAGAATACATAGGACAGTAGCAAATGCTATACATAGGACATGATTCTGATATGACAAAAAGTAGGTTGGTTAAGAACTATCCACAGTTGCTTGTTGAGAAATTAGAGAAGGTCAGTGCAAGGCTTGGTGATAAACACCCAAGAAAAGTACAGATGGAAAACAGACAGAGAGTGATGGGGGTGGTGAGTGGGAGTGAGGCTGGGAGGGCTGGGCTTTATTGCATAAGGCCATTGAGGAAGGCCTCCTTGAACTGATGCATCTATAAATAGTGAGAAGTAGCAAGCTCTGAGAAGATGTTAAGGAAAACAGTTAAGTAGAAAGAAAGACTTAGTGCAAAATCTCTGAGGCAGTGATGAGCATAAAGAAATACCACAATATCTGTTTCTCTTCAAGGAACCCTGGTGGAACAATGCTTAAGAGCTTGGCTGCTAACCAAGAGTTTGGTTGTTTGAACTCACCAAGGCCTCCACAGGAGAAAAGACCTGGCGATTTTTTCCCGTAAAGATATGGCAAAGGAAACTCTATGGGGCTGTTTTCCTCTGTCATATTTAGTCTCTGTGAGTCAAAAATTGAGTTGATGGCACGTAGCAATAACACTGTTGGAATCATGATTCAGATTCTCAGAGAGTGCAAAAGCAGGTAGGAATGTCCCTCTGCACAGACACACCACATGGAAATATAAAATTCTGGTACCTATGTAATTTATTAGGATTAAAAATAGAATTTATTTGAAATAATAGACATTTATAACTGGAAATAATAGACATATAAGAAAAGTCATATGACAATATTTATGTTTAGGATGCTATCAGCCCCTTTTAATTATTTTAAAATTACTTAATCTGAACTTATTTATCCGTTTCATGATTCAGTTGTTTTCTGCTTTGAAGTTTTGGTTGATACCGTGCATTTTCACTAATGGAAGCATGATGAATCATTGAGATTGTCTGAATTTTTGATAGGCAGTGTGGATTCTTTTTCTTGCCTCATCCCAAAAGGCTACACTTAGACTCCCATGGGACATATATTGTCTCACAAATTCTAACCACAGAGTCCATACAAACATAAGTAACCCAAAGGAAATTTTTCAAACTTTCTATTTTTCCTAACAAAAATTTCAGACACCCATACAATATCTTTTCAAATAATAGTTTGCTGTACATGTTTGTTTCTTGGCTTTTCAACTGTTATAGAGACCCCCTTCTAATGGCTATGTCAGTGGGAAAGCAGCTTTCCAAGAAAGATGAGAGGCTGAAAATGTTAGTGGGTAACTTAATATCCCAACACAGTCATGAAAGGGTTAAGCAAGATTGTGGAATTACATAGGAAGCAAATTTAACTCTTTCTTTCTTTTTTTCTTCTTTAATGGATATCAATGTGTGTAAATCAGTTTCTCCATAAAAGTGGAGTACTTAAAAAAAGAAAGGTATACAGAGTCAGTTCACTGTTTTCAATGCTTACTCTAATAAATTCTTCATGGCTGTCTGTTAGCCTGAAACAACCAATCCAGAAAGAGGATATGATGACCCCAGATGCATTTTAAAAGTAAACTCAGAGGCCTCAGAGGAGCCTGCACTTTGTGGGGTAGACAGGAAACATCTGTGAGTAAGTGAAAACTGTGGAGCTGTGGTTGGGTGGTCCTGCCAGCTTTCTACATTGTCACATTCACCAGCCTGAGGAAAATTCTTGAACACATACCACACCATATGGTTGAATATAAGAGGGCTTTCCTTCTGGGAAGGAAGACTGGGCAATCTACATCCATAGAGATACTGCCCCAGAAACCCTAGGAGGAGTCACTGTGAGTCAGAACCAACTCCATGGCAGTTTAGTGCCTGTGTTGGATTGGGTTCTCTAGAGAAACACAAAAACCAGCAAAGTGTATATATATGTATTTATAGAGAGAGAAAGAGAGAGAGAGAGAGATTTCTCTTAGGTAAATGGCTCACAAGCGTGTAGAAGCTGACAAGTTCAAGCTGAAAAGTTCGTCTCTGGAGGGGGATGGGGCCCGGAGCCGCCTGG
>NW_006921753.1:5382556-5415603 GCF_000298275.1 Orycteropus afer afer
GGTGGACAATGAATAAGGAGGACCAAAGAAAAGTTGATACTTTTGAGTTGTGGTGCTGGCGAAGAATGCTGAAAGTACCATGGACTGCTGAAAGAACTAACAGATCTGTCCTGGAGTAAGTGCACTTGAAATGCTCCTTGGAAGCAAGAATAGCCAGATTTCATCTCACCTAATTTGGTCATGTTGTCAGAAGGGACCATTCCCTGGAGAAGGATGTCATGCTTGGTAAGGTGGAGGGCTGATGAAAGAGGGGGAGGCCTTCAATGAGATGGATTAACATGGTGGCTGTGATGATGGGCTCAAGTATTGCAGGGATCATCGAGCTGGTGCGGGATCAGGCAGTGTTTCGTTCTGCTGTGCATGGAGTCGCTATGAGTTGGAAACGACTCAACGACACCTAACAACAACAACATTGGGTTTCAAAGGCAGTAAATCTTTACATAAGTAGATTTCCTAGTCTTCTTTCCCTGGAGTTGCTGGTGGGTCTGAACCACCAACATTCTGGTTAACAGTCAAATGCCTTAAGCATTATGCCACCCTAAGCTCTCACTGCCCTTGGGTTGGATCTGAGTCATAGCAACCCTTTCTTAGGTTTCCAAGACAGTATCCCTATGGAAGTAGATTGCCCAATCTTCCTTCCGAGGAGTGGCTTATGAGTTTGAACCATGAGCCTTCTAGTTAGCAGCCAAATGCCTTAAGCACTATACTACCAGAGCTCCCTACTATGCCACCAGACCTCCATATATATATTTTAATGAGCTGAAATGGACTGGTATTGGTCATTTTGAATTGAAAATCATATGGCCTACTGTGCTGGAAATGACAAATTTCTGAGGAATGGCGTCACATGTATTGCCAAAAAGAAAATTTCAACATTGTACATGAGGTACAATGCAGTCAGTGATAGGATCGTATCCATACACCTACAAGGAAGGCCGGTTAATATATTTACTTGCTTACATATTTATATATTTTTCAACCACCACTTGTCTGTCAGTTTGTTATACTGTGGCAACTTGCATGGTGTTATGATGCTAGAATGTATGCAACCAATATTTCAAATACCAGAAGGATCACAAAATGTGGACAGGTTTCATCAGAGCTAACAGACTAGACAGACTGGAAGTAGGACATAGCAATTGACATCATTTAAAAAATTAGCAAGTAGAAACCTTATGAATAGCAGTGGTAATATAGTACTGGAAGTTGAGCCCCTCAGTTTGGAAGGGACTCAAAATATGACTTGGAAAGGTTTGCATCCCCAAAAACGGAGTTGATTTTAATGATATGGATAAAATAAAGATTTTAGGACCTCCATTTGCTGATGTGGCATGATTCAAAATTGAAATAGCTTCAAACATCCATTATTCAAAGCATAGAATATACAAAGTATTAATCTAGGAAAACTAGAAGTTATCCAAAAAAAAAAAAAAAAAAGAAATGAAACACATAAAGATTGATATCCTAGGTATTAGTGAGCTGAAGGTGACTAGTACTGGCTATTTTCAAATGAAACTCCTAGGGTCTACTATGCTGGAAATGACAAATTGAAGAGGAATGCTATCACATTTACTGTCTAAAAAGAACACTTCAATATTTATCCTGAAGTACATTATTAGTGATAAGATTGTATCCATACACCTACAAGGAAGACCAGTTAATACTATTATTATTCAAATTTACACACCAGCTACTAATGCCAAAGATGAAGAAATTGAAGATTTTTACCAACTTTTGCAGTTGGAAATTTATCAAACACTCAGTCAAGATGCATTAATAATTACTGACTATTGGAAGGCAAAAGTTAGAAACAATGAAGGACTGCTAGTTGGAAAATATGGTCTTGCTGATAGAAATGATGCCAGAGATCACATGATTGAGAGACCAACAGCCTATTCATTGAAAACCCCCTTTTAAACAACATAAACAATGACTATACATATGGACCCTGATGGATGGAATAAAGGGAATCAAACTGAGTACTTTTGTGGAAAAAGATGAAGGAGAAAATCTATATCATCAGTCAGAACAAGGCAAGGGGTTGACTGTGGACAGCCCATCAATTACGGAACTGAAAAAAATTAAAATAAGTCCATGAGAGCTGAAGTATGGCTGAGTATATCCCACATGAATTTAGAGACCATCTGTGGTAGTTAAGGTTATGTGTCAACTTGGCTGGGCCTGGTTTTGAGTGGCTGAGCAACTGGATGCAGTGATTCCTCATAATGAAACTGGTAATCAACTCCATGATGGAATCTGCTATGAGCTGCTGAGTAGCTGCCTAAAGGATGTGATCTATTTTTAGTATACAAGAAGAAGCTTTGAGAAAGGTTTCTGAACTTTTGGCATGCTTGGACCCTGCATGTAGCCAAGTCTTCATTCAGCAGCCTGACATGTTGCACACCAATCTGGGGACTATTTCTGGACATGATCCAGTGGCCTACCTTGTTGCTTGATAATCTTGGGACTATGGAATTTTACTTGGGTTTGTCAGCCTTAGCAGTCAGCAGCTACCTGAGTTAAGAGACACCTCCAGCTACGATGGGCAAAGAGAAAGATGCAGAGCTGAAGAACAAAGTCAAGGGGCCTTCATCTACCCTCTAGAGCTGGCACTTTGAACTCAGACTTTTAGCCTCCTAAATTATAAGAGGGTAAAATCCTGTTTGTTCAAACCATCCACCTGTTCTATTTTGTTATAGCAGCACCAGAGAACCAAAACATCATCTCAAGAATAAGTTTGAGTCATTGAACAAAGACCACATAACTTGTGGCTTGATACAAGGACATTATACATGAAGAAAGCAATGGTCATTAAAAGGAGAAGAAAGACCAAAATGGATGTCATAAGAGACACTGAAACTCACTTTTGAATGTAAAGTAGCAAAAGCAAATGAACAAACTGACGAAGTAAAAGACCTAAACAGAACATCAACTAAAATATAATGAAATAATAGTACATGGAGTTAGAAAAACAAAAGGGAAGAACACACTTGGCATATCTCGAGGTGAAAAAACTGAAGAAAAAAATTCAAGCCTTGAGTTGTAATATTGATGGATTCCATGGGAAAAATATTGAATGACACAAGAAGCATCAAGAGAAGATGGAAGAGATGCAAAGAGTCATTGTACTAAAAAGAATTAGTCTTTTTTGGTTCCACCTTTTCAAGAGGTAGCATATGATGAAAAAAATGATGTTGAAGGAAGAAGTGCAACCTGCACTGAAAGCAATAGGAGAAAATAAGACTCCAGGAATTAATGGAACACCAATTGAGATGTTGCAAAAAAATGGATGCATCATTAGAAGTCCTCACTTGTCTATGCCAAGAAAATTGGAAGACAGTTACCTGGCCAACTGATGGAAGAGATCCATATTTATATCCACTCCAAAAAAGAGGTGATACAACAGAATATTGAAATTATCAAATAACGTCATTGATATCAAATGCAGGTAAAATTTTGCTGAAGGTAATAAAAAATGGTTGCAATAGTACATCAAGAGAGAACTGCCCAAAATTAAAGCTGGATTAAGAAGAGGGTGTGCAATGAGGGATCACTGCTGATTTCAGATATATCTTGGCTGAAAGCAAAGAATTCCAGAAAGATGTTTATGTGTGTTTATTTATGAAAAAGACAGAAAAATTCACTGCCATCGAGTCTAGTCTGACTCATTGCAACTCACACTGAGTTTCCAAGGCTATAAATCTTTACAGAAGCAGACTTTCTTACCTTCCACTGGTAGGTTCAAACTGCCAACCTTTTTGGATAGCAGCCAAATGCACCACTAGAACTCCTTAAATGTATATATATATTTATATATTGACATAAACTTATAAATATATTTATATATTTGTATATACTTATAAATACATTTACATATATTTATATAAACCAAAACTAAAACCAAACTCATCGCCGTTGAGTCATTTCTGACTCATAGCGACCCCTCCTTGGGTTTCCGAGAAGTAGATTGCCCAATCTTTCTTCTGAGGAGTGGCTAGTGAGTTTGAACTGCCAGCCTTCTGGTTAGCAGTCAAATGTCTTAGGCACTACGTCACCAGATCTCCTACATAATTATATTTATATAATATACAATATATTTTATGTTATGTACATACTATATGTATTATATATACAAAATATATACATATATATGTAAACATATATAAACATTGCCTGTAACTAAATTTTCACTTTTCTGCTTCTCAGTAGCACTCCCTTAGTCTGTCCTTCCTCCTTCCCTCCTCTCTTCCTTCCTCCTACTTCTTTCTTTCTCTTCCTTCTCTTCCTATAGCCTTCTTTGAGCATTTGTTAAGTTCTAGACAATACACTAGACATAGTAGATCTAAATAAGGTGTGAATCCTGTCTGTTAGTAGCTTGTAGGCTAGAGGAAGAGGCTGAGAAATAAACAAGTAAAAGTAAGCTAATAAGATGAAAACTGTAATATAAATATGGGTAAAAATTGGTCAGGGAGAAGGTAGATAACTTTGATTGGGAGAGGCATCAATATTTTACAGTGAAGGTACTATATGATACAGCTTTTCAAAAACAACTAGGTTTGCTATTTGGAAAATTAGAAAATAGCATTTTAGACAATAAGGAGCAGTGGTAAAGGAATATCATCTTCAGTCACATGGTTTTGAGTTGGGAGAAAGCTTGTGGTCCATGTGATTAGAGCTAAAGGATGTGAGATGTGACAGAAAACAAAGCTGGAAAAATAAAGCTAGGTTATATATTTAACTTTGTCACCATCAGTCATTATATTGCCTCAACTACGCTGACTTCAAATAATCCATTTTCTGAATTCTTCTTTCAGTCCTGCAGTAGATGTCATGTTCACCTGATTTTCTGCATATTTTACTGGTTGATCTTCTCAGATTGTTTGTTGTACTTTCTACTCTGTCTGGCCTGTAATCTTAAAGACCAAGGCTCACTCTTTTGCCAGTCTGCTCTCCATTGAGAAGAGGTCCTTAGCAAAATACTTACAAGCTCCTTCAAGGAAACCAAACCTCCTAGTTTCAATTCCTAAGAGAACAAACCAAACCAGTTACCGTTGAGTTAATTCCATCTCATGGTAACCCATGTGTTGTCTAAAAACATGTAAAATATTTTCAGAGTAGATTGAACTGGGTTCCATAGGGTTTTCAATGGCTGTGATCTTTCAGAAGTTGATTGACATGTCTTTCTTCCCACAGCACCTAGATGGATTTGAATCACCAGCCTTTCAGTTAGTAGCCAAGCACTTAACTGTTTGTACCACCTAGGGACACTTTCAATTCCTAAGACCTCCCTTGTTAGCTGACCAGGCTTTATCTTTTGTTTCCCTAGCTATAAAAGTATAGTAATAGGATATATCTCAAAAGCTTATGAAGTCTTAATTTAACACATGTAGGCAGCAAATAATTAGCATAGCTATTCTGACTATCAATTCATAGAAAGACCTGCTTACTGGATTTTTCTGATACTTGTTGTTGCTATGTGCCATCGAGTTGGACCCGACATTTTGGGATGTCTCCCACTTCTGTAAATGATAAGGTAGGTTACTATACCTAAAGTGTTTATGCAAACAATATAGTTTATGTTCAACAACTGCTTTCCCACTGGGAATCTGCGATTTTGGTACATGCCAGGTAGAGGGTAGCTCTGTGACAACTCTCAATATAAACTCTGGTACTGAGTGTCCAACAAGTTTTCCTGGTTGGTAATATTTCAAGTGTGCTAGGGCAACTCATTGCTGGGGGAATTAAGTATGTCCTGTGCCACTCCACTTTGAGTCTAGTTTGCCCTGGACTTTGCCTTTTCCCCTTCCTTCTTTTGTTTTGCATCCTTTTGTTCTCATACATCATAGATAGGAATCAGATTTTATGGTGAATACTTTGAATCCTCCAATGGGATCGTCACATCTGAGGGTGGTCTTGGTAATTTCCACACTGAATATATAGAAAGCTTATAGGTGACCATTTGGTATATAATAAGCACGTAACAAACATTAGCTGGTTTTATAATCTTTTCTATTTGAGCCCAAACAGGGTTTGCTGATAATTGCCAAATACGTATCAGCAGGTTGACCTTTTTATTGACCCCATATTTATATATCAAGTTTCTTACATAGTATCTCCATTTGAGTTTCTAATGTTGTTGTTGTAATATGCCATCAAGTTGGACCCGACTCATAGCGACCCCTCATAGATACCAGAGCTCCCTCAAATTGAGCATGCACAAAAAAGAACTCGAGATTTTTGCTCCAAAAAATCTTGCCTTTTCTGTTTTTCCTAGTTGCTTATAGTCTCCCATGTCATCTTTCATTTTCCTCACCCTATACATTTAATCCACAAGCAAGCCCTGAGAATTTCACTTCCAAAATACATTCCAAACTTAAAATCTCATCCATCAATTCACCATTATTTCTTCTGACCTTTGGTAGCAACACTTTTCCAATCACCCTGCTTTCACTCTTACTGCCTGCTATTTATTCCTCACAGAGCAGCCAGTATTGCCTCTTTAAATCAGAACCAGATCCTATCTTGCTACTACTTGAAACCTCTTTATATGTTCCACTTAAATAGGAGCTCTGGTAACCTAGTGCCCAAGGCATTTGACTGCTAACCAGAAGGCTGGCGGTTCAAATCCCACCAGCCACTCCTCAGAAGGAAGACTGGGCAATCTACTTCCATAGTGATACCACCTCAGAAGCCCAAGGAGGGGTTGAGACTATGAGTCTAATCCAACTCGATGGCAGTGAGTTTTTTTGTTTTTTAGTTAAAATGCAACACAAATTTCACACCATGACTTACAAAGCTCTGCTTAATCTAGCCTCCATATGCCTGTCTATTCTCTAATGCAGCACTTTTCTTAGCTTGTGCAGAGACCCCTTTCTGTTTTTCCTACATGGCAAGCCAGTTTCTGGTGTATAGGAAGTTCTCTCTTTCTAAAGCACCTTCACACTTGATTTCCTATGGCTGTCACCATTTTATAGCTCAGGTCATTCTCAGACCACTCTGTCTAAAGTGACAACAATGCCTTTATTTTTACCCACTGTCACCATCATATTTTTGCTTTATTTACTTTTTTTTTTAACAATGGTTTTTTTCAAGGTCATTAAACAATCTCTGATTTAGCATCATGCCAGGATACAAGATCAACATCCAAAAATCCATCAAATTGGATTCCTCTATACCAGCAAAGAGATTGCTGGAAAAAAAAAAAAAAAAAAAAATTAAAGAAATCAATACCATTTACAATAGCTACCAAATAAATAAATGAATAGAATATTTGGGAATAAATCTTATCAGGGACACAAAAGACCTATACAAAGAAAACTATAAAAAACTACTTCAAGAAACCATAAGAGATCTACATAAATGGAAGAACATACCACACTCGTGGATAGGAAGGCTGAACAGTGTGAAAATGTCAATTCTACCCAAAGCAATCTATATATTCAATGCAATCTCAATCCAGATCCCATCAACATTCTTAAAGGATATGGAAAAACCAATCACTAACTTTATATGGAAAGGAAAGAGACCTCAGAAAGCACTATTGAAGAAGAAGAACAAAGTAGGAGGTCTCACACTGCTAGATTTCAAAAGCTACTTTACAGCCACAGTAGTCAAAACTGCCTGGTATTGGTATAATGATGCACACATACACCAATGGAATAAAATTGAGAACCCAGAAATAGATCCATCAATCTATGGCCAGCTGATCTTTGACAAAGGGGCAAAATCCATTAATGGGGAAAAGAATGTCTGTTTAATAAATGGTGCTGGCAAAACTGGAGATCCATTTGCAGAAAAATTAAACAAGAGCTGTACCCACACCACACACAAAAACTAACTTCAAATGGATCAAAGACTTAAATGTCAAACCTAAAACTATAAAGTTTCTCAAGGAAAAACTAGGGACAAATTTAGGGGCCCTAATATATGACATAAATAGACTATCAAGCACAACCCAAAATGCACAAACAGCAGAAGATAAATTAGATGAATGGGACCTTCTAAAAATTAATTTTTATGTTCTTCCAAAGACTTCTCCAAAAGAGTCAAAAGAGAACCTCCAGATTGGGAAAAAATATTTGGCAATGACATATCTGACAAGGGACTTACCTCTAGAATTTATAGAAATCTCAACACTTCAACAACAAAAAAAACAAATTATCCAATTAAAAAAGGCAGAAAACATGAATAGACACTTCAAAGAGGATATTCAGGTGACCAACAAATATATGAAGAAATGCTCACGATCATTAGCCATTAAAAAGATGCAAATCAAAATAACAATGAAATACTATCTTGCCCCAGCACTAGTAGCAAAGTTCAACAAGACAGAAAATAATAAATGCTGGTGATGATGTGGAGAGATTCTTTAGGATATATACCTAGTAATGGAATGGCTGGGTCAAATGGTATTTCTAATTCCAACTTTTTAAGGAATTCCCATACTGCTTTCCACAGTGGTTGTACCATTTTACAATCCCACCCACAGTTTATGAGAGTCCCAATCTCTCTGCATCCTCACCAGCCTTTGTTATATTCTGTCTTGTTGAATCTTGCTACTAATGCTGGATATTCCATTATGGGTATAGTTTGGTTATGCATGGGTCTCTCCTCATCTAGAGCAAGGAAGAATGAAGAAAACCAAAGATTCATAGAAACAATTAGCCCAAGCTATTAGTACTCCATGTGATCCTCAACATATATGACTATGAGATCAGAAGAACTAGATGGTGCCCAGCTACCACTGTCAGCCACTTAGAGGGGGATCTGTGTAGGATATCCTAAGTAGAGTGAGAGAACAATGTGGAAAAAAACTCAAAATCATTTGAAAAAAAAAGGGGAACGGGTTTGCTGGTCTGATAGAGCCTGGTGGAACCACTGAGACTATGGACCCTAGCTGCCATTCAGGTCTGAAGTTGAACCCATTTCTGTGGCTTCCAGCCAAACAAAAGACAGGCATATGAGGTTAACATTTACACTAGATAGAAACACTCCTTGGAGAGAACAATCATGGGAGAATAGAAGGGCTGTGTATACACAGGGATAAAGCTCAAGGGGCAGGAGTGCATGGAGGGAAGGACACAGGGAAAAAGTAACTATGGGGAGGAACTGGGAGGGGAGATTTTGTGCTGTGATAAATTTTAGTCCATGTCATGAGACAATGTGTATGTGAATTGCTGTATGGAAAGTGAATTGCTCTGTAAACTTTCACCCAAATCACAATAAAAAAAATAAACTAAATAAAAATAAAATAAAACAAATCTCTGACCAAGCCACTCCCAGTTCTTTTCTACAAAAGCAACCACTTGGAACTTTTTGCTCCTCTCTCTCCTCTCCCAGTTAGCTTTTTGTGGTAGTTAAATCTGTGTGTCAACTTGGCTAGGCCTGGTTGAGTGGCCTAGCAGCTGAATGTAATCATTCCCCATTGTGAGATTGGTAATTAACTCCGTGGTGTAATCTATTGCAACAGCTGAGTAGCTGCTTTGGCTATGTGGTCTGCTTCCCGTATATAAGAAACAGCTTTGGGAATGGTCTCTAGCTTATGGCATGGTTGAACCCTGTATGTAGCTGAGTTGTTGTTCAGCAACCTGCCCTGCTCTGCCAACCCTGGGACTTTCAATGGACTTAAATTTATGGCCTGCCTTGTGGTTTGGTAACATCAGAACTGTGCCATTTTATTTGTCGACCTTGGGCTTGTTAGCCTCAGCAGCTAGTAGCTGCCTGAGTGAAGAGACGGCCTCTAGCTTGAGTGGGCCAGGAGCAAGAGGCAGAGCTGCAGCCCAAGGTCAAGGGGCTTTCACCAAGACTATAGAGGCTGCCAGTTTGGACTCGGACTTCTAGCCTCCTGAACTGTAAGAGAATAAACTCATATTTGTTTAAGTCATCCCATTAGTAGTATATTTCTGTCAGAGCAGCACTAGGTAACCAGAACACTTTTTAATTTGAGATGATCTATAGTGCTTAAGGCATTTGACTGCTAACCAGAACGCTGGCAGTTCAAACCCACCAGCCACTCCTCAGAAGTAAGGTTGGGCAATCTACTTCAGTAGTGATACCACCTTGGAAACCCAAGGAGGAGTCACTGTGAGTTGGATGTGACTCGACGGCAGTGCGTTTTTTTTTTTTTTGGTCAATGTTAGTCATAATTGTCTAATTCCAACTTTGAAAGATATGGCTATAGTTCATTTGCATGAATCTTCATTTCCTCTCACTCGCTTCTCCCAATGTTGATAGTTGTATTTTTGTTTACTTCTTCTACCGTTTTTACTTTAAAAATGGAAAAATTTGCAAAATATTCAATGTCTTCTCTCATCTACCTGAGACAATATCTCTTGACATCAGACCACATAAAGGGAAAGTATTGTTGTCCTTATATTTCTCTCCATGTCAACTAAACACCTCTCAATTTCTATCATCTAAACACCTCTCATTTTATGTTAGCAGGATTTATAGCAGTGATAGTTTATTCTGAGGGAATATTTAATTTTCAAGTGCTGATATATTTGTGTAAAAATAATATGTTGGAAGTGAACAAATTGGCTTCAGATTATTCTTTTTTTTTCCTCTTTTTTTTTTTTTTAAAAAATATATATGCACTTAAGATTTAGGAGATCTGGTGGCATAGTATCTAAGGCATCTGACTGCTAACCAGAAGACTGTCAGCTAAAACCCACCAGCCACTCCTTGCAAGACGATTGGGCAATCTACTTCCATACAGATACTGCCTCAGAAACCCAAGAAGGGGTCACTATGAGTCAGATCCAACTTGATGGTAGTGAGTTTGGTTTTGATTTTGGTTAAGACAAGATTTTATTACTCAGACTAGAATGAAAATAACTGAAAAAATGTAATATAAGTATGAGGAACAAAAGCTTATTAAGTGAATTTCAGGTTGAAATCATACTACAAGTTCACATTCACTTATGCAAAGTTATTCAGGCTGCTTCAAAATTAAGATTTTTTTTATGTAATACAAATATTCTATATTACATAACACTCAAAGCAGGGTTTGGATCAGACTGTGTAATCAAAATGGATATAAATAAAATGTATCAATAATCACACTGTTTATGATAAACAAAGGTTATAAATAGCTTCTCATCAGTTCAGTCCAAATTTTCTTGCCCAATGTGGATACACCAAAATTACCAAATTCTTTTCAGTTTTCAGAACAGTTTAGATTTTGGAACTATAGATATAAGATTGTGTAACAGTGTAAGTGACAATTTACCAGTTTGTAAAAGTAACTTGAATTTAGTTTCTTTTCTACTTGTTTTTACTTTTACTTAATATACATCTCCATCTTGCACTTTCTTAGGATGTCATTATCAGTCCATTAACTTTGTAAGAGCTTGTTACTTTTATAATCAATAATATTCATTGTTAAGTCCATCAGCATTTTATGATTGCTTGAAATTATTTATATTATGGTAACATAACAATAGTTTGAACTATGTTATGGAGGAGGTTCGTTAACTTGTTGAAATGTTTTAGAACTGTTGTTGCTATTGTTAGGTGCCATCTAGTCGGCTCTGACTCATAGTGACACCATGTATAACAGAACAAAACACTAACTTAACCGTTCCTGCACCACCCTCACTATCCTTGCTATGCCTGAACCCATTGTTGCAATCACTGTGCCAATCCATCTCATTGAAGGTCCTACCTTTTCTTACTGACACTCCACTTTTAGAACTAGTACATATTTTTTTTTTATCTTGAAATTTAGAAAAGTTAACTTTACTCATCTTTTCACATTTAGTTTCCCTAGTTAAATTTGAATGGTCAGGAAACACTTTGACATCGTATGAAAAGCTACTCCATCTTTACATTTCTGGTACATTACAGGCTGTGTGTTTGATGGTTCAACACTCAGAATCCAGAGTCAGAGATTTGCACTTATCTCATTTCTACCTCTATCTCTTGAGTAGAAATAAGAAAATTACTTAAATTAGCCAAGAATTTTTTTTTTGAAAAAAAAGTGTGATAATATTAATTATACCTTATGGATTTCTATTATGTAAAATTGAGATGTTTTTGAAGTGTTTAGCATAGTCTCTAACAGAGAATTCAATACATTTTACTACTGCTGTTGAAGGCTAACCATTCTCTTAAGATAGTTGATGTGTGTGTGACTTCATGAAAAAGTAAGTCAACAGTGTAGATATTTGTGACACTTACATATTTATATATAGAATTGCCTCTCTTTGTTCCAAACTATTAAAGTATTTCTTGTTTCCTAATCTGTGGTACAAACAGCTAATGACCACTAGCTGAGCGAGCCAAACTCATTCAGAGCTGTCTCAGAAGACAGGCTTGACGATCTGCTTCCAAAAGTTCACAGCCTGGAAAACTCCATGCAACAGTTCTATTCTGCACATGTGGGGTCACCGTGAATTGGAGTTTAGTTGATGACAGTTAACAACAACAATCTTTCTTAGTCAATCATATTATAACTTGGGTTTGAATATGGATGAATATGAGTGTCTGAGTGAGAGTCTGTATTCTAAAATGAACTATGGCATATTTGTATCAGCTAGCTTTTGTGGTATATAAAACTAACCCAAAACTTATTATCCTCAAACAGAAGCCATTCTGTTCATTTCTAATTCTGTGTTAGCAATTTGAGCTATGCTCAACTGGACAGTTCTGGTGTCTGCTGGACTCATTTATGTGACTGCTGTCAGCTCTCAAGTTGGGTGGGAACTGGCTGGTCTAGGGTGGCTTTAGTTGGGATGGGTCATCTTGATTCCAATTTGTCTTTCATCATACAGCATATTTGTTCATATAGCAATGAAGAAGGAGTAGAAGTGTGTGGAATCTCTTAACCTTGACTCAGAGCTATCATAATATTCAAATCAGGTGGACAATGCATTAGTTTCTCTCAATACTCAATATCCTAACTATAAAGAGATAATTATATTTAGCAGTACATCTCAATCTTCTTATAGTAAGTTTTCTATGACATCTTCATGTGCATTCAGATCAACACAAAAGCTTAATATTCAAGCGAAGCACAAGTCCAGCCTATACTCAAGGGTAGAGAAATAAACTCTGACCTTTGATGAGAAGTACTGTAAAGTCATGTTGCAAAGGATGTGAAGATGGGGTTGCTGGGAGTTGTAAAGAATTAAGGCCATTGTAATCAATACATCACAGTAAATGTGTTTTATTTTGTTAAAATCACAAAAGCTTGAAACTTAATATGAAGTAAATTTTTTTAAAATAAAGGAATTGTGTGAGGATGAGGGAAAAACAAAAACAAAAACACTGACTTCGGTGACAAGAAAAATAATGTCTTGATGTTTGGAAAATATGAGAACACAAATATGGGATGTATAAAAGTTAAACATATATATATATATATATATATATATATATACTGCATTCAATCTATACTGCCCTGTGTATTATTAAAAAGGAAGATTGAGCAGAGACCCAACTCAGCAGAAAGGCAAGTGATTTGCATATGTATGGGTACAATTTCAGAATGGGAAAAAATTTCTCCCAACTTGGGAGAAGATAGAAAAAACAATTATTTCATGAACAGATTTTTTTTAATGTTTGCATTTCCTTTATTATGTAAATTGATGCATCATAGCAAAGACTCTGGAGGTTCCAAATATTTATTTTACATCACGATAGGTGTTTTTAAATAAAATCTCTTTAATCCCTTATTTAGAATTGGAAAATGTATAAATGACAGCACAATCTACTTAATGATTGCCTGAGAGTGAAATTAAAATGTATCAGTAAGAAAGTGTCTTTCTTTATTGTTGATTTAGTTGCATCTCTGAGCCTAGTTTCCCTACGAATAGCTTATTTTTCATACAAGACATGCTGGCATTTCCTAAATAAACAAGAAAATCTGTCTCTGATATGGGATTAATTCTGTTTAGGGATTCACAGAGGTAGATTCGTTGAGGAAGGGGGTTTGAAAAACTGTTGAATAAATGTCTGATATGTTTTCTGCTGTAGCTAAACAAGATTTAATGCTTAAAATAAGTCTTGAATAATGCCCATGACTCTATGATTGATATATATATATTTAAGACAGTATGAAGGCTTAGAGAAATATTCTTATGCACTGCACACTGATTACACGTCCTGTTCTATTTGTTCTTCTCTTAGTTTTGTGAAACAGAGGATTTATTGTTTTAACTTTTCCTGGATAAACATTAGAAAAATACTCACAAAAAGAATGTGCTAAATTTGCAGCTATATTCTTGTGCCTTACTGCTCACAAACCTTTCTGGTAACCCTTTAAAGTTTAGGACTACCTAGTTTAGTTGTTTTCTTCTTAGGATCATCTGGCTTTATTTTTTTCTTACCAGAGTATTCATTCATTTATTTGCTCTATTTTTTTTTTTTTTTGGTGTTGTTCTTGATCCATTCTCAAATATTTATTGTGTACTGTACTCCATTAAGATGTAATTACCTTGGATACCATTCATTCAGAGAATTTTCATCTATTTTCTAATATTTGAAACAGCTAATCTGAATAATGAAACCAAGTTAAGAAGACCACCATGCTTTCTGGAATATCTCCACTATTGTTGTTGTTATGTGCCATCGAGTTGGACCTGACTCATAGCGACCCCTCCTTAGGTTTCCAAGGCTATGGAAGTAGATTGCCCCATCTTCTTTCCGAGAAGTGGTTGGTGGGTTTGAATCACCAGCTTTCTGGTTAGCAGTCAATTGCCTTAGGTACTAGGCTACTATATCTCCACTATATTAGTGTGCATTTCAACAGGTGTCTTCTGGAGCTAACAATCAAGTCTTCCTCTCCTAGTCTGAAAAAGTAAACTTGACTGAGAATTTTAGACCAGGTAGGAGGAGCACCTAATGCCAACCACAATAAGGTGTACAACACATTAGTACATCTCAATGTACAATCTATAAAGAGTTAGTTTTATTTAGTTGTACATCTCACTTTTCTTGTGACAAGTTTTCTATGATATTTTCATGTGAATTAAGACTGACACTAAAGCCTCTATTCAGTGCTTTTAGAAACCACATGTTTCCATTAAATTTTATTAATTTTACTGTTCATGATACATGATAAAACTATATCAAGTGACTAACAATCCTTTCAGGAACACTACAGGAGACAATGTAACTTAAAGTTTAAGAATTGATGCTCTGGGGTAAGCCTTTCCTGCTCTGTCATTTACTAGTTTGGTGAACATGGGAAAAATATTTAAAATTTTGTGTTTCTATTTTTTTTAACTGTGAATTGTAATAAAACTGTGTTGTTTCTGCATACCATCATGTTGATTTTGACTTATACAGACCTCATCTGGTTTTTATATGATGAATAGAACTTCCCAATAAAATTTTCATGGCAAGAATATCTAGTAGAGAAGCAGATCACCAGGCTTTCCTGGTTATAATTAACCTCTCTAAATTTCAATTTGACTGAGAATAAAATAAGGTAACAATAATAACTACTGTCTGAGATAGTTTTGAAGATTAAATTAAATCTTATGGATAAATTTTTAGACTAGTGCATGACATTATTATGATCACTACTTGTTACTGATTATAACTGTTATTAATATTAAAACTAGTGACTTTAAACACCATCATACACTCACTATTTAAATTCTTACTGGAATCACTCATGGTCTTTGTAAGCTATAAATGTCCCTTATATTTCCTGCCCAACACTCAACGTTCAATTTGTAGTACTGTGATGTCATGCATATTGCTGTAATACTAGAAGGAAAGTATGCCACCAGTATTTCAAATACCAGCAGGGTCATCAGTTAACATCACAGAACACACACACTAAGACAGACTAGGAAGATGACCTGACAATATATTCCTGAAAAAAATTGGCCAGTAAAAATTTTATGTACAACACTAGAAAGTTTTCTGATATAGTGCTGGAAGATGGGTCCATGGAGTTAGAAGACACTCAAAATATAACTGAGGAAGAGCTGCCGCCTCACAGTAAAGTCGACTTTAATGACATGTATGGAGTATAACTGTCAGGACCTTCAGTTGCTGAAATGGCATGACTCAACATGAGAAAAAACAAAACAGCTGTGAATATCTGTTAATAATCAGAGCATGAAATGTACAAAGTATGAATCTAGGAAAACTGGAAGTTGTCAGAAATGAAATTGAATGCATAAAGATTGATATCCAAACCAATAGTGAGCTGAAATGGACTGGTATCAGCAATTTTGAATCAGACAATCATATGGTCTACTATGCTGGAAATAACAAATTGAAGAGAAATGGTATCACATTCATTACCAAAAAGAACATTTCAAGATAAATCCTGAAGTACAATGTTGTCAGTGATAGGATAATATCCACATGCCAACTTGGAAGACCATTTAATGTGATTATTATTCAAATTTATGCACCAAATGCTAATGTCAAAGAAGAAATTTAAGATTTTTACCAACTTCTGAAGTATGAAATTGCTCAAGCAAGCAGTCAAGATCCATTTATAATTACTTGTGATTGGAATGAGAAAATTGCAAACAAAGGAAAAGGATCAGCAGTTGGAAAATAAGGCCTTGTGAAAGAAATGACACCAGAATCAGAGATCTCTTGATAGAATTTTGCAAAATCAGTGAAACATTCATTGCAAAAATAAAATTTTTTTTAACAAATAAATGATGACTATACAGGTGGACCTTATTGGATGGAATAAACAAGGGCCAAATTGACTACATCTGCACAAAAAGATGATGGAGATGCTCACTATCCTGAGCCAGAACAAGGTCAGGAGCTGACTGCAGAACAGATCCTCAATTACTTAAAAACAAGTTCAAATCGAAGTTGTAGAAAATTAAAACAAGCTCATTAGAGCCAAAGTATGACTTACAATATGTCTCACCCAAATTTAGAGATAATCTCTAGAATAGTTTTGACACATTGAACACCAATGACTGAAAATAGATGAATTGAGAAATGACAGCAAGAACATTATACATGGTCTTACAAGAGGAAACAATGGGCCATTAAAAAGAAAGGAAAGAAAGAAAAGGCCAAAATGGATGAAAAAAGAAACTCTGAAACTTGCTCTTAAAAATAAAGTAGCTAAAGTAAATGGAAAATTTAAATAGTAAAAAACCTGAAAAGATTTCAAAGGGTGGCACAAGAAAACAAACTAAAGTACTATAATGAAATGTGCAAAAATCTGCGGTTAGAAAGCCAAAAGGAAGAATAAACTCAGCATTTCTCAAGCTGAAAGAATTAAAAATGTTCAAGCCTCAAATTGCAACATTGAAGGATTTCATAGGCAAAATATTAAATGATGCAGGAAGCATCAAAAGAAAATGGAAGACTTGGAACAAAATCCAAAAACTCAATAATGACCAGAATTACTGATCAGATGAAATCTGGTGAGACTCCCAATTGAAATACATTTGGTGCCTGGAATAAAACTTACCCCCAGGGGTGGGCTCTCTGCCCAATAGTTAACAAGATGTGCATGCAGACCACTCAACCCAGGATGCCACACCCACACACTCAATGGTAATACATCCCTTAGAGCAATAGACCATGGGACATCAAAGGACCAACATTCAAACTGAGGAAATGCAGGACAAACAGGAGTACATAATTATGAGGGGCGCAGGGGGAGGGTTGCAGGGTAGGGAGGGGAGGAGACTGGGTTAGGGTTGGACATGGCAAATTGGGAATGAAACTAAATGTACGCATGACCTTGAATGTAAAACAAGCTCTTAAAATAAAAATAAATAGGTAAATAAAAATAAAGAAAATGGAAGGAATACACAGAGTCACTGTAACAACAACAACAAAATAGTGTTTCACCATATCAGGAGGTAATATATGATCAAAGACCAATGGTATTAATAGAAGAAATCCAAACTGCACTGAAAGCATTGTGAAAAATACAGGCTCCAGGAATTTGCAGAATACCAGTTGAGATATTTCAACAGATGCAATGAAAAATAACTTGTCTATCTCAAGAAATTTTAAAGACAGCTATCTGGCCAACTGACTGGAAAAGATTCATATTTGTGACCATTTGAAAGAAAAATGATCCAACAAAATATTGATATTAATGAACACTATAATATCACACACAAGTAAAATTTTGCTGAAGAAATTCAGAAATGGTTGATGTCAGATAGATCTTGGCTGAAAGTATAGAATTCTAGAAAGATGCTTACCCGTGTTTTATATACTATCAAATGCATTTGACTGTGGGAATTATAACAAATTATGGATAACATGGTGAAGAATGTAAATTACAGAACACTTAACTGTGCCCGTGAGGAACGTGTACATAGACCAAGAGGAAGTCATTCAAACAGAACAAGGGGATAATGCATGTTTTAAAATCAGGAAAGGTGTGTGTCAGAGGTGTATCCTTTCACAATACTTATTCAATCTGTCTGATGAGCAAATAATATGAATATCTTGATTATATGAAGAAGAATGAGGTACCAGGGTTGGAGGAAGAGTCATTAACAATTTGTATTATGCTGATGTCACAACCTTGTTTGCTGAAAATGAAGAGGTCTTGAAGCACTTACTGGTGAAGATCAAAGACTACAGCCTTAAATATGGATTACATCTCAACATAAAGCAAAGATCCTCACAACTGGAACAATAAGCAACATCATGGTAAATGGAGAAAAGATTGAAGTTGTCAAGGATTTCATTTTATTTGGATCCACACAGTCAATGCTCTTGGAAGCATCAGTCAATAAAAAAATCAAATGTTGCATTGGACAAATGTGTTTCAAAAGACCTTTCTTAAAGTATTAAAAGAGGAAAGACATCATTATGAGGACTAAGGTGTGTCTGACCCAAGACATGATATTTTGAATCATCTTTTCTACTCTACATTAAGCTGGTGAAAATAGAGACCCTGGTTATGATGTTAACTGTATTATCCCCAATTTTGAGAAAATGAAACACAAGAAAGACTCAGTCATATTATAAGAATAAAATATGTATTTCATAAGGATCCATTATTTAAAAATTTTGAAAGAAAAGTTATAAATTGGGAAAAGAATACATATTTTTAACTAATAGTCTAGGGGATCATAAGAAAATTATATCTTTAGGAAACAAAAGTAAATAAAAAGGTGCTTGATAAATTTACCTATCAAAATCAATTGAATTTACATTTTATCATTTGTTACAAATTTCTCAAGTTGAAAAATTTCCCCAAAACCTATAATTCTTATAGTCAATATTTTATTTGCTACAAATTCAATCTGTATCCCATTTTAACTCTTAGGTGTGTTTTCATATAATGCACAATTCAGTTGCATTTGAAATTTTGGAGAATTATGTGAGCTCTTATATAATAATTTGCATTTAACTTCAGCATATTCTAGAACATTTAATCTAAATTGCTCATAAATTGTATTGAGAGGTTAGATTTCTGATTTGAAATCTTCCTATCATCATTTGTTTATTGTTAGAGTGGGGTGTCACCACTTGTCTGTTTGTTCTACTGTGGTGGCATTCATGTTGCTGCGATGCTGGAAGCTATGCCGGGCAGAGTCACCCATGGTAGACAGGTTTCAATGGAGCTTCTAGAAAAAGACAGACTAGGAAGAAGGACCTCATCAGACCCACTTCTGAAAAAGTTTGCCACTGAAAACTATGAATAACAATGAAGCTTTGTTTGATATAGTGCTTGAAGATGAGCTCCTCAGGTTGGAAGGCACTCAAAATACCATAGCAGAATACCTGCCTCCTCAAAGTATAGTTAGCCTTAACATGATTCTAATAAAGCTTTTGAGACTTTCTTTTGCTGATATGGCATGACTCAAAGGGCAAAGAAATAGCTACAAAGATCCATTAATAAACAGAATGTAGAATTATGAAGTATGAATCTAGGAAAATTGCAAGTTGTCAAAAATGAAATGGCTTGCCTAAAAATTGATATTCCAGGCATTATTGAGCTGAAATAGACTTATATGAGCCATTTGACTTGAACAATCCTGTGGTCTACTATGCTGGGAATGACAAATTGGAGAGGAATAGTGTCACACTCATCATCAAAAAGAGTATTTCAAAATCTATCCTAAAGTACAATGGTCATGTTGAAAAATTTCTGACAAAGTCAGTGATGAGATAATATTCACACACCTACAAGGATAACCAGTTAAGACTACTATTATTCAAAATTTTTCATCAATCAGTAAAGCCAAAGATAAAGAAATTTAAGATTTTTACCAATGTCCACAGTCTGCAATTGACCACATGCAATCAAGATGTATTGCTATTACTGGTGATTGGAATATGAAAGCTGAAAGCAAGGAAGAAGCATCAGTAGTTGCAAAATATGTCCTTAGTGATAGAAATGATGCAGGAGATCACATGATAGAATTTTGCAAGACCAATGACTTTGTAAATACCAACATTACAAATACCTTTTTCCAAAAACATAAATGGTGACTATACATATGCACCTAACCAGATGGACTAACTAAAACCAAACCAAACTCACTTCCATTGACTTGATTCTGACTCATAGTGAACCCATTTGGGTTTCTGAGGCAGTAAATCTTTACGGAAGTAGGTTGCTCAGTCTTCCTTCCATGGAGTGTTGGAACCACCAACCTTCTGGTTAGCAGTCAAATGCCTTAGGCACTACACCACCAGAGCTCCTTAACCAGATTGACTACACAGCAATCAAATCTACTATATCTGTGGAAAGAGACGATGGAGAAGCTCAATGATATTAGTCAGAACAAAGCAAGGGGTTGACTGTAGAACAGACCATCATTTGCAACTTCAGTGGAAACTGAACAAAATTAAAACAAACCAATAAAGAGCTAAAACACACCCTGAGTATATTCTACCTGAATTTAGGGACCAATTGAAGAACAGATTTGATGCATTGGACACCAATGATCCAAGACAAGATGAGTTGTGAGATGACATTAAAGACATCATGCATGCAGAAAGCAAAAGATCGTTAAATAAGTCAGGAGAGGAAGAAAAGACCAAAACAGATGTCAGAATAAACTATGAATCTTGTTCTTAAATGGAGAGTAGCTCAAGTGAATGGAGCAAATGATGAAGTAAAATGATGATTTAAAAGGGCAGCTTGAGATGACAAGTATTATAATGAAATGTGCTAGTGATTAGAAAACCAAAAGGGAAGAACACACTAAGCATTTCTCAAGCTGAAAATACTGAAGATAAAAATCAAGCCTCAAGTTGCAATATTGAGGAATTCTACAGACAAAATATTGAATGATGTAGGAAGCATCAAAAGAAGATAGAAAGAGTAGAGTCTGAGTACCAAAAAGAATTGGTTGATGTTCAATTATTTCAGGAGATAGCATATGAAGAACCAATTGTACTGAAGGAAGGTATTCATGTTCCTCTGAAGGCATTGATGGAAAAAAAAAAAGTCTCCAGGAATTAATGGAATACCCATTTAAACTTTCCAGCAAATGGATGCAGAATTGGAGGCACTCACTTATTGATGCCAAGAAATTTGGAAGACAACTGTCTGACAACTGACGGGAAGTGGTCCATATTTGTGCCCATTACAAAGAAAGATGATTCAAAACAATGTGCACATTTTTGAGCAATATTATTAGTAGCACATGCTAGTAAAATATTTCTGAAAATAATTTTAAAATGGTGACAGCAGTACATTGACAGGGAACTGCCAGAAATTTAAGCCGAGTTCGGAAGAGAACATGGAATGAGGGATAACACTGATGTCAGATGTATATTAGCTGAAAGCACAGAATTGAAGAAAGATGTTTACCTATATTTTTTTACTATGCAAATACATTCAATTATGTGGATCGCAACAAATTATAGATAACATTGTGAAAAATAGAAATTCCAGAACACTTGATTGTGTCTATGAGGAACCTGTACGTAGACCAAAAGGCAGTCATTTGAACAAAACAAGGGGATACTGCATATTTTAAAATCAGGAAAGGTGTGTGTCAGGGTTGTATCCTTTCACCATCTTTATTCAATTTGCATGCTCAGCAAATAATAGAGTAGGGATTATATGAAGAAGAATGAGGTACCAGGATTGGAGGAAGATTCATTAACAATGTGTATCATGCACATAACACAACATTGTCTGCTGAAAGTGAAGAGGTCTTGAAGCACTTAGTGATAAAGATGAAAGACTATAGCCTTAAATATGGATGACAACTCCACATAAAACAAAAATCCTTATATCTGGATCAATAAACAACATCCTGATAAACACAAAAAGAGTGAAGCTGTCAAGGATTTCATTTTACTTGAATGCACAATCAATGTCCATGGAAGCAGCATCAAAAAATGAAATGACATTGTTCTTGTTACCTAATGCCACTCTGATAAGAATATACTACAAATGGGATGGTTTGAACAAACAGGAGTTTATTCTTACAATTTGGAGACATTAAGTCCAAGTTCAAAGCGCCAGGCTCTAGGGACTGGGTGAAAGTCCCTCAACCTTGGTGTTCAGCTCTGCCTCCTGCTCCTGGCCCACTGGAGCTAGAGGCTTTTCTTCACTCAAACAGCTGCTGGCTGCTGAGACTGACAAACCCAAGGTTGACAAGTAAAAAGGCACAATCCCAATGTTACCAAACCACACAGCAGGCCATTAATTTAAGTCCGTTGAAAGTTCCATGGTCAGCAGAGCATGGCAGGCTGGTGAACAATGACTTGGCTATATTCAGGGTTCAAGTGTGCCATAAGCTAGAGACCATTCCCTAAAGCTTCTCCTTATATACAGGAAGCAAACCACATCCCTAAGGCAGCTACTCAGCTGCTCACAGTATCTTTCACCATGGAGTTGATTACTAGTCTCATCATAGGAAATACCACCACTGGCTGCCCAGCCACTCAACCAGGGCCAGCCAAGTTGACATACAGAGTTAACTACCACAGAGATGTTTCACTGAACAAATGTCTTGCAAAAAACCTCTTAAAATGTTAAAGAATAAATATGTCACTTTGAGGAGTAAAGTGTGCCTGACTCAAGCCATGATATTTTTTACTTTTTTTAATTATTATTTTTTAAATCCCCTTACACACATCAAACCTGGCTCTTAATTATTTGTCCATTTTCCTTTCCTTTCTGTCCCCTCCCATCCCTGATAACCAACAAAGAATGTTTCCTTCCCCGAGTAAGCCTTTCCTTGACTATTAACAATAATGGTCTCCTATTGTCCCTCTGTGGTTTGATTTATTTCACCCAGGAAAATGTCCACCAAGTTCATCTACATTATGAAGTGATTCGCTGGTTTTTCATTGTTCTTTAAGGTTACACAGTATTCCATTGTGTGTATGTACCGTAGTTTGATTATCCATTCATCTGTTGATGGGCACTTAGATTGTTTCCATCTCTTTGATACTGTAAATAATGCTGAGATGAACATAGATGTGCATATATCTATTTTTATTCTGGGTCACACCTCTTTAGGATATATTCTTGGTAATGGGACTGCTGGATCAAACGCTAATTTTATTTCCAACTTTTTAAGGAAGCACCATACTGTTTTCCACAGTGTTTGTACCATTTCACAGTTCCACTAGCAGTATATGATAGTTCCAGTGTCTCCATATCCTAGCCAGTATTTGTTGTTTTCCTGTTGAACTTTTTTATTATTGCAAGAGTGAGATATTTCGCTGTTGTTTTGATTTGCATCTCCCTAATGACTAATGGCCATGATTTGTTCATGTGTTAATTGGCTGTCTGAATATCTTCTTTGGTGAAGTGTCATTCATAGCCTTTTCTCATTTTTCAATTGGATTTTTTGTCTTTTTGATATTGAGTTGTTGAAGTTTTCTCTAAATTTTAGTCATAATTCCCTTGTCAGATATGTTGATGCCAAATATTTTTTTTCCTCATCTGTATGCTTCTTTTTCACACTTTTGGAGAAGTCTTTTGATGCACATAAGAATTTAATTTTTAAAAGGTCCCAGTCATATAGTTTCTCTTCTGCTCTTTGTGTATTTTGGTTATACTTGATAGTCTATTTATGCCATAAACTAGGGCCCCTTAGTTTGTCCCTATTTTACCTTTGATGAATTTTATAATTTTGGGTTTTACATTCAGGTCTTTAATCCCTCTTGAGTTTGTTTTTGTGTATGATGCGAAGTATGGATCTTGTTTAATTCTTAAACAATGTAAATGGATATCCCAGTTTTGCCAGCATCACATTTTGAAGAGACCGTCTCTTGCCCAGGGGGAAGCCATGGTATTTTGAATCATCTGATATGTGTGCAAATGCTGAACAATGAATAAGGAAGACCAAAGAAGAATTGATGCCTTTGAATTATGATGCTGGTGAAGAATATTGAATATACCATGCACTGCTTGAAGAATGAACGAATCTGTCTTGGAGGAAGTACAGCCATAATGTTCTTTAGAAGCAAGAATAGCTAGAGTTCTTCTTTAGTACTTTGGTCATATTAGTAACAAGTATCAGCCTCTGGAGAAGGACTTGAGGACATAATGTTTGGTGAAGTAGAATGTCAGTGAAAAAGGGGAAGAACCTCAAGCAGAAGGACTGACACAGTGGCTGTGACACTTGCCTCAAGCATGGCAATGATTGTGAGGATGGCACTGACTGGGCACTGTTTCTTCTTCTGGGCATAGCATCACTATGAGTGGGAACAGATTTGATGGAACCTAACAACAAAGGCTAGTTGATCAATCTGGGTCTAATTAGGACACAGAAATCACACAGCAATTTGAACAGCAAAAGTTTAATATGGAAAATTATTTAACTATAATAGGGAAGTGACACTGAAGATCTACAGAAAACTCTAAATAGTACTCTAGGACTACATGAGAGGATGAAGGGAAAGACAATTTAGAGGGGGCCCTTTCTCAAAAGCTGGGTTTCAGACTCATTGGAGAAGGTATGGTTGCTATCTACTATACTATATAGCAGGGAAGTTTGCAGGGTTGCCCTGGCCAGACTTTGTACAAAATTACCAAGAAATCAGGAAGCAACTGTCTGGCATACCAGATGAAGGAGGTTAGCAAGAAGGTATGCAGAGGGAGTAAGGTGTTAGGAGTCTGTTTGCTGGTGGTGACACTTGGCCTGACATGCAAGGTGGCTGTGTTTGTAGAGCAATGGGACACAACTCCTCCAGGTGTAGGCAGGCAGAAGCTGGTGGCCAAGTGTTCAGAGGGAGTTGAGATGTTATTTCAGGTGAGAGACCTGGAACTTGGAGTAGTCAGTGGGTCGCAGCCTGTACCACAAGATTTCTGATATGGGGCAAAGTGACACTGGATATTTCTACAAACATGAATTAATGATAAATTGTGCAGAAACAAAAAAGCAGCACTTACAGAACCAGGAAGAGAAGTCCTCTTTCTCTTACAGTGTCAGTTGAGTGCCTTCCATTAGTAAAGCTTAACATCACACTCAATGTAAAGGGGAAGTGACATAAAGGACAAAGAGTTCAGCCCATCATTGCAGAGCAAGTACTGGGGAGTAAATTTGGAGCTGAGAGGCAAATACATTGATAATGAGCACAGTTCACTCCATTGGCTATTCAGCTTCCACATACACTCTAATACATACACCTGAACCCTTGTAAAATGATAAGACAACCCTAAGTGTCAAAACAACACTCTGCTGCAATTATAAATAAATCTGGCTATTTCAGTGTTTTGATTCAAATTTACTTGTTAGCTCACATTTATTTTTTAGTTCATTTGGAAGAGGAGACTGTCCGGCACAATTCCCCATCAAGCTCTCAGTCAGATACTTGGGCTGCTTCCTTTTGGAAATCTATGACTTATGCTCCTTTGTTTCTTAATTGTGGAGGGAGAGAGAGACTATAAATACATCCATTCTTAGCTACCTCAGTCAAGGGAAATAGCCCTACATTTCTTTTACTGATGCTCTATTACAAGACTTTAACATGATCTTACCTAAAACTTTGGGGCTAAGAAAATATAAAGGGGCATGTGAATACTTGGTGAGCACCAGTGGTCTCTATCACAGTTTGACAAAGAGCATAATCTACTTTTGATCCTTTATAATTTACCAAAATTTAGCAAAATAAGGACTGAGAGCTATGAAAATAAAGATATGTATGATTCTACTGTTTTCACAAAAGGTAAAGTTTATTATTCAGTGCTGTTTTCTGAATTTTACTTTGGAATTTTTAGTTGCCCTGAGCTATTATTTATTGCAAAATATTTCTCATGGGTGTGTCATTAAATGGAGGCTTAGTCACTTGTCTCCAAGGAAAACAAAATAGGATTTGGCCTTTCATGCTTCAGTAAAAATGACAACAGGAAATAATTTCTAACTTGCAAAAATAAGAAAGAATTTAAAAGTTAGTTGTATTTTCATGCAATACCGATTTATTTCAAACTGTTTTCTAATAAAGGCACTTGCAAATAGTGCTGCAAATAAGAACTAAATTAAAACAAAACATGAAAGATGCCTATATAGTTCACATTTGCTGTGCAATTATCCCCTGAATAAGCCTTATTACTGACTTTTACCATGCAGATTCATCATTTCACATTTTTAAATAGAAGATTTAACATGCTTAGTAGACTTATGGGAGCTCTAGTAGAATAGTGTCTAAGGCACTTGACTGCTAACCAGAAGGCTGGCGGTTCAAACCCACCAGCCACTCCTCGGAAGGAAAGTTGGGCAATCTACTTATGTAGTGATACTGCCTTTGAAACCCAAGGAGGGGTCGCTGTAAGTCGGGTCCAACTCGACGGCAAATAACAACAACAACAGCAGTACACTTACACTCAGTGGTAGAAATAGACAGACCCATGTGTTAACATTTTTGAAAGCACTGGTGATCCAGTAGAAATATATCTGAAGATATGTATATAAAAATAAAAGTGAACAGAAGTAAATGTATCTAGAAAAATAACTAAATGTATATGTATCAAATGTCAATACTGGTAACACATAGATGATAGATGATAGATAGATAAATGATAGAGGTAGATGATAGATAGGTAGATAGATAGATAGGTAGATGATAGCTGTTATCAAGTAGACTTCATCTCATGATACCTTTAAGTACAAAAATACAAAAAGATGCCCAGTTCTGCATCTGCCTCACAACGGTGCTGCTATTATGATCTATCTCACCAAGGTTCTCCACTGTACTTGTTACCCCTCTACTTCACCAAACAACCTGTTTTTCTCTAGCAATTGATCCTTTTTGATATGTCCACAGTAAGTAAGTAGGAAAATGTTTTGGTGAGATTCATAAGGTTTTACATTGGCAAATTTTTGGATATAGATCACCAGAGCTTTCTTCCTAGACTGTCTTACTCTGAAGTTTCCCTGAAAACAGTTGGCCACCAGTAAAGTGACTGTACCAGTACCTGAAATGCCAGTTGCATAGCTTCCAGCATCACAGCAACGTCCAAGCCACTACAATATGAAAAAATGACAGACAGGTAATGGTTATGGATATGGTAAAATTATGGGTATTTTTTTTTTTTTTTTTTTAGGATTTGGGTGAAGATTTATAGAGTAAATTCACTTTTCATACAGCAGTTCACATATACTTTGTCTCATGTCATTGACCAAAATTTACAATGCAGCAGCTCCCCTCCCACTTCCTCCCCATAGTTACCTCCTCCCAGTGTCCATCCCTTCATACTCTTCTGCACCCTGAGCTATCTCCCTGTGCATAAGCAGCCCTTCCTTCTCCCATGATTGTTCTCTCCAGGGCATGTGTCTACTTGAGGTAAATGTTTAACTCACATGCCTGTACTTTGTTTGGCTGGAAACCACAGGTGTGGGTTCAATTCCAGACCTGAAGGGCAGCTAGGGGCCATAGTCTCAGTGGTTACACCAGGCTCTATTGGACCAGCAAACCTGGTCCCCACCTTCTTTTTTTTTTGCCTCCAAATGATTTTGAGTTTTGTACCACATTGTTCTCCCTCTTTATGTAGGATCTCCTACATCCCTTCCAAGTGGATGGCAGTGGTAGCTGGGCACCATCTAGTTCTTCTGGTCTCATAGTTGTATAGGTTGCAGATCGGATGGTGTACCAGTCGCTAGGACTGATTATTTCCATTAATTTTGCTTTTCTTCTTTCTTCTTGACGAGGAGACACCCATTGTTGCATCTAGATGGCAGCTTCCTAGCTTTTAAGGTCCCAGTCGCTACTCGCCAAAGTAGTAGGTGGAACAATGTTTTGTATGGTATGTTATGCCAATTGAGCTTGATGTCCCCTGCGACTATGGTCCCAAGCCCGCAGGATCAACTACTCGGTCCCTCTGGGTAGCTGGCTGTGACCAAGTAATGACCATAACCTTGCCCCTTGTCAGCTCTACTATACACCTGGGAATTCTGATCATTCACATGAACTTATAGGCCCATTGTCTGCCAACCCTATATATGATCTTGGATACACTCTCCATTTAGACATACCTAATTGTTTAGCTTGTTCACCCATCTATCCATCCCTATACCCATGTTTGCTTTCACTGACAACTCATTACTGTATATGCAAAGGGGTTCATATTTGTTGTCTGTACTGCCCATGTAACTCTCTATGTCTTTCTCATCCTCAATGCTGCCATATTGGTCACTCACATTTGGTACATTGCCCTTCTCTTCAATAATTATGGGTGTTTTTGTTTTTCTTTTTCCTTCTTGCTATACTTTTCTGCATTTTCAAATTATTTTATTTGTCCTTTTTTTTTTTTAACAAAAACATGTATTGTTTTATAATTGGAAATGAAAATGAAAGCTTATGGTCATGTGTGACACATGCCTATGTTTCATGAATGCATCAAACATTAAGAAGCCTGGCCTGTCTTAGGAAAATCATCTTCTGGCACTGATGATATAATAAAAAAATAACCTTAATGAGACCAATGATCCTGATATGGAGGATTTAGAAAAAGTGGAAAATGTAAAATTGACTGTAGAAGATTAACATCATATATTCATATTTATTTGGCCTGAGTTTGTCTGGAAAGGACAACATTTTAATAACATTTCATTATATCCTTCTTATGTTCCTCAATAAAGTTTTAAAATATTCTCTAAAATTTTCTTGTACTAACTTTTAAATATTTATTTCAATAATCTTTATTGTTTTATTGGTTATTGTGAATGGGATGCTTTTTATCAGTATTGTTATATATTTTCAAAGTAGTTGTTTCTGATATAAAAGAATACTAATCACTTGGGATATTGAGCTTATATCATGCAAACTTACTAAATTCTCTTATTATTTTTATTATTTGTCTTTAAATATTATTGGGTTTTTCTTGTGGGCAATCATATATTTTTGGAATAATGGTAATCTGATTTATTTCATTTGAAACTTTATTTCTCTTGTATCTTTTTCTTGTCCTATTTTGTTAGCTAGTCCTTCCAGTAAATGTAGAAGTAGTACTGATTATCTTTCTCTGGTTTCTTATTTCATGGGAATATATTTATCCTTTGATCATTGACAATAAAAAAACTTTGTGGCTCAATCAGGTTAACAAAATTTATTTTATATTCCCAGATCGCTAACACTTTTTAATAGGAACCAAGTATCTGATTATTTTTGTGCATATTTTTTTAAAGATATTAATATCTATTGCAACTCCTGGATGAAACTCAATTTGGTTGTGGTGTGTTCTTTTTGAAATATGTGGCTGGTTTTGGTTTACTAATTATTAAGGGTACTCATTACTAAATGAAATTGACCTAAGATTGTCTAAACTCATATTATTCTTAAGGACTTTGGATGTCAAGGTGATATATTATGTAACAGAAACACGTTTGGAGCTTTCCATCTTCTTGATAAAAACTAGAATGATCTATTCTTTAGAACTTGGCAAAACTCACTTGTAAAATTCTCTAGAAATAGAATTTGTATTGTGGGTATTTTTAAAGTTTGGGTTCAATTTTTATAACAGCTTTATTCTAATCCTAGCATTGATCCAAATGCCAAAATAGGGGCGAAAACCAAATCCAGTCTATTGCTTGTTTATGTAAACAAATTTTATTGGAACAAAGCCACATCCATCTCTTATGGTTGCTGATTACTGCTCCTACATTAGAACAGCAACATCGATTACAGAAAATATAGCCTGCAATGCTTAAATTTTTACTCTCTGGCTCATTACAAGAAAAGTTTGCTAGCTCCTAATTCTTACTTTATTTTGGAAATTTTTTTATTCTGTAAAATTGTCCAATCATTTGAAAATTACAAATACACTGATATAATGTCAATTATTATTCTTTTACCATATTTAATTTATATGACTTTCTGGTTAATGTCTCATATTATCCTAAATATTTGTCATTTTTATTTTGCTTATTCATTACCCATGAATAGTTTAGAAGTTTAATTAATTGGTTTGTTTTATAATTCAGAAATTTGAGGCTATTAGCTTAAAAAAAACCTGGCAAAAAAGCAAATATTTTCCCATAAAATTTTAGTTCTTTTGATATTGTGTAACTGTCAGTATGATCAAAGCTAATTGGTATGCCAAAAGAAAGTATATGGACAGATCTGGACTTGAATGTTTAGTAACCCTTTGTTTTGTAGTGGGACCTTGAGGAAATTAATTCAACTTTTCTAAAATCCATCTTTCATCTCTGTATTATTAGAATTTAACAGACAATTTTGAATATCACAGAGTTGTATTTTACCTATATCTTGCCTCAGAAAAAAATCTCAAATTGACTCAATTAAATTCCACCTAAGTACAAAAGTAGAGAAGTCTTCTCTTTCCTCACCTTAGCCATTCTTTAGCAGTTTAGCAAACAATCCTCTATGGAAGATGAGTGTGACATAAACTTAAAACTGTATGATTCTAGTGAAAGTTGTTGTTGCTGTTAGGTGCTATCATGTTGGCTCTGACATATAGGGACCTGTGTACAATAGAGTGAAAAGAGAAGCAGGTAAATTAGGTAGAAGTCTTTGGAGCAAAGTATAGGAAAACCTACGGGCATCAAATTTTCTTGATAGCCAACTAGTGTCATGTTGAACTGATGTCAAAAGGAAGGGTTCACTAAGACACTAGGAAGGACAGCTATTGTATAGGTGTCATTGCAGTGCAGCTGGGAGAGTTTCCAAATTCTGATTTTGTTCTAGTTCTTAGTATTGGCAGTGAATTACGTGCCTTGGAGTAGAAAATGAGTGGTCTGCATGTAGTGACAACTCTCCTTTCCACAAGCTACTTCTAAATCTGGTCCCCTCATCCTTTTAATAATTTATATCCATTTATCTCTTTCTCTCTCCTGCATATCTTCTCTTCTCTTTCTCTCCTTTTATTATCTTGAATATATAGTCTCTCTCTTATTTATAATGATTTTCTACTCTATTTAGATTGCATACATTCCCCACATTTCTTTAAGTATGTGTTTGAAACCCCCAATCCGGGGTTATCCCTTTATTTATATTCACATGCTTATGCATCATCTTTGCCATGAATAGTTGTTGTTATGTGTTGTCAAGCTGGTTCCATAAGTAGGAAACATCAAATAACTATCTGACTCAGTGAAAAAGTGGGCAGAAGATAGAAGGAAATACTGACAATATAAATCTTATCAACTAACATTTCAAAAGGATCTTACCTCATGAGGATTAAAGAAGTTAGTGAATGTACAGTGTTTAGCACTGTGCTTACCACATTGTAAGTCTCAATATAACACTAATTTCTTGTGTTATATGATGTTTGCAGAGTCTGTTATTAGTAACCTGACTTAACTACATCCTACTGGCTGTCTGTGTCCTAGTACTTTGTATCTCTACTTAAGAATATGTTTATTTTACCCTACCTAAGCTACATAATGTTTTACTCCACGACATTTGTCAGCTCTTCTACAATTTTTAATGTATGAAGGAAGGAAGTGAATTTATGCATGAGTAGCTAATTTGGACATTAATTGTCCTCAGAACCAGTAGCAGATTTTTTCTGAGTTTAGTGTCACTAAGTTTATTGATCACTAAGGCTACAACTACACCTACTCCCTTATTGACTATCTTGTTATCTGATACTTTGCATTTATGAAAGTAATGACAACTCTATTATCCAACTATTTTGTGCATTAGCAATATATGTCTGGCAGTAATGAACACTGAAGTCTGAGATGAGAGTAACCCTAGCAATGAAGATTAAGACTATGTGTCAAATTTGCTGGGCCATAATTCTCAGTAGTTTGACAGTCATATAATGATATACTTTGTCAATTATATAATGTTGTAATCATCCTCCATTTTGTGATCCAATGTGGCCATCTTCCTGTTTTGTATAGCACCAATTTTTCATAGCAACCTGTTCCTTGGAAACTAACCATGCTGCTAAGTGTGGAATAGTTTATTTGGGTAACTCTATCCAGTTCTGGAAGCGTGACTCAAGAAAATAATGAAATGCATCGACAACAAATTTGACATTAGAGACTTGGCAAGATAATTTAAAATATATAAGAAATGACCCAATATGCTTCATTGATTTCACTTAGGGCTTTCATTTATCAGCAAAAAGAAATATGAACTGTGGGTAGAGTAAAATTATGACATAAAGATCACAGAAACTATTATAGATTTTAATATTTAAAACTAGCTTTTATGGAAAGAGCCTTCTGATTCTTAGAAGGAGGCCAAGTAGTTCAGTTTTTAAGCATTCAACTGCTAATCAAAAGGTCAGCATTCAAACCCATCAGCTACTCCCTGGTAGAGAGATGTGGCAATCTGCTTCCATGAAGAATATAGTCTTGGGAACGTTATGGGTAGTTCTGGTCTATCCTATAAATTCTCTATGAGTTGAAATGAAATTCAGGGCAACAGGTTTGGTTATTTTAGTTCTGAATTTTAAGGTCTGAGTTTGCTTATCATCTCTACCAAAAAAAAAAAAAAAAAAGTAGAAAATAATATGATTTCTCAGAATATCTTTTAATTGGAGATATAGCAACAATCATATCATAGGTTGTTTTGAGAGTTAAATGACATAATCCACTAAAGAAAATGGACACAGCAGTCAGCACATTGTGATTGTTCAATAAATACTACCTAGTAGGAGTTCTGGTACCATAGTGCCTAAGGCATTTGACTGCTAACCAGAAGGCTGGTGGTTCAAACCCACCAGCCACTCCTTGGAAGGAAGGTTG
>NW_006921753.1:5416307-5422643 GCF_000298275.1 Orycteropus afer afer
CCCACCAGCCACTCCTCGGAAGGAAGGTTGGACAATCTACTTCCATAGTGATACTGCCTCAGCAAACCCAAGGAGGGGTCGCTATGAGTCGGATCCGACTCAACGGCACATAACAACAACAACAACAACAACAACAACAACAACTGGAAGGTAACTTTAAAGTCCTTGGAAAGTCCTGTCCCTTAAGAGTGTAAATAGACATATTTGGGGACCTTGGGACTACACAAGATAATCATATTATTTATGGTGGGAGCTTTTCACTACACTTTATATTCTATGCTAATAAGATGATTTATAATAAAGGGTCTTGGGCTATGCAGTATCAGTTTGACCTTCGTAAGGGCTGGAAACTAAGATAAGCAATATGAGTAATCAAATGTGTGCATGCCCAAGCTACGATAAAATCTTTGGATACAAAGGCATGGGTGAGCTTTCCTGGTTAGCAATAGTCTGTGTATTGTCAGACATTGCTAATAGGAAGAATAAATTCTGTCTGCTCGACTCTACTGGCACTCTCTATTATGTTCCTCTTTCTTCTGGTGACATAGTGCCTAAGGCACTTGACTGCTAACCAGAAGGCTGACAGTTCAAACCCACCAGCCATTCCTCCAAAGGAAGATTGGGCAATATACTTCCGTAGAGATACTGCCACAGAAACCCAAGAAGAGGTCACTAAGAGTTGAATCCAATATTAATCTGTATTTTTTTGCTGTAATACTGCACTGAGCAAATCTTCTGCAAAAGATCTCTTCAAAATGCTGAAGAACAAAGTTGTCTCTTGGAAGACAAAAGTGTGACTAACATAAGCCATGGTATTTTCAGTCACCTCATATGCATGTGAAAGCTAGACAATGAATAAGGAAGACCAAAGAAAAGTTGATGCTTTTGAGTTGTGGTGTTGGCAATGAATACTAAAAGTGCCACGGACTTCCAGAAAAACTAACAAAGTTCCTGGAAGAAGTGTAGCTGGAAGGTTCCTTGGAAGAGAGAATGCTCAGACTTTGTCTTACTTACTTTGGTCATGTTGTCCAAAGGAACCATTCCCTGGAGAAGGATATCATGCTTGGTAAAGTGGAGGGTCAATGGAAAAGGAGAAGGCCCTCATTGAGATAGATTGACGCAGTGGCTGCAATGGTGGGCTCAAATGTATAGCAGAGATTTGAGGCTGGCACAAGACCAGGAAGTGTTTTGTTCTGTTGTGCATAGGGTCGCTATGAGTCTCAGGTGACTCCACTGACAGCTAACAATAACAACAACAACAAACTACAATAGTGAGTATTACAACTTTTCCAATTCCTGTGTATTATTCTAGCTAATTATTAAATGTGATGGCAGTCTCAGGGAACTTCTGAACTTTCAGTTGGTGTCAAAATTGAGGGTGGTCTTGGGAACTCCAGAATTTTCACATATATATTGGGCTATTAACATTGTTCCTCAGCTCAGAGTTGCTTTGTTAACTTCTTTTGATTACTTTTTCTCTCCCTTTTGGATGGTTGCTATTAGCATATCCTCAGTTTTCCTAATGTTATTCTACTATGTTTTATTGTTGCTGTTAAGTGCTGTCAGGTTAGCTCCTACTCATTAATAGCAACCCAAGTACAACAAAATGAAACACTACCTAGTCCTATGCCATCGTCAAAATCTTTGCTATGCCTGAGCCAATCCTTCAATTACCATGTCAATTCATCTCATTGACAGTCTTCCCCTTTTTCATGGACTCTCTACATTGACAAACATGATATTCTTCTCTAGGGACTGATCCCTTCTGATAACATAACCGAAGTACATGAGATGAAATCTAGCCATTCTTGTTTATGAGGAGCATTATAGCTGCACTTTTTCCAAGGCAGATTTGCTCATTCTTCTTGCACTCCATGGTATTTTCAGTTTTTTTTTTTTCCCCCAATATCATAATTCAGGCATCAATTCTTCTTAAGTCTTCCTTATTCATTGTCCAGTCACATGCATATGAGGCAATTGAAATACAATGGCTTGGTTCAGGCACACTTTAGTCTTCAAAGTGACATCTTTGTGAACAACTGAAAGATGTCTTTTACAACAGATTTGCCCAGTGCAACACATTGTGTTATTTCTTTACTGGTGCTTCTATGGGTATTAAATGTGGATCCAGGTAAATTGAAATCTTAGACAACTTCAGTCTTTTCTCCATTTATTGTGATGTTGCTTCTTGTTGTTGTGAGGATTTTTTTTCTTTATGTTCAGTTGTAATCTGTACTAAAGGCTGAAGTCTTTGATTTTCATTAGTAAATGTTTCAAGTCCTCTTCACTTACAGCAAGCATGGTTGTATCATCTATATATCACATGTTGTTAGTAAGTCTTCTTCCAATCCTGATGCCACATTCTTCTTCATATAGTGCAGTTTCTCTGATTATTTGCTCAGCATACAAATTGAATAAGTATGGTGAAAGATACAATGCTGACTCACAACTTTTCTGATATTACACAGTGCAGTTTCCCTTGTTGTGTTCAAATGGCAGCTTCTTGCTTGTATAGAGGTTCCTCATGAGCACAATTAAGTGTTCTGGAATTCCCATAATTCTCAATGCTATCCATAGTTTGTTATGTTTCACACAGTCTAATACCGTTGCATAGTCAATAAAACACAGGTAAGCATCTTTCTGGTATTCTTTGCTTTCAGCCAAGATCCGTGTGACATAAGCAATGAAATCCCTTGTCCTATGCCTTCTTCTGAATTTGGCTTGAATTTCTGGCAGTTGCCTGTTGATATACTGAGGCAATCATTTTTCAAATATTGTTAGTAAAATATTGCTTGAGTGTGATGTTAGTTATATTGTTCAATAATTTATGAATTCTGTTGGATCACTTTCCACAGAATCAGCTTTCAATGGGCATAATATTGATCCTTTCCAGTTGTTGCCTAGGGAGCTGTCTTCCAAATTTCTTGGCTTAAATGAATAAGCAACTCCAGAACTGCATCTATTTGTTGAAACATCTCAATAGGCATTCCATCAATACCTAGAGCCTTATTTTCACCAAATCTTTCATTGCAGTTTGGACTTCTTTCTTCAATGTCATTGGTTCTTGGTCATATGCTACCTTTTGAACTAGCTGAACATTGACCAATTCTTTTTGGTACAGTGACTGTGTGTATTCTTTCCATCTTCTTTTGATGCTTCCTGAATTATTCAATATTTTGTGCATAGAATCCTTCAGTATTGCAACTCGAAGCTGGAATTTTTTCTTTAGTTATTTCAGCTTGAGAAATGTCAAGCATGTCCTTTCCTTTTGATTTTCTAATTCCAGCTATCTGCACATTTCATTGTAATACTTTTCTTTGTGTTCTTGAGCTGTTCTTCGAAACCTTCTCTTCTGCTTTTTTATTTCATTATTTCTTCCATTCACTTTAGCTACTCTTTGTTCAAGAGCAATGGTCTCTTCTGACATATGTTTGCTCTTCTGTTCCTTTTGCTGTATTTTCTTCTTGTATGATGTTTTCGGTATCATATCACAACTTGTCTGGTCTTCAGTCATTGGTGTCCAGTACGTCAAATCTGTTCTTCAGAATGTCTCTATGTTCAGGTGGGATATAATCAAATTCATGTTTTTGCTCTGGTTGACTTGTTTTAATATTCTTCAGCTTCAACTTGAACTTGCATAGTTGATAGTCTGTTTCACAGTCAGCTCCTGGTGTTGTTTTTGACTGATGATATTGAGCTTCTCCATCACCTCTTTTTGCAGATGTAGTTGATCAAATTCCATGTATTCCATCTGATGAGGAATAGTCACCATTTATGTTGTTGAAAAAAGATATTTGCAAGGACTATGTCTTTGGCCTTGCAAAATTCTATCACATGGTCCCTGGCATCATTTCTTTCACCATGCCCATATTTTTTCAACCACTAGTGCTTTTTCTTTGTTTTCAACTTTCAGATTTAAATTCCAGTAAACATTAGTACATTTTGATTGCATATTTTATCAGGTTCAGACTGTAGCATTGGGTAAAAAATCTTCAACTTTTTTATCTTTGGCTTTATTGATCGGTACATAAACTTGAATAATACCAGCATTAACTGGTCTTCCTTGTCAGCATATGGATATTATCTTGTCACTGACAGCATTGTACTTTAGGATAGATATTGAATTGTTCTTTTTGATGATGAATGTGATGCCACTGCTCTTCAATTTGTCATTCCTGGCATAGTAGATCTTATGATTGTCTGATTCACAATGACCAGAACTGGTTTACTAATTTCAAAATGGCATTTCACCTTACTAATGCATAGGCTATTGATGTTTATGCATTCCATTTCATTTTTGACAACTTCCTAGATTAATACTCCCTACATTGCATGTTCTAATTATTAATATATGCTTGTAACCATTTCTTATCATTTTGAGTCATGCCACATCAGCAAAAGAATATAATCTGGTTCTCTAGTGCTGCTTTAACAGATATACCACAAACGTATGGCTTTAACAAACAGGGATTTATTCTCCTACATTTTAGGATGCTAGAAGTCTGTGTTCAAAGTGCCAGCTCTAATGGTTGGGTGAAGGCCCCATGACCTTGGGCTTCAGCTTTGCCTTTTGCTCTCAGTCCACTGGAGCTGGAGGCATCTCTTAACCCAGGTAGCTGCTGACTGTTGAAGCTGACAAATATAAGGTCAACAAATAAAATGGTACAGTCCCCAAATTATCAAGCAATGAGGCAGGCCACTAGTTCAAGTCCAGAAACAGTCCCAAGATTGGCAGACAACATGGCAGCAGAGCACTCACTGATGGTTTGATCAAATGCAGGATCCAAATGTGCCAGGAAGCTCAAGATCTTCCTCAAAGTATCTTCTTACATAATGGAAGCAGACCACATCCCTAAGGCAGCTACTCAGCTGCTCCAGTAGATTCCACCATGGAGTTGATTACCAGTCTCATCATGAGGAATTACTGCATCCAGCTGCCCAACCACTAAAACCAGGCCCAGCTAAGTTGACACATAACCTTAATTACCACAGAAGGTCCCAAAAGCTTTATACCATCTCTGTCATTAAGGTCCACTCTACTCTGAGGAGGCAGCTCTTTGCTAGTCACACTTTGAGTGCCTTCCAACCTGAGGGGCATCTTCTGGCAATATATCACATAATGTTCCATTGCTATTCATTTCAGAAAGTTTTCCAGTAACATATCAGTTAATGCTTCACTACTATTCATAAGGTTTTTAGAGGTCAATTTTTCCCAAAGTTCATGACCTCTTTTTTTTCTTCCTAGTCTATCTTAGTTGAAGCTCTGATAAAAACTGTTCACAGTGGGTGACCCTGTTGTTATTGAATTACTGATGCCATAGCTTTCAGCATCACAGCAACACACAAGCCATCACAGCACAGCAAAGTGACAGATGAGTCATGCTACATTTAATCTGTTCTTTATCCTATTCATTCTATTTCTTTATCTCAAGCATTACAGTTTTTATATTTAACATTTTTAATTTTGGTTTTCTTATTTCTTCTTTATGTCTATTTAACCTTTTCAACATGTGAAAACATAGCTAAAATGCAACTCTGGTTACATCTCACCTGGGTGTAAAGACTGTCTCAAGAATAGACTTGAAACATTGAACACTAATGACTGAAGACACAGATAGATTGTGGGATGACATCAAGGGCATCATATACAAAGAAAACAAAAAGTCATTAAAAGACAAGGAAGAAATAAAAGGCCAAAATAGAAGTCAGAAGAAACTCTGAAACTTTTCCTTGAATGTAGAGTAGCTAAAGCAAATGGAAGAAATAATGAAGTAACAGTACTGAACAGATTTCAATGAGAAACTTAAGAAGAAAAAGTATTATAATGAAATGTGCAAAGACTTGGAACTAGAAAACCAAATGGAGACAACACACTCAGCATTTTTTGAGTCTTGAGTTGTAATATTGAAATTTTCTGTGGGCAAAATGTTGAATGACACAGGAAGCATCAAAAGAAGGTGGAAGAAACGTACAGTCTCTGCACCAAAAAGAGTTGGTCAAATTTCAACCATTTCAGGAGGTAGCATATAATCAAGAACCAATGATATTGAAGGAAGAAGTCCAAGCTTAACAGTAGGTATTTGCAAAATGACAACAGAGCTCCAAGGATTGACCAAATACCAATTGAGATGCTTCAATATTGCTACATTCAACAATGAAACATTCAAGGTTCTGGCAAAATGGCAGACTAGGCAGAAAGACTGCACAGACCCTCTCCAACAAAGAAAAGGGAAACCAATTAACACAGACACAGAAGATAATCTTGGACCCCTGAGCATTGAAGGGAAGGATATAGAAGTGGACTAAACCCCAACTAGCAGAATAATTTGCTTGAAA
>NW_006921753.1:5423230-5424535 GCF_000298275.1 Orycteropus afer afer
TCCTAGTTTTCAGCATTTTTTCTTTTCCCTGGCCTGGTTGAATTTTTTTTTTTCACCCTTTTTTCTCATGATTAACCCCAATCCTTGTTCTTCTTTTTGCATTTTTCCCATTTTTTTTCTTTATTTATTGTTCTCCTTTCCTACTTTCTTTTCTTAGTGCCCTATTCCCAGATACTGCAGGTTTTCTTGTTTTTTCTTCTTTTTTTTTTCCCTTTTTTTCTTTTTTTGGTTATGGTTCCTGTGTGATTACATAGTGTGTTTTTTGTCCATTGACTTATAGTTTTTTGATGGTTATTAAATTGTAATTTGTGTCTAACTGAGTGGGAGACAATAACAGTCCCCATAAGACACAACTACACCCACAACTTCTGCGACTTCACTTACTGAGCTAGAGCCACTACCTCCTTCTTCACCAATGGGCCAATGATAAAAAATCACCAAGAAGAGCCTGAGTCACCCTCGGCTGCTCTTCACAAACAGTTAACAGGGATCTAAATAAAACAATGCAATGATGCCTCGGAAACAACAGACCATCAGAGTCCACACAAAGAAGCAAGAAAAAGTGGTAAAAACAAGGGAGCAGGACACAGACCCAGAACACATCCCTGAGGAAGAAGCAGCATTGGAACTCTTTGATAAGGAATTCAAAAGAATTATGTTTAGGTATCTTCAAACGATTGAGAGACAGACCAAAGAAAACACAGAAAAACTTTAGAAGAATTTTGGAGGAAAATACAAGAACAAAATGACAAAATAAATGAAAAAATAGAAATGATTCTAAATCTACAAATAGAAACCCAGAAGATTAATATTAAATTGTCAGAAATAGATAACACATTGGAAGGGCAAAGGAGACAATTTGATGCGATGGAAGACAGAATTAATGAGATTGAAGACAAATCCCTGAATACTTCTTTGGAAAAGGATCAATCAGAAAAAAAATCAAAACAAAATGCAGAAAACCTACGGTCCATGTGGGATACCGTCAAAAGGAATAACTTACATGTCACTGGAATTCCAGAAGAGGAAGAGAAAAACAAAACCCCTGAGAAAATTGTTTCCAAGATTTGCTGGAGGAGAACTTCCCTGAAATGATGGAAGATGAGTATATATCCATTCAGGAAGTCCAATAAACCCCAAACAGGATAGACCCCAAAAGAAAATCACATAGACACATCATCATCAAACTCATCAAAACAAAAGAGAAAGGCAGAATCCTGAAAGCAGCATGGGAAAAACAAAAAGTTACGTACAAAGGACAGGCAGTAAGAATAAGCTCTGATTTCTCAGCAGAAACCATGCAAG
>NW_006921753.1:5441225-5450633 GCF_000298275.1 Orycteropus afer afer
GTTTGCTGGTTGGATAGAGTCTGGTGGACCCCTGAGACTATGACCTCTAGCTGGCCTTCAGATCTGGTATGAATCCACTCCTGTAGCTTCTAGCCAAACAAAAGAGAGTCATATGAGCTAAACATTTCCAACAGGTAGATATAGTCCTTGAAGAGATCAATCATGGGAGAATAGAAGGGCTTTGTATGCACAGGGAGACAGCCTGGGGGCAGGACTGCATGGGAGGTAAGGACACAAGGAAGAGGTGGCTGTGGGGAGGAAGTAGGAGAAGAGCTGTTGCATTGTAGGAGATTACAGCCAATGCCATGAGACAAAGTGTATGTGAACTGCTGTATGGAAAATGAATTTGCTATCTAAACTTTCACCCAAATCACAATCAAAATTTAAAAAAAAAAAGTGAAAACAAAAAACAATGCAACATTCAGCTATCTGTCCAACTGACTGGAAGAGATGCATATTCATGCCTATTCCAAAGAAAGATGATCCAATAGAGTGTGGACATTATATTTAAAAAAAAAAAAAAAAATCATTGAAATCACATGCAAGTAAAATTTTGCCAAAAAGTAGTTCTAAAACATATGCACCAGTACTTCCACAGGAAACTGATAGAAATTCAAGCCAGACTCACAAGAGTATATGGAATGAGGGATATCATTGTTGATATCAGATGGATCTTTGCTGAAAGAACACCAGAAAAAATGAATGATTACATGTGATTTATTGACTATATTAAGGTATACAACTGTGTGGATCATAACAAATTATGGATAAAATTATGAAAAAGGGGAATTCCAGAACATTAATTGGCTCATGCAGAACTTATATATAGACCAAAATGTAGTCCTTTGAACAGAACAGGTGGATATTACATATTTTAAAATCAGGAATGTTGTGCATCAGGGTTTTACCTTTTCATGGTACTTATTCAATCTGTATGCTGAGCAAATATACTGGGAAGCTGGACTATGTGAAGAATATGTCATCAGGACTGGAGGAAGACTCATTAACAACCTGTACTTTGCAAATAACTGAACCTTGTTTGCTGAACGTGAAGGGGACTTGAAACACTTACTGATGAAGACCAATGACTACAATTTCTAAATCATGCAGTCTGAATTATATCTCAACATAACACAAAAATGCTCACACCTGGACCAGAGAGAAACATCAGGATAAACAGAGAAAAGATTGAAATTGTTGAGAATTTAATTTTGTTTGGATCCACTATCATTAAGGAAGCAGCAGTCAGGAAATCAAACATCATGTTGCATTTGGCAAATCTGCTGTAAAAGTCCTCTTTATAGTGTTAAAAAGCAAAGATGTCACCTTGAGGTCTAAAGTGCATCTGACCCAAATAATAGTATTTTTATTTTTCCATATTCATCTGAAAGCTAGGCAATGTATAAGCAAGACCAAAGAACAATTGATGCATTTGAATGATGATGTTGGAGAAGAATATTATTGACTCTCAGTGAATTATCAGAAGGACAACTAGAATGTTCCTTAGAAAGGAGGAGGGTGAGAGTCCATATTAGATACTTTGAACTTGTTATCTAGAAGGACCAATCCCTAGAAATAGACATCATGTTAAAAAGAAGACAGTCAGCTGAAAGAGGAAGACCCTAAACAAGATGGATTGACATAGTAATGGCAGCAGTGAGTTCAAACATAGCAATGATAGTGAAGATGGTGTAGAACTGAGCAGCTTTTCATTTTGTTGTACATAGGGTTGCTGTGAATCTGATCCAACTTCATAACACCTAACAACCACAATGTAAGCACAACATTTTCATTTTATGTTTCATTTTAGGCAGATAGAATTTTTAGGTAGATCTTCCATGTTTTGGGAGCTCTGGTGGCGTAGTGCTTAAGGCATTTGACTGCTAACCAGAAGGCTGGTGGTTCAAACCCACCAACCACTCCTCGGCAGGAAGGTTGGGCAATCTACTTCCGTAGAGATACTGCCTCAGAAACGTAAAGAGGGGTCATTATGAGTCAGATCCAATTTGAAGGCAGTGAATTTTATTATAAACTGATGTTGGGAAATAAATGCAGCTACTGGTTATTATTTGACCATATTTTAGTGAGGTCATCAGGTATTGAGTTAATATGTATTGGAGGAATATAGTCACTATTATCTGTAATCTGTGGCACACAGCCATGACAGTTTTTGGGACCAAGTAAAGGATGAAGAACCATCAAGTCAATATTAGACTGTTTCAGTTGGAAAAGGTGGTTATTGAGAATAAAGCTTTAGTCATGTTCCTACCACAACTTCTGGAAGCATAATTTGATCCAAGAATTGCCAGAACTAGGATACTTAAAGTGTCTTTATAATACATTTTACAGTATAGTTAGTTCTTAATTTATAAATGGGTAAACATACACCCCAAATTTAATATGTAATAAAAGACTTTTCCAAGTTCTATAAACATTTTTATTAAGCATACTTTTTAAATAACTGTCTTCAATTTCAACTTCAGAAAGGAAATTAAATTTACATATCTCTATATATAAATATTATATATTATATATTTTATTGTATTTGCTTTATGTTTTCATTTTTTAAAAATATGTGCATTTTCTGCTAGTGGGACTCTGAACTGATGCAACCACTGTGGAAAGCAGTATGGCAATTCCTTAAAAAGCTGGAATTAGAAATATCATTTGACCCGTCAATTCCATTACTAGGTATATAGCCTAAAGAAGTGCGAGCCAGGACAAGAACAGATATATGCATACCCATGTTAGTCGCAGCACTATTTACAATAGCAAAGCAATGGAAAAAACCTAGGTGCCCATCAACAGAAGAATGGATAACCCACCTATGGTACATATACACAATGTAATACTGTGTAATTCTAACAAATAACATATAATCTGTAAAACCACCAGAGCTCCCAAACTTAGAGTACATTATACTGAATGAAATAAGTCAATCACAGAAGGACAAATATTGTATTTGTAATAGTCTACTATTGTGAAAAGTCAAGGAAACTTTTATATATGGAAGGTAACCTTCTTTGTTGGTTATCAGGGTGGGAAGGGAGGGGATGGAACACTACTAGTAGGTAGAGACAAGTATTGATTTGTGTGAAGGAAAGAGCAATGCACAAAATGTGAGTGATCAAAAGAGTGACATTGATGAAGAGGAAGATATAGAGAGGCACACAGGAGACACAGACAACAAAGATGAACCCTTTTGCACATACAGAACTGCATTGTCAGTGATGGCAAACATTGACCTGTGAGTGGATAGATGGGTGGATAGGCTTCTATATACATAGGCAGGGGGGAATGTGCCCATGACCATGTATAGGTTTGGCAGACGATGTATCTACAAGCATGTTTGTATGCTCTGTAAGAATGTCCAGGTATATAGTAGAGCTGACAAGGGACAAGACTGTGATGAATTCTTGGCCACAGCCAGCTACCTGGAGGGAGGACATAGTTGGGCCTGTGGGCTCAGGATGGTTGCAGGGGACATCAAGCTTGATTGGCATAACATACTACACGAAAGCATTGTTTCACATCCTACTTTGATAAGTAGCAACTGGGATGTTAAAAGCTTGCAAGTGGCCATCTAGATGCAACGATGGGTCTCTCCTCATCCAGAGCAAAGAAGAATGAAGAAAACCAAAGATGCATGGAAACAATTAGTCCAAGGGACTGGTACACCATGTGATCCTCAGCCTATATGACTATGAGACCAGAAGAGCTAGATGGTGTCTGGTTACCACTGTCAACCACTTGGAGGGTAATCTAAGTAGAGATCCTGGATAGAGTGAGAAAATAATGTGGAATAAAAATCAAAATCATAAATAAAAAGGACCAGGTTTGTTGGTCTAATAAAGCCTGGTGACATACCTGAGACAATGGCCCCTAGCTGCCCTTCAGGTCTGGAATTGAACCCACTCCTGTTGCTTCCAGCCAAACAAAAGACAGGCATATCAGCTGATGATTTACATTAGGTAGATACCCTTCTTGGAGAGATCAATCATGGAAGAACAGAAGGGCTGGGTAAGCATAGGGAGACAGCTGGGGGGCAGGAGTATACGGAAGGGAAGGACACAGGGAAGAGGTAACTATGGGGAGGAATTGGGAAGAGAACTGCTATATAGTGGGAAATTGCAGTCAATATCATGAGACAAAATGTATATGAGCTGCTGTGTAGAAAATGAGTTTGCTCTGTAAACACTTCCACCCAATTCACAATAAAAATTATATACATATGTATGTATGTACATATATATATATATATATATATATATATAATGCATTTGTGCATATATATATGCATTCAATTTCAATACATATTCAACTTAAACCAAAATCTCTGCCATCGAGTTGATTCCAGCTCATAGTGAACCCCTATGGGTTTCTGAATCACTAAATCTTTATAAAAGTAGATTGCCCATCCTTTTTCCACAGAATACCTGGTGGGCTTGAACCACCAACCTTCTGGTTAGCAGTCAAATGCTTACTTACTATCATTTCAGCACTCTTATTGATGAAGATCAAAGATTACAATCTTCCATATGGATTACACCTCAACGTAAAGAAAACAAAAGTCCTCACAACTAGGTCAATAAGCAACATCATGACAAATGGAGAAAAGATTGAAGTTGTCAAAGATTTCTTTTTACTTGGATCTACAATCAACACCCATGGAAACAGCAATCAATAAATGAGATGATGTATTGCACTGGGCAACTCTGCTGAAAAAGATCTTTAAAGTGTTAGAGAGCAAAGATATCACTTTGAAGACTAAGGTGGACCTAACCCAAGCCTTGGTATATGTTCAGTTGCTTCATATATGTGTGAAAGCTGCACAATGAATAAGGAAGACTGAAGCAGAGTTACTCACTGCCATGGAGTAGCATCCAACTCACAGCGATCCCTCATTGGGTTTCTGAGGCCGTATCACTACAAAAGTAGATAGCTCAACCTTCCTTCTGAGGAGTGGCTGGTAGGTTTGAACTGCCAGGCTTCTGGTTAGCAGTTGATGCCTTTGAATTGTGGTGTTGGCGAAAAATATTGAAAATACCACGGACTTCCAGAAGAAAGAATAAATCTGTCTTGAAAGAAGTGCATCTGGAATGTTCTTTGGAGGGGAGACCAGCCAGACTTCATTTCACTTACTTTGGCCATGTTGTCAGAAGAGGCCAGTACCTAGAGAAGTATATCATGCTTGGTAAAGTTGAGGAAAGGGTGAAGGCCCTTGACAAGATGGATTGACCAAGTGGCTGCAACTATGGCTCAGGCATAGCAAGGATGGTGAGGATGGCGGAGGACCAGGCAGCGTTTCGTTCTGTTGTACATAGGGTCACTATGAGTTGGAATTGACTAGATGGCAGTTATCAACAACAGCAATATATAAATATATAAAATAATATATAATACATAATAATATATAAAGGTGCTCTGGTAGTGTAGTGGGAAGATATTTGGCTGCTAACCAGAAATTCAGAGGTTCAAATCCACCAGCTGCTCTGAAGAAGGAAAAGGAGGCAATCGACTTACTGCCATCTAGTCAATTCGATTTGTAGCCACCCCTCCTTGGGTTTCCGAGGCAATATCTTTACAGAAGTAGATTGTCGAATCTTCTTTCCAAGGTGGGTTTGAACCACTAGCCTTCTGGGTAGCAGTCAAATTCCTCTAGCACTATGTTACCAGAGCTCCTGCCTTGGAGGAGGTGGAACCCCAGTGAGGATTGCCATGAGCCAGAATGAGTGGGTTTATAATATATAAATATATATTTATATATTTTATAATATATAAAAACAATATTTGAATATATCATATACTGAAATAATATATAAAAAGCATTGAACCTTAGAAACATATCTAACTCTTTAGAGTTTATAAAATATATACAGGATTAGTATAGGATCAATGTGGATATTAAAAACATTTTCTTTTTTATGAAAAAATATCCTTTAATAAATGACTTAGGATACCAGGGTTTTATCTTTCTCCATGACTCCATTAGAGTATTAAAGGCCATTAGAATTCTTTTGGGGAGACATTACATGGGAGATAGCCACTTTGGGAAATTAATCACTTATTAAGTGGCTGCATATTCTAAAAGAGTATGTTTGCATAAAAGAAAACCTCTTTCTTGATCACCAATTCTACCTACTCCTAAAAGTTCCAAACTGAAGAATAAAGCAGAGATACGACCAGCGTTGCCTGAACAGAAATGTTTGCCTCCCTTCATATACTCTATTTTGCTGTAAGAGGAGTTTTACTTTATTTGTCATTTTAATGTGAAGAAATGGGTTAGAAAAAAGATCTTTCATTAAATCGTGAGAAAAAAATGGTGTTTTTATTACTGTTTTTGTTGTAAATTCAAACACAGGATAGGCCAATATTTTGTTCTTTTTAAAAAAGTATTACATTGTAAAAAATGCCTAACAAAACCAAACATTTGTAGAGTTTGTTACAATTTTCAAGTCACTTTCACAGATAGTGTTTCATTTGATCTTCACAACCCAATGCCTGAGAAATGGAAAAGCTGATTATTATATGTATTCTATTACTCATAAATAGCACAAAATAGATCCACTGGAAATTCACTTAGCTACGAAGTGTTCAAGGTATCAGACACATAAATTGCAGCAATTCTGGTTTATTTTGTCACAGATAGCCAGTTGCTTAATATATTAAAAAGCACTGAGCCTTACAGACCTGGATAACTCTTCAGAGCTTATACAATATATTACTTACTTATATTATTTTTCTGCCATATTTACTTAGTAAAATACACAGCAGTGAAGCTTTTTAAGGCCTCCTTTGAAATAAAAGTGTTCTACAATACCCAAATATAAAATAAGGTTATGGATTATTATGGCAATAATAGCTTCTACTTCTTCCTTTAGTACTGAAGACATGTACTTTGAAGGCAATTAAGGTTTAATTATTGGTTTACTATTCTCTTTTTAAATATATTTTCATTCATATTTCATACATATTTTCATTCATATTTTCTTAGAGTTCATTTTGTATGGTATTTGCTTTATCCTTTCATTTTGTTTTCCCTTTTTAAAACGTGTGCATACAATTTCAACAGATGTTATTGGGAGTTCCGGTGCTGTAGTGCCTAAGGCATTTGACTGCTAACCAGAGGGCTGACGGTTCAAACCCACCAGCCGCTCCTCGGAAGGAAGATTGGGCGATCTACTTCCATAGGGATATTGCCTCGGAAAGGTAGTCTCTATGAGTCAAGAAGGGGTCTCTATGAGTCAAATCGACTTGGCAGTATTTAAAGAGGATTTGTCATCAAGATACTTCCTGTCCCATCCCTCCCCCATCTATGGGAAATGAGTCATAAACCTGAGCTCATATCCTGACCTAACAGCTGAAAAATCACACTGGAATTAAGGCCATGATGTTGGCTGTCTAATCAGATATTTACTTTGCATATAAAAATTATGAATAAATAAAACAAGTCTCCAAATAGACAAGCTGAAAAGTTATATCCACGCTCTCTAACTGACGGGACAAGATGGAGAGAATTGCTGTGGAACGTTAGTTCTCTCTTTCTTTCTCTCTCCTGTTAACTAACGACTTGGCAAGCCTCATAGGCTAAGCATAATTAAAGTGAATGGAGGGAAAAGCATAAGCATTTTTTAAATGCTACTTAAAAAAATGACTGGAAAATACAAGTGTGGCAAATTTTAGGTTCATTCGTAGTTCTGAGGGTGAAGGGAAAAGATTGGAAGTTGGTGCAGTTTCTGTGGACCAGCAAGAGGTAAATCTGCCCACCCATGCTAAAAGCTAGGTTTAATTGCTCCACTGAGAACATTAGGTTTGAATTTACATTTGATGTGTTTTATTGTGATTTGCATTTTTCTGCATAGTAATTCATAGGCTTTAATAAAACATTGATTTACATGCTGTTAGAAAGTGTGCTGTCTCTAAGGCTTTATATTAAACATTTCTGCAGTGTGTGTGTTGTGGGTTGGGAGAGTATAGATTAGCTTGATTCTCTGACCTAGGGAAAAAAGGTTTTCCTTCCCCATCTGGCCTTTTTAAATGCAAAGCCTCAGTTGAGCATTTTTTATCTGTCAGTAGTTTGTCACTCTCTAATTTCTGTTAAATTTCATATGATTTGACAAAATTTGCATTTTCAGGACTGGTAGATAATGTTTAGCACTTTTATCTTCAAAACGCTTTATAAATACTAACTAATCAAAACTGCCAGCACTCCCACGAGGCAGAAAAGTGTTGGGCTGTTTTTGTTTTTAATCTTACTGCATTTGTTTTATGGGGAATTTGTGAGATTAACTGAACGCTAATCCCCACCCCACCCCACCCCTAGCATTAGAGCTTTTCCTCTCTTAACAAGAAAGACTGCACCTTCCTGGAATCTGAACATGGAAGACTGGGATTCATTACTTAGCATATGTAGCCTTCAGTTCTTACTTAGAGTCATGCATCCATGTATTTTTTTTCTCTCAAAGAGTATAACCTTCATTAGAATGAGGGCCATTACTTATACATATTTCTTTTTCCAGGGCACAGTAAATAGCCTAATATTAAGTTCCATTTATTCATTAATATATTTCAAAGACATGTAGTGTGTGTCTACTCTGTTAGACATCGTGTTGAACACTGAGAACATAAAACGAATGGATGCTTAAATTTTACTTTGGGAGAAACTATTTACAGTGTTCATGTAGGAAGCACGCTCCAAACTCTAGAGGATTTGAGAGTATGCAATAAAGGAACTATTGAGTGAATATGGACAGAGTTAAGAGATTTAATAGGCATCAATGAAAAACTAGGTACTTACATCATTGAGAAGACACCTGTCTTTAAGATTGGAAAGATAAAAGCTGGAATTATCCAAGAGGATTCATCCAATAAAATATAACTGTAGAAGAAAGAAATCACCCTGAGGTTTGTGGCCAAGAAAGAAGACAGGATAGAAATAATCCTAATTCTTCATTTGCCCATCCTTCTGTGTTTTGCTGGCCAAATCTAACTAGAAAGTAGAAGTAAATGTGGTCCAAAGAGGTCACAGGATACAGCGTAGGGCAAAGAAAGAATGAGAATTGTATAAAGGGTAACAGAGAATATGTGACTCAAGAATCCTACAAGATAATGATGGAGCTAGGCAAATAAGTTTGCAAGAGTATATGTGTGTGTGTGTGTGTGTGCGTATACACACACACACACACACACACATATATATATAGAAACAACAACAACAAAAAAACTCACTGCCATTGAGTTGTTTCCCACTCATAGCGACCCCTCCTTGGGTTTCCAAGACAACAGTGTCACTACGGAAGTATGTTGTCCAAACTTCCTTGCAAGGAGTGGCTGGTGGGTTTGAACCGCCAGCCTTCTGGTTAGCAGTCAGGTGCCTTAGGCATTATACCACCACAGCTCATATACTTA
>NW_006921753.1:5451068-5468869 GCF_000298275.1 Orycteropus afer afer
TTGACTAGTCTTTAAGATGTTTAACATCCTTGGATTGTCAATGGCCTAGATAGCTTGCTCACTCACTACTTATCAAGCTGGTAATTAAAAAAAAAAAAAAAATCCCAAATAATACAATTAAAATAACTTTATTGAACTTTTTTTATTATTCATCAATTACTTTTCTTTTCCTTAAATATTTGAGCATAACTTGGAGAAATTTAACTAACAGGAAGTTAGTCTGCTGTAACTGTCTTCCCAGTAATATTAACTAAAATCCAACAAGGGAAATTGGGTTACCTAACCTAACTCCATTTCTTTTAATTTAATAAATCCCAGTGAAAAGAAATATGGCTAGTTTTATTTAACAAGAAGTTTCTGTAAAAATTATCGACTTCTCTATATTTTGCGATTATAAAACCTTTTGACATCCATCCAGATCATGATTATAATCACAAATGTTTGCTTTTTTCTATGTGATATAAATATTTTATTTTATTTGTCTTGAAGAACAGAAATGAGAAAGAAATTGATTTCTCAGTTATTTCCTTTTATCACTATGCCTTAAATAATTTATGTAGCATATCAAGAAGACCGATTTTCCATAGTTCTTGTGCTATTGTGGATAAATACAAAGTGAAGCAAATCTAGGCAGATCTCTGCTCCAAATGCTCTCTCTGTTATACATATGCATTTGCCTGACTCATTATCCAAATGTATTTCCAAGAGCTTTATTTCATATTGTAACTTAGATCTTTGCTGGGTAGCAAGAAAATGTTTTTCAAATAGCAACTATAATTCGAGCTAATGATCTTAATGTGTACTCTGTTCCTTCAAGTTTGGTGATGTTCTTTTTCAGGGTTTCATAGAGTGAATTCTCTGCCACATTTCCTGTGCAAGGCATGAAAGCAAAAACAAAAAACAAACAAAAACATGTGGAGAGGTGGTTCTGGAGATTAAGTCATCTTGCATTGCTTCTGGAACTGAACATTCTCAAGTGATGTTAAGAGTATCATTGGAGACCATCATATTTATAGTGTTTGGAGGTACACTTGAAGTTATATTTTTAATGGCTCAGATATATATTTTACACTAAGGCTTAGAAGCTCAGAAGTTTTCAATCATTTCACGCTTAAGATTATTAAATTCAAGTATGTGCTACCTAGTCAAAAGAGTTAAAAATCCCATCAGATTATAGCATCCATAAGCTTTGAAAAATACAGATATTGAAGATACAGGCTAACATCATGGAATATCATATTGATAGTAGTAGATCATGAGATCTGAGACAAATTTCAAGATCCATTATGAAAAATGTTATTATAAGTCAACTATACTAGCTTTTTAAGGTAGCTATGAGTCACAGCTTTTGGGCACACTTGGACCCTGCATATAGCCAAGTCTTTATTTAGCACTCTGCCATGGCCCAAGCCCCCTAGAGCCAGGAAAAGGGTGGAGTAGTAGAGGCCAGGGACCTCTGGAGTGGCAGGATATCCAAGTAAAGAGGAGGGAGGCAAGGCTAGGCCCCAAGCCCCCTAGAGCCAGGAAAGGGAGGGAGCTCACAGGGACCACAAACTGGCAGGTTCCAGGTAGGAATTAGGTAAGGGGAGAGCACGGAGGTTTCCAACAGCTAAGGGAGTCAGTTTGTCATGTGTGGGGCTTGTACGTTGCTGTGAGGCTTGAGGCTCTGCCACTGGTGTCTCAGATGCCAGTAGAGTTGCACACGGTGCACAGGTTTCATAAAAGCTTACAGACTAAGACAGACTAGGAAGGAGGAGGAGGCCATATACGTCTCAAAAACTGCCCAGGGAAAACCTTATGAATAGCAGAGAAACACTCTCTGATACATTACTAGGCAACTTGATGAATTACTTGGAAACATTGTCTGACACAGAGGAGGAAGATGAGCCCCTTAGGTCAGAAGGCACTCAAAATAGGAATGGAAAAGAGCTGCCTCATAAGAGTAGAACCAAACTGAAAGATATGGATAAAGTAAGTCTTTCAGGACTTCCATGTGCTGACATGGCATGACTCGAATTGAGGAGAAATAGCTGCAAATATCCATTAATAATCAGAACATGGAATGTACAAAGTATGAATGCAGGAAAATTGGAAGTTGTCAAAAATGAAATGGAATGCATAAAGGTTGATATTCTAGGCATTTTTGAGCTGAAATGGCAGAGTTTTGCCCATTTTGAATCAGATAAACATATGATCTACTATGTCAGGAATGACAAATTGAAGAGGAATGGCATGGCATTCATCATTACATAGGATGTTTCAAGATCTGTCCTGAAGTACAGTGCTGTAAGTGATAGGATAATATCCCTGTGACTAAAAGGAAGACCCATTAATACTACTATTATTCAAATTTATGCACCAACCACTGAAGCCAAAGATGAGGAAATTGAAGATTTTTATCCACTTCTGAAGTCTAAAATTGACTGAACATGCAATCAAGATGCGTTGCTTATCATTGGTGATTGGAATTCAAAAGTTGGAAACAAAGAAGAATCACTGGTAGTGGGAAAATTTGGCCTTGGTGACAAATAATGCTGGAGACCACATGATAGAATTTTGCAAGACCAATGTTTTTGACAACACAAACAGCAGCTATACACGTGGACTCTGCCAGATGGAGTACACAGGAATCAGAGTGACTACATATGTGGCAAGAGGAGATGGAAAAGCTCAGTATCTTCAGCCAAAACAAGTCCAGGAGCTGATTGAGGAACAGATCATCAACTGCTCATATGCAAGTTCAACTTGAAGTTGAAGGCAATTAAACAAGTCCACGGGAGCCAAAATATGACCTTGAATATATCCCTTTTGAATTTAGAGACCATCTAAAGAATAGATTTGATGCATTGAACATGAATGATTGAAAACTAGAATTGTGAGATAACATCAAGAACATCATCCATGAAGAAAGCAAGAGGTCATTAAGAAGATGAGAAAAGACGACCAAAATAAATGTCACAAGACACTTTGAAACTTGTTCTTGAGCAAAGAGTAGCTAAAGCAAATGGAAGAAATGATAAGATAACAGAACTAAACAAGAGATTTCAAAGAGCAGCTTGAGTAGACAAAGCCAATTACTATAATGAAATCTGCAAAGACCTGGAGTTAGAAAACCAAAAGGGAAAAACATGCTCAGCATTTCTCAAGCTGAAAGAACTGAGGAAAAACTTTAACCCTTGGGTTGCAATATTGGAAGATTCTATGGGCAAAATATTGAATGCATATCATCAAAAGAAGATGGAAGGAATACACAGAATCACTGTATCAAAAAGAACTGGTTGATCTTCATCCATTTCAGGAGTTGGCATATGTTCAAGAACCAATGGTGTTGAAGGAAGAAGTCAAAGCTGCACTGAAAGAATTGGTGAAGAACAAGGCTCCAAGAATTGACCTAATACCCATTGAGATGTTTCCACAAATGGATGCCCCACTGGAAGCACTCACTCAGTTATCCCAGGAGAGTAGGAAGACAGCTACCTGGCCATTTGACTGGAAAAGATCTATATTTGTACCCATTCCAAAGAAAGGTGATCTTACAGAATGTGGAAATTGTCAAACAATAACATTAACATCACATGCAAGTAAAATCTTACTAAAGACAATTCAAAAACAGTTGCAGCAATATATTGGCAGAGAACTTCCAGAAATGCAAGCTGGATTCAGAAAAGGACATGGAACAAGGGATATAAGTGCTGATGTCAGATGGATCTTGGATCAAAGCAAAGGATACTAGAAAGATGTTTACTTGTGTTTTATTGACTATGCAAAAGCATTTGATTATGTGGATCATAACAAATTGTGGATAATATTGAGAAGAATGGGAATTCCAGAACACTTAATTGTACTCATGAGGAACCTGTACATAGACCAGGAGGCTGTCATTCAAACAGAAAAAGGAAACACTATATGGTTTAAAATCAAGAAGAGAGTGAGTCAGGGTTGTATCCTTTTTCCATACTTATTCAATCTGTATGCTGAGCAAATAATCTGAGAAGCTAAACTATATGAAGAAGAATGTGACATCAGGATTAGAAGAAGTATCATTAACAAGCTGCAATATGCTGATGACAGAACTTTGCTTGCTGAAAGCAAGGATGACTTGAAGTACTTACTGATGGAGATTGTAGAATATAGTCTACAGTATGGATTACATCTCAATATAAAGAAAACAAAAATCCTCACAACTGGACCAATAAGCAACATTATAATAAATGGAGAAAAGATTGAAATTGTCAGACTTCACATTACTTGATTCTACAATGGACACCAATGGAAGCAGCAGTCAGGACATCAGATGACATATAGCACTGTGCAAATCAGCTGCAAAAGACCTCTTTCAAGTGTTGAAGAGCAAAGATTTCCCCTTGAGGACTAAGGTACACCTCACACAAGCCATGATATTTTCAATCGCCGCATATGCATGTGAGAGCTGGACAATGAAGAAAGAAGACTGAAGAAAAGTTGATGCTTTTGAGCTGTGGTGTTGGCTAAGAATGCTGAAAGTACTGTGGACTATTAAAAGAACTAACAGGTCTGTCCTAGAGGAAGTACAGCCAGAATCCTTCTTCAAGGTGAGAATGGTCAGATTCCATCTCACATTCTTTGGTCATGTTGTCAGAAGAGACCATTCCTTGGAGAAGGATGTCATGCTTGGTAAGGTGGAGGGTTGACAAAAGAGGGGGAGGCCCTCAACGAGATGTATTGACATGGTGGCAGCAGCGATGGGCTCACGTATAGCAGGAATCGTGGAGCTGGCTCAGGACCAGGCAGTGTTTCATTCTGCTGTACATAGGGTCACTATGAGTTGGAGATGACTCCACAGCACCTAACAACAATAACAACAACAACATGAGTCAAAATTGACTCAGTGACACACAACAACAGCAAGGCCTTACATATATACATGGTTACCATTCAGAAAGTTACCAATGCAGAGTTACCACATGAGTAAATAAACCTCTCTCACACACTGTCTTGATACTCTTCACAAATATAATCATTATTCTCAGCCTCTTTTATGAATTTTATGAAAAAAAAATTAATATACCTACAAATTTTCCAACTATAGGATTTTATCATATAAAATATAATATATATTTTACATATACTATTTTATTTATCTATCAATCTATCACCACCACTCATCTGTCAGTTTTTCAAACTGTGGTGGTGTGTATGTTGCTGTGAGGCTGGAGGCTATGCCACCAGTTTTTCAAATACAAGAAAGGTTACCTGTGGTGGACAGGTTTCAGCAAAACTCCCAGACTAATATAGACTTGGAAGAAGAAATTAGCCATCCACTTCTCAAAGAATTGGACAGTGAAAACCTTATGAACAGCAATGAAACCATCTCATATATTGCTGGAAAACATTATGAATAGCCATGAAACATTGTTCAACCTAGCGCTGGAAGATGACCTCTCAGGTCAAAAGGCACTCAAAATATGCCCGGGAAAGAGCTGCCACCTCAAAGCACAGTCAACCTTAATTATGTGGATGGAATAACGCTTTCAGGACCTCCATTTTCTGATGTGGGGTGACTCAAAATAGGAAGAAACAGTTGCAAACATCCATTAATAATTGAAACATGGAATGTATGAAGTATGAATCTAGAAAAAAATTGAAAATTGTCAATAATGAAGTGGAATACATAAAGTGCGATATCCTAGACATTAGTGAGCTGAAATGGACTGCTTTTGGCCATTTTACATCAGACAAATATATGATCTACTATGCCAGCAATGACAAATTTAAGAGGAATAGTGTGGCATTGGGAGCTCTGATGGCATAGTGCCTAAGGCATTTGATGGCTAACCAGAAAGCTGGCAGTTGAAACCCAACAGCCACTCTTCAGAAGGAAGATTGGGCAACTACTTTCATAGTGGTACTGCCTCAGAAACCCAAGGAAGGGTTGCTATGAGTTGGATCCAACTCAATGGCATTGAGTTTGGTTTTGGTTAGTTTAGTGTGGCTTTTATTGTCATAAAAAATATTTCAATATCTATCCTGAAGTACAATACTGTCAGTGATAGGATAAAATCCATACATCTACAAGGAAGACCAGTTAACACTTGTTGTTGTTAGGTGCCTTTGAGTCATCTCCCACTCATAGAGACCCTATGTACAACATAATTAAACACCTGCCTGGTCCTGTGGCAGCCTCATGATCCTTGCTATTCCTGAGCTATTATTCAAATTTACACACCCAATGCCAAAGCTAAAGGTGAGAAAATTGAAGGTTTTTGACAACTTCTGCAGTCTGAAATTGACCAAGCACAGAATCAAGAGATATTGATAATTACTGGTGATTGGAAAGGAGCTCGGATGGCATAGTGTCTAAGGCATTTGATTGCTAACCAGAAGGTAGCTGGTTCAAACCCACCAACCACTCTGTGGAAGGAAGACTGGGCAAGCTACTTCTGTAAAGATCTGTCACCTCAGAAACCCAAAGGGGGTCAAAGAAGATTGACCATTATTTGGAAAATATGGCCTTCGTGATAGAAATGACTCTGGAGATTGCATAATAGAATTTTAAAGATCAATGAATTATTCATTGCATATATCTGCTTTCAGCAACATAAATAGTGGGTATACACATGGACCTTGTCAGATGGAATACACAGGAATCAGATTGACTACAACTGTGGAAAGAGCTGATGAAGAAGCTCAATATCATCAGCCAAAACAAGGCCAGAAGCTGACTGTGGGACAGATAATCAATCACTCATATGGGAACTCAAGTTGAAGCTGAAGATGAATAAAACAAGTCCATGAGAGCCAAAATATGAGAATGATATCAAAAACATCATCCATGAAGAAAGCAAAAGGTCATGAAACACACAGGAATGGAAGAAAAGACCAAAATGGATGTCAGAAGAGACTCTAAAACTTGCTCCTGGATGGCAAGTAACTAAAGCAAATGGAAGAAATTACAAGATAAAAGAGCTGAACAGAACATTTCAAAGGGCAGCTCCAGAAGACAAAGTCAATTATTATAATGAAATGTGCAAAGACCTGGAATTAGAAAACCAAAAGAGAAGAACACACTTGGTGTTTCTCAATCTGAATTAACTGAAGAAAAACTTCAAACTTTGAGTGTTATATTGAAGAATTATATGGGCAAAGTATTGAATGATGCAGGAAACATAAAAAGAAGATGGGAGAAATACAGTCACTGTACAAAAAATAATTGGTCGATCTTCATTAATTTCAGAAGGTAGCTTATGATCAAGAACTAATGGTATTGAAGGAAGAAGTTGAAGATGTACTGAAGGAATTGCCAAAAAATATGGCTTCAGGTATTGACAGAATACCCATTGAAATGTTTCAACACACGGGTTCTGCCCTGGAGGAATTATTCATCTATTCCAAGAAATTTGGAAGACAGCTAACTGACCAACTGACTGGAAAAGATCTGTATTTCTAGCCATTCCATGGTACGTGATCCAACAGAATGTGGAAATTATCAAACAATATCACATGCAAGCAAAATCTTGCTGAAGATAATTCAAAAACTGTTGCAGAGTATATTGCCAGGGAACTTCTAGAACTGCAAGCAGAATTCAGAAGAGGATGTGGAACGAGGGATATCATTGCCAATGTCAAATGGATCTTGGCTAAAAGCAGAGAATACCAGAAACATACTTAGTTGGGTTTTATTGACTATGCAAAAGCATGCAACTGTGTGGTTCATAACAAATTATGGATAACATTGAGAACAATGGAAATTCTAGAACACTTAAGTGTGCTCATAAGGAGTCTGCTCATAGACCAGGAGGCTGTCATTCAAAATAACAAGGGGATACTGCATGGTTTAAAATCAGGAAGGGAGTGCATCAGGGTTGTATCCTTTCACCATACTTATTCAATCTGTATGCTGAGCAAGTAATCTGAGAAGTTGGACTATAGGAAGAAGAATGTGACAACAGGATTGGAGGAAGACTCATTAACAACCTGCAATATGCAGAGGACACAACCTTGCTTGCTAAAAGTAAAGATGATTTGAAGCACTTACTGATGAAGATTAGAGACTACAGTCTGCAGTATGGATTACCACTTAATCTAAATAAAATGAGAACTCTTACAACTGGACCAATAAGCAGCATAGCAATAAATGGAGGGCAGATTGAAGTTGGCAAAGATTTCATGGTACGTGGTTCCACAGTGAACACTAATGGAAGTATTAGTGAAGAAATCAGATGATGTATTGCACTGGGCAAGTCTGCTGCAAAAGACCTCTTGAAGACTAAGGTGCCCAAGCCATGGTATTTTCAATAGCCTCTTATGCATGTGAAATCTGGACAGTGAAAAAAAAGACTGAGGAAGAGTTGATGCTTTTGAGTTGTGATGTTGGCAGAGAATACTGAAAGTACCATGGACTTCCAAAAGAACTAACAGATCTGTCATGGAAGAAGTGCAACCAGAATGCTTCTTGGAAGCGAGAATGGCCAAACTTTGTCTCCCCTACTTTGCTCATGTTGTCAGAAGGGACCATTCCCTGGAGAAGGATATCTTGCTTGGTAAAGTGGAGGGTCAGTGAAAAAGGGGAAGGGCCTCAATGAGATGGATTGACACAGTGGGTACAATGATGGCCTCAGATGCAGTAAATACTGTGAGAGTGTCTCAGGACTGGGCAGTGTTTCATTCTGCTGTACATAAAGTTGCTTAACAACAACATGTATCTATCTGTAATATATGAATTGATTTTCATTGTGTTTTTTTCCTTAATAATTTACCTTGGAGATATACCAATGTATTCATATATCATAATTAATTAAACCATCCTTTAAATCACTGACATTTCCTTTTTTTTTCCCAAAGATATTATTTAAAAATTAAAACTAATGTCAACAGATTGTTAAATATGTGTAGGTAAATTTTACTAGTAGATTCACAAAATGAATCTTTATAATTAATATGCAATATTTACATTTTTATGACTATTATTAAGTTGTCTTCCAAATGTATTACAATTTAGACTCCCACAAACAATCTATGCAAGAGTTTATTTTCTCTATCAGGTCTTGTTAATATAAAACTTTTAAATTACCAACAAAGATGGTGAAAATGGTATCTTGTGTTTATTTTGGATTACATTTACTTACTTATAATGAACAAATTTCATTTATGCACAACATAGAAACATGAGTGAGGTGCTTTATCATATGTCTTACATTACCACAAACATTTCTCTTCCACATTTTCAAGTCTAATTTGATATTACTAAACCTTACATAAAGAGAAAAAACATCTTCTGGCTTTGTTTGGAAAAGACAGCAAAAAATGAATTTATTCTTTTTGGCCACTCTAGTGGACTTTTGTACAATTGTGTAAAACACAATGATAAAGAACAAAAATAACTTACAAATGAAAGTGCAGAGTTTAAATCCTACTTACTAGCAATGTGACCTTAAGGAAGTCACTTAAATTTCACTATTTGTTAATGAGGTGATAATGTACTTTGTTTAGAGTGTTGTAATGAGTAAGAAATGAAATAATGGGTGAAAAGGAGATTTATATGCCATAATATTCCTCATAAATGTTGGTTGTTAATACAAATAAATGAATTACTATATAGTGTGGTGGTTATGTTTGTGTGTCAACTTGGTTGGGCTTGGTTGAGTGGCTGGGCAGCTGGTGGTAGTTATCCCCATGGTGAGACTGGCAATCAACTCCATGGTGGGATCTACCACGAACAGCTGAGTAGCTGCTTTGGGTGTGTGATCTGTTTCCCGTATATAAGAAGCATCTTTGGGAATGGTCTCTAGTATATGGCACGCTTGGACTGTGCGTGTAGCCATGTCGCTGTTCAGCAGCCTGCCATGCTCTGCCGACCTTGGGACTTACAACAGACTTGAATTAATGGTGTGTGATTTGGTAACATCGGGGACTGTGCCATTTTATTTGTTGACCTTGGGCTTGCTAGCCTCATCAGCCAGTAGCTGCCTGAGTGAAGAGATCCCTCTAGAATTTTAAAGATCAATGGGTTGGGAGCAAGAGGCAGAGCTGAAGCCCAAGGCCAAGGGGCTTTCAACCAGCCCCTAGAGCCTGGCATTTTGAACTTGGACTTAAAGCATTCAAATTGTAAGAATAAATTCCTGTTTGTTAGGGTCATCGCACTTGTGGTATATTCTTGTCAGAGCGGTATTAGGTAACTGAAACAAATAGGAACTTAATGTCATACAGGAAAATGCAGTTTGTGAGGAAAATGCAGTTTGTGGGGGAATAGAGTTTGAAGGAAAGCAGTAGTTCTTAGTTCAGGCAAATCTCAAGGGACACTGAGGCAGATGAAGTTGGTGGGTATATCAGTGGGTCCTCCCTTGTTCTGTCATGATTGTGCATACAGAAAGTCACTCTTCAGGTTAGGCTGTGTTTGGAACACTGAAAGGTAAGACAGACCCCAGCAGACAATATTGGTAAAATGCTATAAAGGGAACAATAATTCATTTTGTAGAATGTCCCATATATATTTAGTTTTCCTTTTTAGAAAGAGTTCTTTTTACTCTTGTGGAAAAGTAAAAATTTCTGTAGTTACCCAATCAAATCTATATATATCTAATAAAACTAACCTTTTCTTAACTCTAACACTTATTGCCTTTTATACTGTCAAACGCCTACTCAAAAAAAAAAAAAAAAATTCACTGTCATGGAGTTGATTCTGACTCATAGCGACCCCTCCTTGGGTTTCTGAGGTGGTATCACTATAGAAGTACAGAAGTAGATTGCCCAATCTTCCTTCTGAGGAGTGGCAGATGAGTTTGAACCACCAGCCTTCTTTAGCAGTCAAATGCCTTAGGCACTATGCCACCCGAGCTCCTTCAAACTACTACTACTAGTCCCTTTTTCTTTATTTTATTTCTTTTTTTTTAATATATTAAAGTCAAAGAGCAGTGGTTGAAAGAATTTTTAGTGGTTTAGATTTTATGAATATTATTATTATCATTTTGTTTGGGAATCTAAATAGCTACTAGTCTCTTCAGTTGTCAATTATTACTCTACAATTTTGGTGGTTTGACTTGTATTGAATTTGGTTGCCAGAGGAATATCTAGCACTGATGCATTTACCCTCAGATAATAAAGTTAGCCTCAAACCTTACAACCTGAGCTGAAGTGATTGCATTTCTGCAATTACATTAGGCTCCTCTGAAGCAGGTTAATTGAACTGCTGTGTACTGTTTTGTCAAGATTTATTCCATTGTGTAAATCTACTTGTGTCAGCTCTGTAGCACAATGTTCTGAAAGAAAACAACCTGCCTCTAGAAAAACCCTGAACAAGGCTTAGTAATTAAATAGAATGGAGAGGTAGATTAATCCTGGCAATGGTTTGAGGGGGAAGGTGTCATCCTGTGGTAAGAAGTTTTCCAAGTTTCATTACTGAATGTGGTTTTTGTATGGGAGATCCAAGGTTGGCAGAGCCTAAGGGTCCTTTGAAAAACCTTTCTTTCCTTGATCTCATTGAAGAGGGTAAGTTGAAAGAGAGGGAGAACTATTATTGTAATAAAAGGTTGGCACTTAAAGGCTCAAAGGCTAGGCTAAGCATTCTGGTAAAGGTGGTAGGTATTTGCTTTTGTTTTATCATTTGACCAATTCTAAGAAGCTAGCTCCCAAATAAATACATACTTATCATATAACTGATAAATTATAAATATATATATTCTTATAAAATTTGATAGCTTATATAAATTTAACAACTGTAAGCAGAGTTTGTCTTCAACAATGGTTTAAAATAAGAGTTATCAGGTTTTGGTTGATAGAAAAACACCTGCTCTACAAATTAAATAAGATTTTTGTAGAAACAATAAAGGAAAACAAGGGTAAGGGGTCTGCAGGAGGTTACAGGCTGAGGAAGAAAGCCCACTCACTGAAAGTTAGCCAGTATTTTATGAATGGAAAAGATTCATGCTTTTGTTATTACCACCACCAAATGGTACAGCTAATCATGACTTAGGAATTCAGAGGTCATTTTGAACTAGAGTAGACTGAAAAGGTTTCATTCAAAAATATGAACAAGGCAGATGGGAAAATATAGCAAAGACATGTAGATTCTTTCACATTGTAGGATTTGGCTAGTAGAAAAGTGAATGGAAGAAAAAATAAATGTGTGTAAGAAATAACAGAGAGGGAGCTCTGGGATGTGAAATTGAAGTGATAGGTTAGACTTGTATTGTAGGGACTTGAATTTCTGGGTAAGTAGTTTGGGCTTGACCTTATTGACCAAGTCTTTGAAGACTTCTTAGCTGATGAGTGAAGTGAACAATTAAGTGTTTTATAGACTTTAATGTGGTGGTGATTTATAGGGTAGATAGGTTGTTCATAATTTTTTTTTTTTTTTCAATAAACCTACAGATTTTGCCTACTAAGGAATGGCTGTAATGTAACAAGTTTTCCAAATAAAGTGTTCTGAATAAGCATGCCACTCTATCTCTTAAACCCCTTAGTTATGCTAGACTAATAAGCCAAGGCCTGGGTATTTTGATACTGGACAAAAATATGAGTAAATTGAGAAATTTCCTCATAATTTTATACACTTTCAGCATTCAAGGAGATCCAACATCCCCATGTGTGACTATATAATACCACTGGGAATTTATGTACCTTTCCAACTGCATTCAAAATTGTCATAAAAAGCAAAGTATTTGAAGCTTCATCTCTGTATGCAATTTTATCAATCTCTAGTACAAACCAACTTCTCTGGCTTTAAATTATCCTATATGTGACTGAATCACAAACTACTTATGGTCATTTTAGCAACTTTGTTGTCATTGTTAGTTTTAGAGTCTAACTTTATCTACCATATGAACTCACTAAGACTTAGTGAGTCGAAGTCTGTTAAGCGAGAAAGCACAATCTATATGTGATTATATTTTGTGATAGAGTATGATAATTTAAGTACTGAATATTAGGTTTTGAAGATTTTGGAAAATCTTTGCCATTTTGAAGGACAATTAGGGGAGGAAGGGTCATGCTGAAGCAATTCTAGGATGTTTAGCAAATGGGTTTTCCTTACAGAGCACTTGGCTTTTAAAAAAAAATCAGTATTTTTTTATTTGCTGATTCTCAAGATACTGTTGGCTTTTCTGACTATGTTAACATGGAACGTTTACAACATCTTACCTAAGAAAACTTTACTTACCTTTGCAGGAACAGAATTAAGTTCTTCCTCTTTTGTGATTGCATAACCCTGATGGTGGCTATATCAGACTGTATAACAAATTGGTTATTATAACTTTCTACACTTCGAGTCTGTGAGACTCTAGAACTGTTGCAACTTCAACATCTAAGAAAGAGGCATATAGTAGACACTAAATGAATATTAGTTAAATGAATCTATAAGCCATAAATTAGCAATGAGATGTTAGGTATTTCTCATTTGGAATGCATTATGTCAGATCAATGGGAGAGTATAAACTATTAGTTTTTATATTAACCTATAAAGAATTTGAACTTAGTCTGACAGATAAAACATTGACCCTAAAAGTATTGAATCAGATTTGTGAGTTAGTACTTTCTTCCTCCCTTGACTCTCATTTCTTACTGAATTGTTAATCATTTTGCCTTCCTCACTGTTCCTTCTAAGATCACAAGTGATCCAATGTGTTTAATTGTCTTAATTTCCTTGATGGCTATGGAACACTGAGCCCTAGAGAATTCAATCTTGTTTTTGAACTTCTATTTGATATCAAGATACTGGAATGGATTCTGACCTTTCATCCAAGTAGCAAAGCTGTAGAGACAAATTTTGAATCTAGGTCTTCAGCCCCCAGACTTGTGCTCATAACTGCAATGCAATTCCAGCTTGGAAGAAGCATGTTTATCTTTGATTTGATGTTAAAAAGTTAAGCTTGTTTTCAGCAAGATCTTTTGGAATCTCTGTGTTTGATCTTTCTCCTCCCCATTCCCAAGAGAGGAACATTACTCTGACATGAAGTCAAATTCTCCAGAGATTTCCTATGAGTAAATGTCATTTAGGATTGATTTCCAAATGTACAAAACAACCTGAAAAACCTTTCCTTCAGTTTAGCTCTTAAACTCAGGGAGAACTCAGTCTACTGTCTGGTAACTGCAGGTTCAATAACAAATGGCAAAACATCAGCCTACACATGAATAACTTTTATAGTCTGTCCATTAGAAAGTCCAGGAGGGTGATGGCCAAGCACAATTTGCATCTGCTTCCTCAGCAGACTGTCCAGTAGATGAACAGCTCACAGCAGTTCAAGCAGAATATTTAGTAACTAAATAAGGGACAGTATGAAAGAAATTACAAACACTGGAGCATCACAAGGAAATGTTATGGTTGAGCTTGATATTAGAATGTATTACTCTTTTATTTGCCTTTTCCATTTCCCAAGTAACAGAAGAGGCACTTGTAAAAAACAGGATAGGACTGGTGTCTGAGTCTGACTTCCTTTAACTTCACTAAAAGGGAAGAGGATCATGATCAACATCGACAGCCCAAGACTGATTTCTGTGAAGTGGAGATGAGACATGTTGCCACCCGCTAAACTTTTTACCAATTCTGACACCAATAATTGCTCCCACAGCAATTTCTACTTCTCAGCTGGAGTCAATAATTCATTGCAATGGCCACACAGAACTCACACAAAGTACTCACCATTATTAGGTGTGTAAGGGAAGTAACCGGTTACAATGCAGGATCAGGAACAGCTCAGGATACAGTTCTTTGTTCAGGATAGCCTTCCCTCAATCATGCTTGAGGACAGGTCTCTCTCTGGCCCTCAGCCCCTCAGTCTGGTCTCTGCCCTGTTCAGACAAGTGTTACAAAGTTATTTAGCTCTGCCAATGAGTGACTAGAGCCACCCTACTCTACTAGTGAACCTTGACCTGAAAGAACTCAGCTTTCTCACTGTGGGTGAGTGAGCCTAGCTCCAGAGGCACTTGAAGCTGCCAGCAAGACTCCTACTACAAAACACTCAGCTTTCTTGTTCACAGGTGAGGAAGCCCCCTGATCTGTCTCATGGTGGTCTCTTGGTTCTACTTCCTCTGCTACTGCCATTTCTCTGCCACTGCTTCTCACCAACTCTGATGTCACAGCTATCTGTCTCAGGGATCTTGGATTCAAAGGACATGCACCACTCTTGGCTTCTCTTTCTTGATGGTACCGACATCCCCTTTCTGCCTCTGGATTGGCTCATTTTAATCCTAAGTAGATGGCAAAACTGACCAATCCCTGTGTTAGGGTTCCATACACCTTATTTGCATGTTCTCATCCCCACAAGGGTGTCATGCAACTTATTCACATATTGAATCCCCTTGGTGGGCCACACACATATCATATTTGCATAATCTCTCCTAGTCATCTGGTGGGAGTCACAAGACCATGACTAGAATGGCCATACCAACCAATTCACTGCAACACACACTTTCCTAAGGAATTGTTGTATCCTAGGTTTAAAATTAAGGAGCTCTGGGACCATAGTGGATAAGGCATCTGGCTGCTAACCAGAAGGTTAGTTAGTGGTTAAAACCCACCAGTTGCTCCATGGAAGGAAGATGGGGTGATCTACTTCCATAAAGATTTACAGCCTTGGAAACCCAATGGGGGTTGTTATGAGTTGGAATCAAAACCATAATTTGAGTTAAAGATTTTGTAACTAGATATAATTTCAACATCTATGTATTTGAGACTTAGATATCATATATCATTAATAAGAATTTAAGAGAGATATTTTTTGAAAAATAATTGATGTATACTGTTTTAAACATACTTAACATAAGCATATCCAAAGTTATCATATTTCTTTCTTAATTTTAGTATCCATTATTTATTGGCTACTGAGCCAATACTGTACAGCGGTAGTCAAACTATGGCCTACAGACCAAATCTGGCCCATAGCCTGCTTTTATAGCATTATATGAGCTAAGAATGACTTTTATATATTTAAAGGGATATATAGAAAGAAAGAAAAAATAATATAATTAGTCTCAGTAGCTGAATGATGCAAGAGTTGATGCACAAAAGCATGTAAAAGATGATTTGTAAATTCAAAGCTCTTTTTTTTTTTTGAGATATATGGGGATTTATGGAGCTCTGGTGGGGCAGTGTCTATGGCATTTCACTGATAACCAGAAGGTTGGTGGTTCAAACCTGCCAGCAGCTCCATGGAAGGAAGATAGGACTATCTATTTCCGTAAAGATTTATCTTCTTGGAAACACTATGGGGGTCACTACAAGTCAGAATGAATTCTATGGCAGTGGGTATATATGGGGATTTGTTGCTATTAGTTGTTTTTGTGTTGATTTGGATTCATATTTCTATGTCAGCATTCTTGGGGTGAATAATCATTCACTAATAATCATTAATAATCACTAATAATCATTCATATGGGTATATAACATTGCAATTGCAGATTTATAGTAGAAATGTGGAAAATTAAATTTCCATATGGCTGTGGGCAACCTGAAGAGTTAATAGTATAATGTTTAATTTGATGATACATTGGAACCCCAGATTCAGTAACTATGTTCATCCCCTTGAATGTAACTATATGGCTTAATATTTTACTTATAAAACAGTCAGAAAAGATAAATTCGTGATTGACTATGTCAAAAATAATTTCACCCTATGGATGAAAGCACAAAATGTTGAGAAATATCTTTTTTGTTGTTACAAATCAATTGTACTGTGTTATTACAAAATGTTGTTGTGTGCCGTCGAGTCAGCCCTAACTCATAGTGATCCCTCCTTGGGTTTCTGAGAGATTATCACTAGGGAAGTAGGATTGCCCAACCTTTACTCAGTCTGTATTATGAAGCTCTAACAGGTTACACCACAGTGAATTTTACCTCTTCTCTTGATCAATGGTAGAAAATGAAGTCAGATTTAAAAACAATGAAATTAATTTACATAAAGAACAAAGTTCTTTTCTCTTATGTCTATAATTTCTTTTTCCCTTTCAATAGATTACACATAAAAGCAAGATTTTTGTCTTATCCTTCAGCCACCCACATCTATGAATATCAGTGTATTAATCCCAGTATTGAACTGACTTGGAAACTGGTATTTCTAAGTAGCCCTAATCAGAATGGTCAGTAGTGGTAGCTAGGCACAAGAGTAGATTGTCCAATAAGTAAGGTAAACACAGGCTTACTTGTGTTTATTTACTATTCTGTACTGGACTGAAACCCATGTGATGTTTTTCCACTACAGATTACAAAGTACATACAAGTGAGCCTGTGCTTACCTTCTTTTCTGTCCTTGTAAGTGTTTGTACATTTTAAAAGAGGCTTTGATTTTATAGGAAGGTGCTGTGGGTTTGGAAGAGAGAGATGCTAGAAGCAAGATCTAGAAGCAAAATCTTTGATGTGGTGAAAAATTGTGAAATTATTCACTATACATCAATATGTATGCACAAGTAAGATCATGCTTGCCTTGTTTATTGGGTAATCCAATACTGGTACCATCTAGTTCTTCAGGTCTCAGGGTAGATGATCCCATGGTTCATGTACACTATTAGTCCTGTAGACTATTTTCTACTTTGAATCTTTGTTTCTTTAAGATACCCACTTTAAATTTCTTAAGGAAAACAGGAAGTTGGTCAAACAGAAAGTTACCTCAATATGTGAATACACTAGTAATAAAGCCTCAAAATATAGCAGACATAACTGACAGATCTATTTCAACAAACAGATGCCCCATTGGAGGCACTCACTCAGTTATGCCAAGAGATTTGGAAGACAGCTAGCTGGCCAACTGACTGGAAGAGATCCATATTTGTGCCCATTCCAAAGAAAGGTGATCCCACAGAATGTGGAAATCATAGAACAATATCATTAATATCGC
>NW_006921753.1:5470044-5479936 GCF_000298275.1 Orycteropus afer afer
TGGGATCGGGCAGTGTTTCGTTCTGCTGTGCATGGGGTCGCTATGAGTCAGAAATGACTCGATGGCACTTAACAACAACTGACAGATCGTGATGGACAAATCACAATCATAGTGGGGTAATTCAATGTATGCCTTTCATTAACTGTAGAACAAGTAAACAAAAAGTTAAGTAATTATGTAAGAGATCTAAACAACATAAATAAAATTATGGAAGAATTATATATATCTTTTCCAACCTACTTACAAATTAAACTTTAAGATACATTTAAGCATGGATCTCATTCACATCCCAGGGACTGCCTGTACTCAATAGACAATCAGCTGGCTGGGTGATCCTCTTTCACACAGTGATTCAGAAGGTTGGAGGCTCTATTGTCTTCCAGACATGGCTTCCAAGTCATCTTGATGAGATGTTCTTTATTCTAGTCAGATGGAGGGAAAAGAACATGAAGAAGTGGCTAGGATGTCCTAGTAGACCATGAATGAACATATCACTTCTCACTTCATCAATTCTTAGCTCGAACTCAGCCATATGACCAAAGGTAATTGCAAAAGAGGCTTGGAATGTAGTTGAGATGCATGCCTAGGAAGAAGATGAGAACATGGTTTAAGTAAGTAGCAAGTAATCTCTGTCATGCTTATTTTAAATACTTATCTCAAAGAATATCTCCTCCATACATATCTTCTATATTTTCTTTATTTCCACTAAGATTTCTTCTTTCTAGATCTTTCAAGTCACCTATCTCATTTGACTTGAAAAATGTTTCTTAACAGAGATCTTCCTTTCTTCCACCCTCCTACCTTCCTTCCTTTTTCTTTGTCTTTTTTTTTTTTTTTCGCTGAGGTTCCCCTTCCCAATGGAATGATTATAAGTTTTCTGAGGATAAAAACTGTGTGTGACTTAACTTTGTGTCTACTCCAGTAATTGTGTAGTGCTTTTTAAGCTGTGGACATTCAATTGATATTTTAATTTGAATTCACTTTGATTCAGTGGAAATATTAATTCTCAAAAAAATAAACTCATTAAAATGATAATTAGCAGATTTATTTTGTAGTGGATTATGTTAACATTTAACACATACTCTGGTAAAGGCATACTTTAGAAAATGTATTCCAGACATAAACAAATGATGGTCTATGTGTAACAGGTAAAAAAGAATACAAGATACTACTTACACTTCCAACACACTGAACATAATATAACAAAAGCTCTTTTAAGTTATTGTTTTCTTCTTCAATAATGACAATAAAACAAGTCACAAGAACAAAAGGACAGTTTTAGAAAGAGTAGTTAATGTAATAGAAAATATTAGTAAGGAAGGGGATCATTATTGAGAGATGAAAGAGAAGGAAACATTTAACAATAATATCCCAGGGTTGTTTCCACATTTTTACTTAATTTAGAAAAATAGATGAATTGCAGAACTCATCTTGATTCTGTTAAAGTATTTAAAGTAAAACTCTGGCAATAAAATTTCATAAAAAGTTTCTTTGAAAAATGAAAATGTAAATGCCCGTATTGTCAGAAGCTACGGGTTAATTAAGAAGCCTTACTGATGGCAAGAAAGCTGGCTCATTCCCAATTCTGATTGATTATTGTCAAGACAGTCAACATAACTGATGGCAGTTACTGTTAAGAGCTATATTAAAGAATCTTTGACAAAAATTTTGATATTTTAATATCTACAGCAGGATTAAGTCAATCTATGGGAAAATAATTCAGATCAGATCAACTTTCCTCTTTCCCCCACCCCAAGATGTGTAAAACGTATTATCAATTGGTGATGTACCACAAATCAAAAGTTGGTTCAATGGCTTTGTATGTTCATCTTAAAAATGAAATGCCACCATCCCAGAGCATTGACTATGCTGCTTCAATGTTTAAATCTTAAAATATGAATATAATATAGTGGCATGAGATGAAAACTTATACTTTTAAATTACTGTATTTTATTCCGGGTCTAATTATTGTGTTGGGGGAATTTTAGGATTCTTTTACTGCATTAGAGTTCAGCTGCATTTACTATAACTTGAAATAAGTACACTTTTGAAAGTTTCATGTGATAGCGTTTGACTGTAATGGAATTTCCTGTCCAGAGAATTTGATCTATGCTTCCTAAAAGTTTTAACAGCAAAATTCTGGCATATAATGTGCAGTATATGACTACCTAGATATGGACAAATTGCAAATCAGAATATCTCCCTGAAATGTTGAGATTTTATCCACTAATTAATTGGCTTATAAGTAGTTTAGCCATGTTGCGTAACACTAGCATTACAAATGTTTTATATTATTCTGTAAGAACACAACAAGGTCTAAAGTCTATTTGGGATTAAAGGAAAATAAATTATTCTAACAATCAAGTAGATTCATTATTTATGATAATAATTGAGGTATTTGGGTAAACTCTATCTCCATCCAGAAAATATGCATTTTACTTGCCAAAATACATTCAAAAATGACTTTAAGATATACATTAATGTAATAATATTTTGTGATAATAATTGGGCTTTTGCTGTTTTTCATTTAGAAACCAAAATTATCTCATTCTCCTGAAACCATCTGCCAATGAATCAGTGGCATTCAAAATTCTTAGGAAGGGCTTCCACAGACTAAAACAAAGAAGTTAATTGAATTTCTAAACATATTTTTTAAACATAAAGCAGACTTGATGGATGAAGGTCTCTACAGAAAATACTAGAATTTTGATAGACAAAAGGATTTTAGACTTCATAATGTTAAAACACTCATGACCTCAGAGCAGAGAAATTATACTAAGAACCACATCAAGAATGATGTGTATGAATTATACAAGAGTTCATTTTCTTGTCACAGTAAATGAAGAAAACAGTGATCAATTAACTGTATTGGGAAATACTTGAAAGAGATATGACTAGGGCTTTAGACGCTTATGAGTCCCTCAGCACTAGAAATTCTAACATTCCCTCCTGGTAGAACTGCAAAAGAGGGATAAAAGAGCAGATGTAGTAGGGTCTGAAAAAAGGGACCCATGTCTCCCTTCTCAAGATGTAGCATGAAGAAATTGAATTATCTTAGATAAAAACCATGCTTATTTTTAGCACTTAGTAGTTATTCTAAAAAAGAGAGAATGGGCCCAAAGCAGACTGATAGTGCCACTATACTCCCTCACAACATGGGAATGTCTATGCAAGTTCCCATGATCCAGTCAGAGGATATGTTATTCTCTGAGAATAGTGAGAAAAACTAAAGATACATGGTTCAGGAAGAGATACTGGACCTAGATTCTCGAGTCCCTGGGAGAATCATGGATATTAGTAGTAGATGCCAGTAAACAATGATGGAGACCAAGTAGAAATAGTTACTCCTTAGTGGACAACAAACAAACAAAATAGTTGGTGTCTAATTGATTTCAACTTATGAACACCCCTGTATGTGTATCAGAGTAGAACTGTGCTCCGTAGGGTTTTCATGGCTGTGCCCTTTCAGAAAGAGATCACCAAATCTTTTTTCTGAGGTGCCTCTGACTGGGTTTGAATTGTCAGCCTTTCAGTTAGTAGCCCAGTGCTTAACTGTTTGTACCACACAGTGACTTCTACTGTATATAAAAAAACAAAGGTAAAAATTATTTTTTCCATGATGCCAAGATAGCAAATAAATTACCTAATCCCACCCATCAAGCTTAGATCACTCTAAAGAGAAGAAAAAAAAAAGACAAGACTCTTTAAGAGAATCCATAATTGATTAAGTAGTTGACTGTAACAACTATTTTAAAAGATAAAATTAATTTTGAGTATTTAATTGAACCCAAAGAAGACATCTAAAAAAAGATGAATTCAGTTATATGGAAATAAAGTCACACATGCACAAAACCCTTGTTTTGTGACTAAAAACTTGTTCCTTCTAGTCATATATTATTATTTTCAAAATGAGAATTTTAATTTATAGTTACCTAACAAAATAATTGAAGGATTCTATGAATAACATTGGGAAGAATGAGGAATACTTCATTGTGCTCATGAGGAACCTCTACATAGACCAGGAGGCTGTCATTCAAACAGATACTTCATGGTTTAAAATCAGGAAGGAAGTTCATCAGGGTTGTATCCTTTCACCATGTTTGTTCAATCTATATGCTGAGCAAATAATCCAAGAAGCTGGATTATATGAAGAAGAATGTGGCATCAGGATTGGAGGAAGGCTCATTAACAACTTGAAATATGCAGATGACACAACCTTACTGAAAGTGAACACAACTTGAAGCACTTACTGAAAAAGTTTGCACATTACAGTCTGCAGTATGGATTACACATGAACACAAAATGAAAATCCTCACAACAGGAACAATAAGTAGTATCAATATAAATTGAGAAAAGATTGAAGTTGTCAAAGATTTCATATTACTTGGTTCCACAATCTACATCAAATGACATATTGTACTGGGTAAATCTGCTGCAAAAGACCTCTTTAAAGTGTTGAGGAATAAAGATGCCTCTTTGAAGACTAAAGTGCATCTAACACAAACCTCATATGCTTCATATGCATATGAAAACTGGAAAATGAATGAGGATGACCAAAGAAGAGTTGATGCTTTTGAGTTGTGGTGGTGATGAAGAATATTAAAAGTACCGTAGACTGCCAGAACTTAGGAATCTGTCCTGGAAGAAGTGCAGCCAGAATACTCATTAGAAGAGAGAATGGCCAGGCTTCACCTCATCTACTTTGGTCATGTTGTCAAAAAGGGACCATTCCCTAGGGAAGGACATCATGCTTGGTAAAGTGGAAGGTCAGCACAAAAAGAGAAAGCCCTTAATGAAATGGATTGACATAGGTCTGAAACAATAGGCTCAGATAGAACAAGGATTGTGAGGTTGGTGCAGGACCATGCAGTATTTTGTTGTTTTATATAGGGTCACTATGAGTCATAACTGACTCCAAGGCACCTAATAACAAAAATAACAAAATAAAATAAAATAACAAATTAGAATTTTCACCAAGACCATATTTTAAACAGAATTATAGCTGTAATCTTTGGAAAATCAAACATCAAATGATCAACACTGAAAGAACAGGAGAAAACAGTGCTAAGAACACACCCATCTGCCCAGAACTAAAAAGTAGAAGTTTCCTTATTTTGACAAATCTTTCTCCAAGCTGTGTTTATTTTTTGCATTATCCCCTACTGCAAAATCCTATTCAATAAAAAAAGTTTCTGGTCATTCAATAGTAGATAATCAGCCTTATATATGTCCTATCATGGGTGAATCAAGTCTGAACTGATTTTAAATTATCTCAGTACTTATTCAAGTGTGCCCTGAATTATTAAATATGCCATTGCAATTTCTTTGTTTTGCTCCTATACTATAGTAGAAATTAAATGCTACCCTTTTAAAGTATCATAAGAAATATTCACTACACCATGAAGATTTAACAAATCTGATTATTGAACATCATAAAGAACTAACTGGAAAATAATCTAACCCCCTTTTGTTTTCTCTTTCATCATTAACTTTAGGTATAAACAATGCTAAGACATTTGTAATATCTAGCTGGATATCGTTGTTAATTTTTGTCAATCAAAATGTTACAGTTGGAATCTAGTAAGAGACTGTAGAGAAATCCCTGGATTATTACATCAAATTACTGAGTGATCTCGGCTATATCACTTCTCTTATCTGGACCTTTTTCTTTTTTCTGTTTGTTTTGTTAATGAAATGAGTGTTTGGGTAATATTGCTCAGGCTTCCTATTATTTTGTAGTCATATAGATCATTTTAGGTTCTGAAAGACACAATCCAAATAATGAATACTGGTGCTCTAGGCATTACTCTAATCTTAAGGGATAAAATATATAACTTTGTACATAGCATTTTTAGAACTTTGTTGTTATGTGCCCTTGAGTCGGACCAGACTCATAGCGACCCCTCCTTGGGTTTCTGAGGCAGTATCACTATGGAAGTAGATTGCCCCATCTTCCTTCCAAGGAGTGGCTGGCGGGTTTGAACCACCAGCCTTCTGGTTAACAGTCAAGTGCCTTAGCCACTATGCTACCGGAGCTCCTTTTAGAACTTTAGAGGATTTTATATACAAAACTTTGAGTTACATACAAACATACATTAATGATTTTTCTAACCATTTATTGAGCAACTATATTCTTAGCACCTCTACTATGCCATGCACTGTAGTTAATAACTGCTGATACAAAGTTATATAAGATATTTATCTACACACAGCTGGTTTATAATTTGGATGGGAGTCAAATAAATATAATATAATTTTATATTTGAGAGGAAAGATGTGATTATAATATGGTTTTACAAAGAGCATAGGAACTATGAGAACTCAAAGGAAAAATAGTTCAAACTAGACTATGTGTTGTGTGTGTATGAGAGAGAGAGAGAAAGTCTTCCTAAAAGAAGTGATCTGTGAGCTGAGTCTTGAAGGATGAAATAGGAAGAACAGCAAGAACTTGGAGAAGGGTATATGAAATTTTAAAATAAAAAATGGCAGATACAACAATATGAGGTGTTCAGGCAAGATGACAAAATAGCCAGATAAGCTACACACACCCTCTGCAAAAAAGCAATACAAGAACAATTAAAACTGATACAGAAGATGATCTTGAAACCCTCGGCTTTAAAGGAAAGGATAAAGAAATGGATTAAATACCAGCTAGTAGAAGAATCTGAATAAAGCAGTGAATATGGAGATCCACAGTGACCCAATGTACAACAGAATGAAACAATGCATGGTCCTGCACCTGCCTCACAATCCTTGCTACATCTGAGCCCATTGTTGTAGCCATTGTGTCAATCCATCTTGTGGAACTTCCTCTTTTTGCTGACTTTACAAAGTACGATATTCTTCTCCAGGAAATGGTGATACAAAGTCTGGCTATTCTTGCTTCCAAGGAGCATTCCGGCTATACTTATTCCTGGACAGATATTTTTGTTCTTCTGGTAGTCCATGTATTTTCAGTATTCTTCATCAACACCAGAACTCAAAAGCATCAACCCTTCTTTGATCTGGCTTATTCATTGTCCAGCTTTCACATGCATATGTGTCAGAGACTACAGACTTTTAATCCACACAAAAAAGCAAGAGATAAGGAAGAATTCCAGAAAGATGGCAAAATAGGCATTCAAACTACACAGACCCTCCTCAACAAAGAAAAAAGAAACCAATTGACACATACAGATGATAATTCTGGAGCCCTGAGCTTTGAGAAGAAGGATTGAGAAGTGGACTAAACTCTAACTAGTAGAAGATCCTTCATGAAAATACTGAATAAGGGGACAAAGAGTTGCAGACTCTCAGTGATACTGTGGGGCAGATAGTTTCAATATTTCCAAAAGGTGTTAGGACCTAAGAATGAAACTAAAAATTGGCACTGCTTTCCATGGGTTGCAGGGAGGACTACACTGGTGGCTGATGACTAAAAAGAGAAACACCAAAGAAGGTGACAAACTAAGCTGTGGACTTTTGCCTGTCTGGAGGGCACAGCCATTTTGAATGTTTACAAGTGGTTCAACCATTTTTGGATATTTAGAGTAACAGCATTTTCTCAGATTCCAGGGACCTAAGAATAGGTTCCATTTGTCAAAGACAGCATGGACATACTGGAAACTGAGGGCTGGTAAGGTGCAACATTCTCCTTGTTACTCTTATAACCCACATCTTCTTGGTGAATGGAGGTGCTGCCATTCCTCATTCCTACCCACCTTCTGGGTCAGCAAGAATTCCATCCCCGTCTGTGTGCTCTGATGGAGCCTGGGGACCTTGGCCCACCCTCCCCAGATTTGTATTTTATTTCTTGTTTATTTTTGTTTTTTGTTTCTTTTAAAATTCTTCCTTTCCCCCCTGCAGTGATTTGCTCGATGTGGCCCTTCTAGCCATTATCCTCCATTCTGTGATGTTTTGTAAATCCCATTATCCATGCCTGTTTTGGGTGCTGTGGTAGTTAAGGTCAGGTATCAACTTGTCTGGGCAGCTGATAGTAGTCATTCCCTATAATGACTAGCAATCAACTCTGTGATGGGATTTAGGTTAATTCTGTTGGGGCAACACAGGTGGAATGTATCTTGAGTCCTGCCTTGCTGGAGGGTATAATTCAAATCACCACCCTTAGCTTCCCTGAGAGTATACCTACGAATCTCCTGGGAAGATTCGCTCTCCTCTTGCTCTGGCTTTGTGTCTTGGATCATCCTCATCTCACCCCTGGATTTGGGACAGCAGCCATCATCTGATCTGCTGATCGAGGTTCGTCAAACCCCGAGAGTTGGGAGGATCCACCAGACCTACTCACGGACCTGGGACTCGCCGGCCTGCCAGCCTCCACCACTACTACGTGAGACGAACCCTTGGGTGTCTGTGAGTTTTGTGAGGCATTACAGCGAAATACAGAACCCTAAGACTGGGGAAATTATTAGGAGGAGGAGGAGGAGTTAATGTCTGAAATGATGGAGTGGCATGGTAGTTTGGACATCTGGGATATCTTTGACCTCTGCCTTATGGGGACCGGCCTAGTGCTGATCTTTCTAAGAGAAATTGTTCAAGCACCCCCTTATTCTTCTTTGTTTTTATTTTTATTCTTTCTTCTTCCCTTCCTAGGTTCTAGTTTTGACTTTTTCTCTCTTCCTTTTCCCTAGTGCCCTTTTTTTTCTTACTTGTGGTTCTCCCCATCTTGTGTTTTTCTTTTTGCATTTTTCCCTTCATTATTCTCTAACTCCATTCTTTTCTCTTATTGTTCCATCACCAGATACTGTGTTTTCTTTTCTTTTTTTTCATTTTCTATTCGTATTTCTTTTTTTTTTTTAAAGCATTTCTTTAAATATCCCACCTCATTTATTGCCTTTCCTTGTATTATTTTTTCTTTTCTCTCCTTTCTCTGTGTGGTGATTGTTCCTGTATGTTTATGTCATATGTGTTTTTTTCCTTCTTGCTTTTACATTTTTGGTGGTTTTTTGATCATTCTTCTCTAACTGAGTGGGAGACAGCAACTGTGCCCACACAACACAGACATATCTGCACTTCTTGCAGCCCCACCTACTGAGTGAGGGCCACTACTTGCTTCCGAACCAACAGGTCAATGATAGATGACAGGCAATATGAGCCTAACTCATTCTTAACTATTCTTCACAAACAATTGACAGATCTGTGCTGCCACTCTCATACTCTATCACACCCACCAAGAGACAGGTGGTGATTGCATAAGTGCAGCCAACTAGCAAATAGAGGAGCACAGTACCCTGCTTACACAGATACATCCAAAGAAAACAAAAATCTTGGGTAAATCACTCCAACACACAAACACCAATTAAATATAAATACAACAATGTCACAATGTCTCACAGTCAACAGATCATCACAGTCTGCACAAAGAAGCAAGATAAAGTAGTAGAAGCAAGGGACCAGGATATAGATCCAGAACATATCCCTGAGGAAGAAGTAGTAATGGAACTCCCTTATAAGGAATTAAAAAGAATTATATTTAGGTACCTTCAATGGATTGAGAGACAGATCAAGGACAACACTGACAAAATTAAGGAAAACAGAGACAAAACTCTAGAACTACTTTAGAAGGAAATACAAGAACAGAGTGACAAAATAAATGAAAAATTAGAAAAGATACAAAATCTACAGATAGAAATTCAGAAGATTAATACTAAATTTTTAGAAATAGATAACACACTGATAGGGTAAAAGAGTAGAACAAAATCAATGGAATATAGGATTAATGGGATTGAGGACAAACACTTCAATACTTCTTTGGAAAGGGATCCATCAGAAAAAAAGATCAAAATAAAATGAAGAAAGCCTAAGATTCATGTGTTATATCAACAAAAGGAATAACCTACATGTAATTGGAATTACAGAACAGAAAGAGACCAATAAAACCACAGAGAACATAGTG
>NW_006921753.1:5486604-5487373 GCF_000298275.1 Orycteropus afer afer
CAGGTATATGGAAGAGCTAACAAAGGACAAGGCTGTGGTGACTTTCTAGTCACAGCCAGCTACCCAGAGGGAACAAGTAGTTGGACCTGCAGGCTTGAGACCATGGTCACAGGGGACATCAATCTCAATTCACATAATATACTACACAGAAACATTTTTCCACATCCTACTTTGGTGAGTAGCTACTCGGATCTTAAAAGCTCACAAACAGTCATCTAGATACAACAATGGGTCTCTCCTCATCCAGAACAAATAAGAATGAAGAAAACCAAAGACTCATGAAAATAATTAGTCGAAGGGATTGGTAGACCATGTGATCCTCAGCCTATATTACCATGAGACCAGAAGAGCTAGATGGTGCCTGGCTACCACTGTCAACCACCCAGAAGGAAATCTGTGTAGGAGATTATGGATAGACTGGGAGAACAATGTAGAACAAAACTCAAAATTATTAAAAAATAAATAAAATAAAACAGGCTTGTTTGTCTGATGGAGACTGGTGAAACCCCTTAGATGATTGCCTCTAGCTGACCTTCAGGTCTGGTATTGAACTCCTGTGGCTTCCAGCAAATAAAAGACCAGCATATGGGCTGAACATTTACATTAGGTAGATATACTCCTTGGAGAGATCAATCATTGGCAAACAGAAGGGCAATGTGTGCACAGGGAGACTGCTCAGGGAGCAGGAGCTCATGACAGGGAAGGACACAGGGAGGAGGTAACTATGGGGAGGAAGTGGGAAGAGAGCTGCTACATTGTAGGAAATTGG
>NW_006921753.1:5488378-5491473 GCF_000298275.1 Orycteropus afer afer
AAAAAAAAAAAAAAAAGCATAACTCATCTTTGATTTAATAACCTTTCTATGATCCGTGCTCTTGGTTAGCTTATGAAAATTCATGGGCTACAAAATATTTTCATGATCACTCTTGATCGAATTACAAAAGTTTGTAAAGATTTTACTTAAAGGTCTTGTTTTATTTTTTATAAAATTAACCACATTGATGTCATTCCCACACTTGCCTCAGAGTTACTCATGTCTCATTTGTGAGAAATAAATCAAGTAAAGGAATGTATGCCAATTTGTCTATAAAATGATAAATATAAAACTCATGTATTTTATGAAAAAGTAGAAATAGAACTTTTACTATTTTTTTTCCATATCCCAGTACGTTGTTTGTAGACACCCTGGGGTGTATGTAATCCACTTTGGAGCCTATTTCTCTATCTAATTATTCAGGAGTGGAAATAGAAAAATACTTGTGTGAACAAGTTTTAAGCTATGAATCAGATGGTATTATAACAAGTTCCCAAATTATTAAATAATTTATAATTTAACCACAAGAGCATAACAGCATTTGTTTGAAAAGATTAAATTCTAAAAGAAGCTTGACGCAAATGCCTCTTTTTTTTTTTTTCCTTTGGAAATTATGAAGATTCTTTCCTGGAGAGCACAATTTGAAGTTTTAACTTTTAAGCTATAGTTAATTAGCATAAATTGCTTAGAGGATGTTTTGGGAGAGGAAAAGAAACAGGAAAAACCTCCTGCTGAGCACAATAATCAGACGTTCTTTTGTGAAGATTTCCAGCATTAATAATGTTACAGAGAAAAGGCACATACTGTAGTGATTATTAATTGTCCATTGGGGAAGGGAGGGTATGGATGAGAAAGAGAGCAGGGACGTGAGAGAACGCAAAGTTTGAACATCTGAATAACAAGTACAAATTAAAGGACCCAGTAAAGAAATAGATTTGTGCAGATGCCTGTGAAAGAAAAATGGGTGTCTTTTGTTGTCATGAGTCATGAATTCACTCTCTTTCTCACAAAGCAGATAGGTAATGCTTCACATACTATGGACCAAAGGTAGAGTAAAGATTCCAAAGTTAGCTTTTTTTTTTTTTTTAATTGTGATTTGGGTGAAAGATTACAGAGCAAATTCACTTTCCATACAGCAGTTCACACACACATTGTCTAATGACATTGACTACAATTTACCCCAATGCAACAGCTCCCCTCCGACTTCCTCCTGATAGTTACCTCTTCCCTGTGTCCATCCCACCATGCACTCCTGTCCTCTGAACTGTCTCCCTGTGCATAAACAGCCCCTCTTTCTCCCATGATTTTTTCTCTCCAAAGAGTGTATCTACCTCAGGTACATGTTCAACTCATATGCCTGTCTTATGTTTGGCTGCAAGCCACAGATGTGGGTTCAATTCCAGACCTGAAGGGCAGCTAAGGACCATAGTGTCAGTAGTTCCACTAGGCTCCATCAGACCAGCAAACCTGGTCCCCCTTTTTTATCCCCCAAATGATTTTGAGTTTTGTTCCACATTGTTCTCCCTCTCTGTCCAGGATCTCCTAGGTTGTTTCCATCTTTTGGCTATTGTAAATAGTGCTGCGATGAACACGGGTGTGCATATATCTGTTCTTGTCATGGCTCTGAGTGGTTGACAGTGGTAGCTGGGCACCATCTAGTTCTTCTGGTCTCATAGTCATATATGCTGAGGATTGCATGGTGTACCAGTCACGAGAACTAATTGTTTTCATGAATATTTGGTTTTCTTCAATCTTCTTTGCTCTGGATAAGGAGAGACCCATTGTTGCATCGAGATGGCTGCTTGCAAGCTTTTAAGATCCCAGTTGCTACTCGCCAAAGGGGGAGGTGGTACAATGTTTTGTGTAGTATGTTATGCCAATTGAACTTGATGTGCCCTGCAACTATGGTCCCGAGCCCACAGGTTCAACTACTCATTCTTTCTGGGTAGCTGGCTGTGAGCAAGAAGTGATTACAGTCTTGTCCCTTGTCAGCTCTACTGTACACCTGGGAATTCTTACAGAATATTCTTACAAGAATACACTTATAGAACCATTGTCTGTCAATGCTATACATGGTCTTGTGTACACTCCCTGATGCATAGACATACCTAATAGTTCAGCCTGCTGACCCATCTACCCACCCATATACCTGTGTTTATCTTCACTGACAACACAGTACTGTATGTGCAAAGAGGTTCATCTTTCTTGTCTGCACCTCCCATGTACCTCTCTATGTCTTCCTTCTCCCTCAAGGCCACCATGTTGATCACTCACATTTGGTACATTGCCCTTCTCTTCACCCAAATCAATACTTATCTCTACCTATCTAACAGTGTTCCCTCCCCTCCCCTACCACCCCTGGTAATCAACAAAGAAAATTTCCTTCTATATATAAACCATTCCTTGACTTTTACAATAATGGAATAATACAATATTTGTCCTTCTGTGATTGACTTATTTCAGTCAGCATAATGTCCTCCAAGTTCATCCACGTTATGTGGTGTTTTGCAGATTGTACATTATTCTTTAGCATCACATAGTATTCCATTGTGTGTATGTACCATAGTTTGGTTATCCATTCCTCACTTAATGGACACCTAGGTTATTTACATCTTTTGGCTATTGTAAATAGTGCTGCGATGAACCTGGGTGTGAATATTTCTGTTCTTGTCATGGCTTTCACTTCTTTAAGATGAAATTAATGAAATTACTGGATAAAATGGTATTTCTATTTCCAACTTTTTAAGGAATCCTCATACTGCTTTCCACAGTGGTTGTACCATTTTACAGTCCCACAAGCAGTGTATAAGAGTCCCATTCTCTCTGCATCCTCGCCAGCATTTGTTATTTTCTGTCTTGTTAAACTTTGCTGCTAGTACTCAGGCAAGATGGTATCTCATTGTTGTTTTGGTTCACATCTCTCTAATGGCTAATGATTGTGAGCATTTTTTCATATGTTTGCTGGCCTCCTGAATATCCTCCTTGGTGAAGTGTCTCTTCATGTCTTCGGCCCATTTTTTAATTGGATTATTTGTCTTTTTGTTATTGAGGTGTTGGAGTTTTCTATACATTCTAGAGATAAGTCCCTTGTCAGA
>NW_006921753.1:5492704-5499149 GCF_000298275.1 Orycteropus afer afer
CCTTACCAATTTGGATACCTTTGATTTCCCTTTCTTGCCTTATGGCCCTGGCTAGGACTTCCAGTACAATGTTGAATAGAAGTGGTGATAGAGGGCATCCTTGTCTGATTCCTGTTTGCAAGGAGAATGGTTTCAGTCTCTCTCCATTAAGAATAATGTTGGCTGTTGGTTTTGCACAGATGCCCTTTATTATGTTGAGGAATGTCCCTTCTAGTCCTATTTTGCTGAGAGTTTTGATCAAGAATCAGTGTTGGATTTTATCAAATGCCTTTTCTGCATCAGTTGATTTCACAGTTACTTTTGAGATAATATTGTCTTTTCTTAAATAATGTTGGGATTTTTCTTCATTAGGGGCTTTTAGAATATTAAGATAATCCATTCATATTATAAAATGCTATCCAAGGGACAGCAAGATATCAGGGCATTTTCCTCCTCTTAGGAATTGATCCAGTTTTTGACTTCGTACAAGTTTCAGTTTCAATGTAACTGGTAGTTCTTCAGAAATTGAAAGGGATTGAGTTAAAGAGAAATTATATGCATTGTATTCTTTAAATTAGAGAAACCAAGAAGGCAGCAGAAGAAATACAAGAACAGGAGCATATATGAGGATGACTTTGTGGTTTCAGTTGCTAATCCTTCTTAAATCTGTTTCCTCCAAATGACCATTATTCCCTTCCTAGTGTTCATCTTACTCTTCTCTACTTTTCTTTGTTTGTTCTATGAGAGACAATTTTCCTTTCTTGTCAAAGGAAAAACATTATACTTCTACTTTGCAGAGGAATTTAATAATATGTTTTTTAAATTATTATTTTTAAAAGAAAAGGAGCTTTGTTGGTACAGTGGTTAAAGTGGTCAGCGACTAATGAAAGGTCAGCACTTCAAATCTGCAAGTTGCTTCTTGGTAGAAAAGACCTAGAAATCTTCTCCTACAAAGATTACCATTTTGGAAACCCTATATGACAGTTCTACTCAACAACAGAATTAGGCAACACAACAACAGAATTTTAATTCCATTCATCTGATATGAACCATATTTTCTAAATAGATAGACAGTTCTACTCTGTCCTATAGGGTCACTATGAGTCAGAATCAGCTTGAAGGTAGAGAGGTTGTTTTTTTTTTTTTTCTCCCCAAGGCCAATTTGATTTTTAATGAGACTCCTCAGAAGCCCAGACATGATCTCCTCAGATCGTGAACTCAGCTAGAAGGTGGAGAGTTTTTAAAATTTTTGTATGAGATGAAGCAATATAAGCTCCCTGAGCTTCAGTTTTTGCTTCTGTAAAATGAAAACTAATTGCTCATACCCTTTACCATAACTTCCTTGAGAAGTAGAATCAGATGATTCTAGCTTTGATTTTGACTCACAGCATATCCTTCACATGGTACTAGTTCAATAAATCTTTTCTCTTTTTTTAAGTAACAGACTGAACACTGTCGTGCAACTGAAATAACTTTGCCAAATGAAACAGTATATAAATATATTTTTTATGCATTGGTCACCAAGAAATTTAGTTATGCACTGGTTATATAAATCACATCAAGACACAAAGAAGAGTCAAGATACAATTGTGTACTAATACTAATCACTGCAGCAAAAATAGTTCTTATTATGGACCAGGTATTGCACTTATTATGGACTTCAAATTATGTATTCCTCCTCTCAACGGTTCTTGCTTAATTTAAGCTACACAACAACAGAAATTTAATTCCTTTCATCTGATATGCACAATATTTTCTAAATTGATAATACCAGGACATTTCCAGTTAATTTTTTAATGAATGACTTAGTGAAGTTAACAAAGAAGTTTGTTGATATTTATGTCTAAATTCACAATTGTAATACGAATTATAATCAGTTTATTCTTTTTATGCAAATAATGTGAGTTTCCACATTATTTCCCACATTCCTCCCACCAAAGACTGGTGGTAATTCTTAAAACCAGTGTAGGTAAGTGTTCTGGTTACCTAGTGCCACTCTGACAAGAAATATACCACAAATGGGATGGCCTTAACAAACAGGAGTTTATCCTTACAATTTGGAGGCTTTAAGTCTAAATTCTGAGTGCCAAGTTCTAGGGGCTGTGTAAAAGCCCCTCAACCTTGGCTCCAGCTCTGCCTCCTGCTCCCAGCTCACTGGAGCTAGAGGCATTTCTTCACTCAGACAGCTGCTGGCTGCTGATGCTGAGAAGCCCCAAAGTTGACAAGTAAAAAGGCACAGTCCTGATGTTACCAAACCACATGGCAGGCCATTAACTTAAGTCCATTATAAGTCCCAGGGTCAGCAGAGCATGGCAGGCTTCTGAGCAATGACATAGCTACATGCAGGGCCCAAGCATGCCATAGGCTAGAGACCATTCTCAAAGCTTCTCCTTGTATACAGGAAGCAGACCACATACCCAAAGGCAGCTACCCAGCTGCTCCCAGTAGATTCCACCATGGAGTTGATTACCAGTCTCATCATGGGGAATACTACATCCAGCCGCCCAGCCACTCAACCAGGCCTAGCCAAGTTAACATGCAAACATAACCATCACAGTAAGGGACTGCTATGGCCTAGTAAGGAACCTTTTAAATGTTGTATATTATTCTTGGTCCATGCTGAGATGTCTCTTTTTGCTTTTAGAACTCTGTTTGTTTGAAGAGTTGAGTCTCATTTTTTTTTTTTTTTTAATGTTTTTATGATTAACCTAAACTAGGGAATTGAAAAACAGTTTCAGCAGTATATTAACAAGGCCTCCAGGAATGCCAGGATGACAGATAGAGCCACAGGATTCAGGAAAGGGGAGAGAACCAGTCCCCATCCCAAGAGGCAGGAAGCATAGGAAAAGCCAGGGATGACAGACAGAGGGGAAGGATCGAGGTAAGGGGAGGGCAGAGAGGTGTGGAACAACTAAGGGAGATGAACTTTCATTTCATCATGCTGTGGTGGGTTATGTGTTGTGTGAGGATTGAGGCTGTGCTACTGGTGTTTCAAATGTAAGCAGGGTTACATGTGGAGCACAGGTTTTAATGCAACTTACACACTGAAACAGACTAGGAAGAAGGAAGATGCCATCTACTTCTCAAAGAATTGGTCAGGGAAAACCTTATGAATAGCAGAGAGACACTCTCTGATATATTACTAGGCAACTTTACGAATAGTCTGAAACATTGTCTGATACAGTCCAGGAAGATGAACCCCTTAGGACCAAAGACGATCAAAATATGACTGGGAAAGAGCAGCCTCATCAGAGTAAAGTCAACTTTAATGATATGGATAAGCTTTACTTTACAAAGTAAAGCTTTTGGAACTGCCATTTGTTGATGTGGCATGACTTAAATTGAGGTGAAACTGCTGCAAATATCCATTAATAATTGGAACATGAAATGTACAAAGTATGAATCTAGGAAAATTGGAAGTTGTCAAAAATGAAATGGAATGCATAAAGATTGATATCCTAGGCATTAGTGAGCTCAAATGAGCCAGTTTTGGCCATTTTGAATCAGACAACCATATGATCTACTATTCCAGGAATGACAATTTGAAGAGGAATGGCATGGCGTTCATCATCACAAAGGCTGTTTCAAGATCTGTCCTGAAGTACAATTCTGTCAATGATAGGATAATATCCATATGCCTACAAAGAAGACAAGTTAATAACATTATTATTCGAATTTACACACTCACCACAAAAGCCAAAGATGAAGATATTGAAAATATTTATTAACTTCTGCAGTCTGAAATTGACCAAACATGCAATCAAGATGTCTTAATTATCACTGGTGAATGGAATGCAAAAGTTGCAAACAAAGAAGAATCACTGGTAGTTGGAAAATTTGGCCTTGGTGACAGAAATAACATTGGAGATTGCATGATAGAATTTTGCAAGACCAACAACTTATTCACTGCAAATACCTTTTTCTCAACAACACAAATGATGGCTATACATGTGGATTTCACCAGATGGAGTACACAAGAATCAGATTGACTACATCTGTGGCAAAAGGCAATGGAAAAGCTCAATATCTTTAGCTAAAACAAGTCCAGGAGCTGATTGTGGAACAGACAATCAACTGCACATTTTCAAGTTCAACTTGAAGTTGAAGATGAACAAGTCCATGAGCTCCAAAATATAACCTGGAATATATCCCTCCTGAATTTACAGACCATCAAAAGAATAGATTTGATGCATTGAACAGCAATGCTTGAAAACCAGAATTGTGGGATGACATCAAGTACATCATCTATGAAGAAAGCAAAAGGACATTAAAAAGACAAGAAAGGAAGAAAAGACCAAAATGGATATCAGAAGAGACTCTGAAACTTGCCTTTGAGTGGAGAGTAGCTAAAGCAAATGGAAGAAATGACAAGATAAAAGTTGAACAGAAGATTTCAAAGAGCAGCTTGAGCAGACAAAGTCAATTACTATAATGAAATGTGCAAAAACCTGGAGTTAGAAACCAAAAATGGAAGAACATACTCAACATTTCTCAAGCTGAAAGAACTGAGGAAAAAATTTAAGCCTCAATGTGCAATTTTGAAAGATTCTATGGACGAAATATTGAATGATGCTTCAAAAAAACAAAAGCATCAAAAGAAGATGGAAGGAATATAAAGTCACTGTACCAAAAAAACCTGGTTGATGTTCATACATTTCAGGAGATGGCATATGATCAAGAACCAATGGTAATGAAGGAAGAGCTCGAAGTTGCACTGAAGGAACTTGAGAAGAACAAGGTTCCAGGGATTGAGAATACCCACTGAGATGTTTCAACAAACGAATGCCCCACTGGAGGCATTCACTCAGCTATGCCAAGAGATTTGGAAGACAGCTACCTGTCCAACTGACTGAAAAGATCCATATTTGTACCCATTCCAAAGAAAAGTGATCTCACAGAATGTGGAAATTATCAAACAATATCATTAGTATCGCATGCAAATAAAATCTTATTGAAGGTAATTAAAAAATGGGTGCAGCAGTGTATTGACAGAGAACTTTCAGAAATGCAAGCTAGATTCAGAAAAGGATAAAGAATGAAGGATATCATTGCTGATGTCAGATGGCTATTGGCTCAAAGCAAAGAATATCAGGAAGATGTTTATCTGTGTTTTATTGACTATGCAAAAGCATTTGATTGTGTGGATCATAAGAAATTGTTGATAACATTGAGAAGAATGGGAATTCCAGAACCCTTCATTGTACTCATGAGGAACCTGTATGTAGACCAGGAATCTTTCATTCAAACAGAACAAGAGGACACTGAATTGTTTAAAATCAAGAAGGTAGTGTATCAGGATTGTATCCTCTCACCGTACTTATTCAATCTGTATGCTGAGCAAATAATCCAAGAAGCTGGACTGTTTGAAGAAGAACATGGCATCAGGATTGGAGGAAGGCTCATTAACAACCTGCAATGTGCTGATGACACAACTTTGCTTGCAGAAAGGGAGGATGACTTGAAGCATTTACTGATGAAAATTGAAGACTACAGTCGGCAATATGGGTTACATCTCAATATAAAGAAAACAAAAATCCTCACAACTGGAGCTAATTGAGAAAAGATTGAAGTTGTCAAAGATTTCACATTGCTTGGTTCTACAATCGACGCCAATGAAGGCAGCAGTCAGGACATCAGACAATGTATAGCAGTGGGAAAACTGGCTGCAAAGGACCTCTTTCAAGTGCTGAAGAGCAGAGATATCTCCTTGAGGACTAAGGTGTGCCTGACACAAACCAAGGTACTTTCAATAGCCTCACACCACCAGCCACTCCTCGGAAGGAAGGTTGGGTGATCTACTTCCGTAGTGATATTGCCTTGGCAAACCAAGGAGGGGTCGCTATGAGTCGGGGCCAACTCGATGGCACATAACAATAACAACAACACACATGCACGTGGGGGAACTCTGGTGACACAGTGCCTAAGGCATTTGACAGCTAACCAGAAGCCTGGGGGTTCAAACCCACCAGTTGTTCCTTGGAAGGAAGGTTGGCCAATCTACTTCCATAGTGATACTGCCTCGAAAACCCAAGAAGGGGTCTCTATGAATCGGATCCAACTTGAGGGCTGTAAGTTCATATGCATGTGAGAGCTGGACAATGAATAAGGGAGACTAAGAAGAGTTGATGCATTTGAGTTGTAATGCTGATGAAGAATGCTGAAAGTACCATGAACTGCTAAAAGATCTAACAAATCTGCCCTAGAGGAAGTGCAGCTGGAATGCTCCTTGGAAGTAAGAATGGTCAGACTTCGTCTCACCTACTTTGGTCATGTTGTCAGAAGAGACCATTCCCTGGAGAGGTATGTCATGCTTGGTGAGGTGGAGGGTCAATGAAAGAGGTTAAGGCCCTCAATGAGATGGATTGATATAGTGGCTGCCGTGATGGACTGAAGTGTATAGCAAGGATCATGGAGTTGTTACAGGACCAGACAGTGTTTCGTTTGCTGTGCATAGGGTCACTATGAG
>NW_006921753.1:5499486-5514199 GCF_000298275.1 Orycteropus afer afer
GATGGTGTGGATCATAACAAATTATGGATAACACTTAAAAGAATGGGAATTCCAGAATACTTCATTGTGCTCATGAGGAACCTATATATAGACCAGGAGACTGTCATTCAAACAGAACAAAGGGATACTGCATGGTTTAAAATCAGGAAGGGTGTGTGTCAAGGTTGTATTCTTTCACCATACTTATTCAATCTGTATGCAGAGCAAATAATCCAAGAAGCTGGACTATATGAAGAAGACTGTGGTATCAGGATTGGAAGAAGATGCATTAACAAACTGTCATATGCAGACAGCACAACCTTGTTTGCTGAAAGGGAAGATGACTTGAAGCATTTATTGATGAAGATTAAAGTTGATGGTCTGCATTATCTATTACACTTCAATATAAAGAAAACAAAAACCCTCACAACTGGACCAATCAGCATCATAATAAATGGAGGAAAGATTGAAGTTATCAAAGATTTCATATTACTTGATTCCACAGTTAACACTAATGGAAGCAGCAGTCAAGAAATCAGAGGTCATATTACACTTGGAAGATCTGCTGCAAAAAAAAAAAAAAAAAAACTCTTTAAAGTATTGAGGAGCAAAAATACCTCTTTGAAGATTAAGATGTACCTAACCCAAGCCATGGTATTTTCAATTGCCTCGCATGCATGTGAAAGCTTAACCATGAATAAGGAAGAGTTGATGCTTTTGAGTTGTGGTGTTGGAAAAGAATGCTGAAAATACCATGGACTGCCAGAAGAATGAATAATCCATCCTAGAAGAAGTACAGCTGGAATGCTTCTTAGAAGCGAGAATGTCCAGACTTCATCTCACCTACTTTGGTCATGTCAGAAAGCATCATTCTCTGACAGGGATATTATGCTTGGTAAAGTGGAGGGTCAGCAAAAAAGGGGAAGACCCACAATGAAATGGATTAACACAGTTACTGCAATGATGTGCTGAAATATAACAAGGATTGTGATGATGGCATGACCAGGCAATATTTCGTTCTGTGGTACATGAAATTGCTATGAGTCAGAGCCAACTAGACAGCACCTAACAACAGGGAATTGCTATGAACACTTTTCAGTCCGATCTGAGCTTTTTACACCCACACAGTATCTAGTAAATTGAGAGAAAACCAAAACCAAACTAAGTCCACTGTCAAGAAGTTAATTCTGACTCAGAGAGATCCCCATAGGGTTTCTAAGTCTGTAAGTCATATTCACTGAAGCAGACTGACTCACCTTTCTCCTGTGGAATGAGTGTGGGTTCAAATCTTCAACCTTTTAGTTAGCAGCCCAGTGTTTTAACCACAGAGCCACCAACCAAGCAAAACCAAACTCACTGCCATCAAGTTGATTCTGACTCATAGTGACCCCCACTGGGTTTCCAAGGCTGCAAACCTTTACAGAAAGCAATTGCTCTGCATTTTTCTTTCATGGAATGGCTCATGAATTTGAACCACCAAATTTTGTTTAGCAGCTAAATGCCACCAGAGCTCCTTAAATTGGGAGATAGGACAACAAAAGAATCAGTCAAGCATTTTCATCACTAAGATTCTTTTTCTTGTTTAGATCTTTAACTCAAAATAGCTTCCTTAAGGAAAGGAGCAAAGATGACATAATGCATTCAATGTCAAACGATTGAACAGTACTCTTTCCCCAAAGTCTTGGGGACAAGTAATAAGTGGAACTATGCTATTACTACTGCTGAAGACAAATTTCTCATGACTACCAATGCTAAATGATCCTTTGTCCTATGACTGAATTATTCAAAAATCCATCTTTCTAGAAATATTCTTGCCTCCTCCTCTGCCTTTCCTACCATACTTGGACATATGCCATTTGTTCTCCCAATATCGTTGCCTTAAGATACTCTTTAGATTGTTTATTAGATTTTCACACTTTTGACATTATTAATTTAATATTTAATTGTACTATTTAGCATACTTTTTAGTTTCTGATAGCCTAGAATATATACAAGGTGCTTTATGAACAGAATTCCTGCTTAAATAGACTGCTGGACATCAAGCTCTATGAGAAGAGGTCACCTAGAAAATGATTGGCCACATGTTTCTTTGAATCTCTGGCAATCTAAGTTTCTCTTGAAATATTGTTATGAACAAGTCATCTTCTAGGCTACAGGCCAGCTGTAATATTTCTATTCTCTGGAATGCCCTAGTGTAATGTCATAAAAGCCTGGCAGATAGCAGGTAGTACTCTCAGTGGCATTTTCCAGAACAGCTTTCAGTGCTACAGATTTCCAATCTGGCCCACTGCCCAAGGTAAGCAGAGACTTCATAGTTTAGAGGAGCTGTCCTGACCCAGAAGACCTGATATTTGACAATAACAGCCCTGAGACAATAACGTGAGCTCAAGGTATGCTTTTAGCATTGAACATTCCACCGTATCTCGTTTTTCCTTGCATCTATAATATCTGCTATATACAGGAATATTAATGAAAAATGACAATGAAAAAAATAATGAGTAAGCAATTGAGTGTAATAAACGTTCATCTCCCAAAGTCCCTAAGCTAATTATTTAGTCTGAGGTCATTCATGTTAGGTTGATTCTCCTTTGCAGTCTATCACCTAGATGCATTGCTTCCTATTTGTTAAAATCAGGATAAGAAACAGTAGCAGCAAGTTCCCAAGAATAACACACTTTTTTTTTTCTTTTAAAAGTAAAGAATCAATCTATCCTTCCAAACTATTATATCATTTTCCCTTTGATACACCCACTCCTCCATCCATCCATTCATTTTTACATTAACTCATTTATTTAACAGAAAGTTTTTTGCACCAAATTAATTACCAAGTAGTCTACGAGTAATAGGGATATGTAGTTAAATAAGCTAGAGCCTCATTTCTGAGGGAGCACCACAATCTCTTGACTTAGCTAGGTTTCAAATGTCCAACAAGTACAATAGACAAGCACTATGATAGAATGTTACACAAGGCTATCTTAACACAATGTAAGATCATGTCATCAAATCAAAGAACTCAGAGAGGGTTTTCCTGAGGATGAAACTCTTGAGTTAGGAATTGAAGGATGAAATGACTAAACTAATTGGATAAAAAGAATTAACAGTATTCTATGAATATTCACAATCATCGGGAACCAGAGGAGGGGCCGCTATGAGTCAGGTTCTACTCGATGGCACATAACAACAGCAACAACAACAAAAGAACATGATACAATTTGGGGCTAAATGTAAATGATGAGTTGGTAGTGGTAGGCTATGTGTGTTGCAGAAACTTGGTCCTGATTGACATTTTAAAGATACTTTATTTTATTCTAAATTCAGGGTTTATCCATTGAATTATTTTAAACAATGAAATCATGATCAGTTTGTAACTTGAGTAAATTCTGGGAATTAGTTAGACGAGTAGAGACCATAGACAAGAAACAAGTCAGGAGGGGTTTGTGCTAATGACTTCTTTATTTAATAAACTACTCTTCTTTATAGTGATCTATTTACTATCTCCTAATTATAAGTACTCTCACATCTTACCAATCTGTCTGAAGTGTTTTTGACTAAATTTCATTAAAATGTTCATTAATGTCATAAAGTGTGCATCACACTATGATTAAGTAGATAAGATAAAAATAGTCTTTTCCTCCATTCAAGTTCTTATTTAAATTGGAAGTATTCAGGACCCACATATCTTTAATACAGACAAGATGGAAATATTTTTCATGAGAGAAATTGAACAGATGGAGAGATAATATCTATTTGGCATAGTGGGAGTTGATGAGAGCCTTCAAAAACAAAACTATAAAAAATGTATAATTTCAATTAGTGGAATTAAGAAAGGGAAGAAAAAGAAATTTCTAATAAAGAAATGTTTTCATATCTCCTGACATCTATCATGTAGTAATTTTTCCTTCTACAGGGCACACAGATTACTAATAAATTTTGACCACAATTCTTGAGAATCTAACCAAGATATCTGTGATCTTCTTTGTAAATTATTTGTAATTCTATAGAGACAAAATGAACAAACTTTGTTAACTCCTACCTTAATGCCTTCTTCTATAGTCTAGGCATTATTCAATGTCACAAGTATATAATAGTGAAAAAGACAAATAAAGGTATGTCTGAAATATCTTATATTCAACTGGGTAAGATATAAGTCTATGTAATAATTTAAATAATTGATATTATTTGTGAAAATATTAAGTCCGATAGAAGAGATAAAGCTGAGTAATGAGATAGACTCAGAAGGGATAAATATTGGCAGACTATTTAGAGAGATGATCATGGAATAACTCTAATTTATTCTGTATTTATTTAACCTTTTAATGAGGTAAAAACAGAAAAGTACATAAATATCACTGATTGCAAAGACATTCTGCACCATCATTTTTGGCATATTTTTAAATATTAACCATAAAAATCAAGATATAGACAATGTCTCATGCCTCAGAAGTTTCTCTTTATCTTCTTCCCTTTCAAAACCTGTTCTTAAACTTCATGGTGACTAGTTTACATTGACAATAAGAGAAGAAATGAACAATGAAAAAATACACAATAAAAGTATTTCAGGGAAAAGCAAATGTAAAGCCTCTGGGGAAAGAAAAATCTTGCTTGTTTAAGACAAAAAAATAAATATCAAAGTCTCTGTAATATAATGAAGCACAGAAAAATGATGGAAAATGATATCAGAAAATTATGCAACAGGCAGATCATATAAGGGCTTTTTACTTACTAGAAATAATCTAAATTTATTGTGTTCCCAATATGGAGCCATTGAAGGAATACAAACAGTATGATATATCATAGTTTATTTAAAAAAAAATTATGTAATTGGTCTCGGTAAATTTTATACATGAAGAAGTTTGAATTGACAAACATTGTGCTATCTATATCTTTAAAACAATAGAATCAAAGCTTATTCAAAAGTTATATGGACACTGAACTCTAGAGGTAAATGTGGATACAGAAAGGCTAATAGAGACATTGTAATCAAGAACATATATTATGACAACTTGAATTAGAGTTGTTGTTGTTGTTATGTGCCATCGAGTCAGACCCGACTCATAGCGACCCCTCCTTGGGTTACTGAGACAGTATCACTATGGAAGTAGATTGCCCCATCTTCCTTCCGAGGAGTGGCTGGTGGGTTTGAACTGCCAGCCTTCTGGTTAGCAGTCAAATGCCTTAGGCACTATGCTAACAGAGCTCCCAAATTAGAGTAGTAGTATATATATAGAAAGTAGTGAGAATTTATAGGATTTGTTGATTCAATCAAAATATAGGAAAATAAAAGAAGATAATGGGACAGATAAGTTGGATGTGACATTTTCAAAAATAATAAATAAATTGAGGGTGATTTTAAAACTAAGCAACTTTGTGACTAGTTGTTGTTGTTGTTGTTGTTGTTGCTTTGTGCCCTCGAGTTGGACCGGACTCATAGAGACCCCTCCTTGGGTTTCCAAGGCAGTATCACTACGGAAGTAGATTGCCCCATCTTCCTTCCGTTGTGACTAGTGGAAACATTTATTAAGATACTGGACAATGGGGGAAGAAGAAATTTGGTGAGTTAGGAGTATATGGAGAGATGTGGCTCTATTTTGGTCTTTATGTTTGCTCTTTTGATATGGGGACAAGATATATAAGATTCAAAGAAGAATTTAGGACACATTTCCATTAGATTTAGAAGTTCTATATTAGGTAAGATTTTTCAACAATGAGACTGAATGAAATTACCCGAGGAAAGAGTAAGATACAGAAACACAAAGAACTGAAATCTAAACAATGATACATGCTGGCAGAAGAGGAAAAACAGAAAGAGAAATTTAAAAGGAGTAGAAAGAGAGGTAATAGAAAACTAAGAAAATGTTATATAACAAAAGTCAAGCTAAATACACTCTTTCAAACTTTATGACTATAGAGACATTGAGGAGTCAAAAGGTTGAGAATTAACCATGGGACTTGGCAATATGAAGAGTTCTGGGGTACAAAGAAGTTCTATTTCTTGCCAATATTCCTTTATACATACATGCATAGTGATTTCATCATTATTTTGGGAAAAATTTATACATAGTCTGTGGGATTATTTTTAAGAGTATTTTTTATAAAGTTTAGGCTCTCCTAGTACTTGGACTGTACTAGTGTTATAAGGCACATCTGCATTGAGGGAAAAGAAAAACAAACGCTAAGGTGACTCTGAGTAGTATAGCTTTGTTTATAGCTTTTCAGGATCTCAGAAAGACCATTACCCTAAGTCTACCAGTGGTTCTGATTTAATACCCTTTTATGTGTGCAGTTCTGATAGTGAATTTGGGCAGAGACACATCATCACAAAATAATTTTCCCGAAGCATGTCACTTTCTACTGTATTATGCCTGGCTACTGCTTTCTGTCAGAGCTCTGGCGGCATAGTGCCTAAAGCATTTGACTACTAACCAGAAGGCTGGTGGTTCAAACCACCAGCCACTCCTAGGAAGGAAGATAGGATAATCTACTTCTATAGTGGTGCCACATCGGAAACCCAAGGAGGGTTCACTGTGAGTTGGATCCAACTCAACGGAAGTGAGTTTGGTCTTTGTTTAGTTACTGCTATCTCTATACTATACAGAAACTTCTTCTCTTTTCACAAAATGTGGTTAAAGTATAATTCAGCAGAAGTTTAGTGAGAAATATGACAAAGGAAATATATTTTAAAAATAAATATAGAGATAGAATGTACATTCAGAATCACTCCTTTGTCAGAGAAACTTTTCTCTCTCTTTATGTAGCCAATTACATATGCAAACACATACAGACACACACACCAAATTAAAACCAAACCCATTGCCATCTAGTCAATCCCAACTCATAGCGACCCCTATAGGGTTTCTAAGGTAGTAAATCTTTGCAGAAGTAGATTGTAATATTGTCCTTCCATGGAGCAGCTGATGGATTTGAACCACTAACTTTCTGGTTAGCAGTCGAATGCCTTAGGCACCTCACCACCACACACATACAAAAAAACAAACATTTTTTCCTTTCCCTAAAATGAATGTGCAGCAAGACCAGCTTCTTACCAAAGTAAGTAAATTCTCTTTTGAGAGGTAATAACACTTTCTGAGAAGATATCTGCATTGGCATGATGGCCTAGAAAATGTGGACCAATCTTCCCACATGAACAAATAGCAATATTAATCAAAATCATATTTTAATCTGTTTGAGGTCATTAGAAAAGTTACAAGCCACTGAAAAATTATGAATCTAAGATCTTAAAAAAGAGAGAGAGAGAGAGAGAAGAATCTGGTATTTGCAAAATGCTGAAAGGCAGTCGAGAGACTGAGAAGTTGGGTAAAGAATTGTATAATCTCATGGAGTTAAGAATGATAAAATTGAAGTTCAGAGCCTGGGAATGGTGCAGTGCAGTAAATACCACACAAAAAGGGCTGTGCTCTAGAAGTGAGAATAAACTGATGATGACCTGACTCTCACAGGGTAATGAAATCCAACTTAAAATCATCTTGCTTCCAATAGTTAGCCGAATTTGATGAAAGTTATTAGTTTCCCTTCTTGTTGTGTGCTGTACACTCAATTTTGACTCATATCAGCTCTGTCATCATCCTGTAGATGCATCTTATTTGGAGAAAGAGAAGATATCACACGAGATCTAAAAATATTTCCACTGCTTAATTATATACAATTTATTTTACTAAAGTTAAAATAATAAGACTATGATGACTGAAAGTGATTTATATAGATAGTAGAATCAGGCATACAAAATCCATGTAGTTGAATTATACCATGTTTAAAATAATATCCTGAACATTTTAGATAATGGCATTATACAATGAGTTTATATAACTATCTTGAATATTTTTAACTAAACCGGTATAATTATAGACTTCTGAAGAAAAAAATATAAATAACAAAAAAAATCTAGGAAGTAAAATAAATAATTAGACTTACAAATGCAGTGGGGTATGTTTCACAACAAATTACAAACAGTTAAAGAAATAGTCACTAATAAGTTAGAGAGATCAGAAATCTGTATTGAGAAAGAAAAACAGAGAATAAAACTGAAGAAAAAAAACAGAAAATAAGATGGGAAATCTGAGAGATACAGTGAGAACCTTTACCATATGTGTATTTGGAGTTTCAGAAGAAGACGGAATGCAATAAGAAACGATATATAGAAAGATGTGGCTACAATTATCCAAATCATTGGAAAGACATAAAGACAACAATTCAAGAATAATTATATATCTCAGGCAGGATAAATATGCACATAATATTAAAACTGCAGATAAGAAGTGATGAGAAAAATCTTTAATACATGAAGATAAAAAACTGTAGATTGAAATAACAGTAGCAAAAATTAGAGAATAGACTTCGCAATAGATCAAGACAAAAGAGACTTGTGTTAGTTATCTGCTATTACATTACACCAAATTTAGTGGCTTAAAAGCAATAAACATTTATTCACTCCCATGTTCACTGCAGCACTAACCGCAATAGCAGAAATATAGAAATAACCTAAGTGTCCATCAACAGATGAATAAATAAACTATGGTACATACACATAATGGAATGTTATGTAACATTAAGGAACAATGATGAATCCGTGAAACACCTCATAACATGGATGAATCTGGAGGACATTATGGTAAGTGAAATTACTCAATAACAAAATAACATTTATTGTTTGAGACCACTATTATAAAAAGTCAATAAATAAAAAAATAAAGTTTATACATAGAAAACAAATATTCTTTGAAGTTTACTGGAATGTGAAGGGAAAGGGTAAATAATTACCTAAAGGGTAGCTATGTATTAACCTTGGTGAAGAGAAAGGCAATCTACATTAATGGGGAGATCAGCAAAAAATGATCAAGGAGAAGGAAGACACTGGGAGGAACACAGAGTCAAATACAACAAAGATAAATACAATTGTATTCTTATTCCTTCAATAAAGGAGATATGGTAGTGCAGTGGTTACAGCATTCAGCTATTTAGCAGTTCAAACCCACCAGCCACTCTGAAGGGGAAAGATAAGGCAGTCTGCTTACATAAAGATTTATAGCAGAGGCACTTCTAGCAAGATGGTGGCATAGGCAGACAAGCTACACAGACCCTCTTCAACAAAGAAATGAGAAACCAGTTAAAACAGATACAGAAGATAATCCTGGAAATCTGAGCCTATCCAGGGAAGGATAAAAAAGTGGAGTAAATACCAACTAGTAGAAGAACCTGAATGAAAACAGTGAATACGGAGACAAATGACTGCAGACCGTCAGCTATCTTGAAGGAATGGCAAATTTGAATATTTACAAGTAGTGTTCCAATCTGGGCAGCAACCTAAGAATTGGCACTGCTTGTCAAGGACTGCATGGACAACTGTAATGATGGCTGATGACTAGAAAGGAAAACACCAAATAAGGTGACAAACTGAGCTGTAATCTTTTGGTTGTCCTGAGGGCACAGCCATGGTTGTTATTTGCAAGTAGCATTCTGAACTGACCAGCAACCTAAGAATAGGGTCTCCTTGTTGAGGACAGCACGGACAACTGCACTGGAGCCAGACAACTAGAAAGGTGTAATAACTCCCTTGTGACTCTTATACCCCACACTCTCTTGGTTAATTTGGCCATTCCCCATCTCCACTCTCCTTCTGAACCAGTAGAAATTTCATTCCAGTGTGTTCCCTGACACAGCCTGAATACCCTGCCCAGCCCTACCAGTTTTGTGTTTGTTTTCACTCTTTTTTTCTTCCTTCTTTCTTTCTTCTCTTTTTTTTTTTTTTCTCTTTCCCTTTCCTAGTTCTTATTTTTGTCTTTGTTTTTCTCTTCCTTCTTTTTGGTTCCCTTCTTTTTCCTTCCTTTTTGGTTCTTCCTATCTCTTGTTTTTACAATTTTCTCATTTTTTTCTTTATTATTATTTTACACTTGCTCTTTTCTTTTCTTTTCCCTTTCCCAGATATTATGAGATGTTTTTCTCTCCTTTTCTCTTTATCTTCTTTTTGTCTTTTTCTAAGTGCTTTTTTAAATAAATATTTCTTTTCACTTATTGCCTTTTCTTTCTTTCTTTCTCTCTTTTTTTGGTTAATGTTTTTGTTTATTTATGTGCCTTTCATTTTTTTCTGTTGTTTTCATATTATTATTATTATTATTGGTCTAACAGAATGGGAGACAGCAACTGTGCCCATACAACCCACCATATCTGCACTTCCTGCAGCTCCACTCACTGAGTGAGGACCACCACTTGCTTCTACACCAACTGATCATCAATAGACAGCAGCCAACACCAGGTCAATTCACCCCCAATTGCTTTTCATGAACAGCTAACAGAGATCTGGCACATATTCTCATTTTTTATCACACCGACAAAGAGACAGGGGGTGAGTGTTGAAGTGCTGCCAACTAGCAAATATGGGATCACAGTACCCTGCTCACTCAGATATATCAAAACAAAATAAAGAAAAATAAAATCTTGGGCAAATCATGTGACATACAATTAAAAATTAAATATAAATGCAATGATATCACAATATCTCAGAGGAAAATGGACTTCTCAGTCCACAAAAAGAAGCAATGCAAAGTAGTAGAAACAAGGGGTCAGGATACAGACCCAGAAAACCTCTTCAAGGAAGAAGCGGCATCAGAACTTCCTGATTAGGAATCTAAATGAATTATATTTAAGAACCTCAAGGGATAGAGACACAGATCAAGAAAACATTGACAAAATTAAGGAAAACAGACTAAACTCTAGAACAATTTAAGATAACAATATAAGAACAAATAGACAAAATATGAAAAAATAGAAATAATACAAAAACAGCAAATAGAAATCCAGAGAATTAATTCATTGAAAGGACAAAGGAGTAGAATAGAATCAATGGAAGATGAAATTAGTGACATTGAAGACAAACACCTCAACACTACATTATTAAGGGATCAATCACAACAAAAGATCAAAACGAAATGAAAGAAGCCTAAGATTCATGTGAAATCAAGAGTAATAACTTACATGTAACTGGAATTTCAGAACAGGAAGAGACAAATAAAGCCACAGGGGGGAAAAAAAAACTGTCAAACGTTTATTGAAAGAGAACTTTCCTAATAGGATGAAAAATGAGAATATATCCATTCAAAAAGTTTAATGAACTCTAAACTGGATAGATCCCAAAAGAAAATCACCAAGACATATCATTATCAAACTCACCAAAAAGAAAGAATCCTGAAAGCTGCATGAGAAAAATGAAAAGTTACCTACAAAGGACAACCAATAAGACTAAGCTCTAATTTTTTTAGCAGACACCAAGCAGGTGAGAAGGCAGTGAGATGATATTTATAAAACTCTGAAAAAAAAAAAAAAATTGTCAACCAAGAACCACATACCCAGCAAAATTTTCCCTCAAATATGATGGTGAGATTAGGACATTTCCAGATAAACAGAAATTAAGACAATATGTTGAGACCAGACCAACCTTATAAGACATGCTCAAAAGAGTGCTTCAGAAGAGAACTAAAAATAGAAGACAACAACCAATGATTAACACACATGATGACATAACCCAGAAACCAATTCAGTTATAGAAAATCCAAAGTAAAATAAGCTTACAAGACTATAAGCAGGGAACCAGAGACATCAACTGGTAAATGAGAACAACTGAAAACCAAGAGGGAATAGTGTAGTTATAGAACTTCTAAATGGTGATGAAGTCAAGAAAATTGTGAGATGAAACAGACTGTTCTAAACCTGGGAAGAAAATAATAAATCACAGAGTAACCTCAAACAAATATAATAAAATTTCATATTAAAATAAAAAAGAGGACAGCACAAATGTTTAGCAAATATTAAAACAACAGCAAGGTTACAAATAATAACACAATGCACAAACAAAATGAGTTTAGCATACAAAATTAGGTGGAACAAATAAATCAGCAACACCAGGAGAACACATAACAAAATAAAAGCAACAAATTCATACTTGTTGATGATTACACTGAATGTAAATATATTAAGTGCACCACTCAAGAGACAGAAAGCTGCAGATTGGAAGAAAAAACATGACCCTTCAATATACTGCCTATAAGAGACTCATCTTAGACACAAAGACAAAAAAAAGGACAAAAATCAAAAATTGGGGAAAAAAATATGTCAAGCAAATGGCAATAGAAAAAGAGCAAGAGTGACAATATTAATTTCTGATAAAGTAGACTTTAAGGCAAAAACCACCATAAGAGACAAACAAGGACACAATATAATGATTAAAAGATCAGTTGAACAAGAGGAAATGACCATAATAAATATCTATACATCCAATAAAAGTGTCCCAAAATACCTAAATCAGACATTAACAGAATTGAAAAGAGAAATAGATGACTCCACAGTAATAGTAGGAGAACATAGGAAAGGATGAAATCTGCCCAAATTTACTTCATAAATCAAGTATTACCTTGATACCCAAACCAAGCAAAGACACCACTAAAAAGACCAATATCCCTCACAAAAATCTTCAACAAAATCCTCACCGATAGACTCCAACAACATGGGGAAAAATATAATACATCATGACCAAGTGAGATTCATACCAGGTATGCAAAAATGGTTCAACATTAGGGAGAAAAAAAATCAATGTAATTCATCACCTAAGTAAAATAAAGAAGAATTACATGATCATATCAATTGATGCAGAGAAGATATTTGATAAGATCCAACACCCATTCCTGATTAAAAACTCTCAGAAAAATAAGAACGGAAGGGAAATTCCTTAACATGATAAAGGACATATATACAAATCCAACAGCCAAGATTATTCTCAATGGAAAGAGAATGAAACCATTCCTCTTAGGAACAGTAACCAGACAAGGATGCCCTCTATCACCACTTTCTTTCCACATTGTGTTGGAAGTCCTAGCTAGGGTAATATGGCAAGAATGGGGAACCAAATAAATCTAAATTGGTCAGGAGGAAGTAAATCTATTCCTATTTGCAGATGATATGATCATATACATAGCAATCCCTAGATACTCAGCAAGAAAACTACTGGAACTAATTGAAAGATTTAACGCAGTGGTGGGTACAAGAGCAACATACAAAGATCAGTTGAATTACTCTACACCAGCAAAGAGATCACTGAAAAGGAAATAAAGAAATCAATACCATTTACAGTAGCTAACAAAAAGATAAAATATTTAGGAATAAATCTGATGAGAACACAAAAGACCTATACAAAGAGAAGTACAAACCACTACTTCAAGAAATGATAAGACATATTTATAAATGGAAGATTGAACACTGTGAAAATGCCAATACTCTCAAAAGCAATCTATGCATTTAATACAATACCACTCCAGAGTCTCTCAATAGTCTTTAAAAAAAAAAAAAAAAAACTCACTGCTGTCAAGCTGATTTAACTCATAGTGACCCCTACTTGGGTTTCCAAGGTGGTATCTCTATGGAAGTAGATTGCCCAATCTTCCTTCTGAGGAGTGGCTGGTGGGTTTGAACTGCCAGCCTTCTGGTTAGTAGTCACATGCTTTAGGGACTATGCCACCAGACCTCTTTAAGGACATGGAAAAACCAATTGCTAATTTTACATGGAAGAGAAAGAGACCTTGGATTAGCAAAGTGCTACTGAAGAAAAACAACAACGTAGTAGCTCTCACACTCCCAGATCTCAAAACCTGCTATACAACCACAGTTGTCCAAACAGCCTAGTATTGGTACAACGAAAGACACATAGAACAGTGGAACAAAATTGAAAACCTAGAAATAAATCCATTTACCTATGGTCAGCTGATCTTTGACAAAGAGCCAAAATCCATTCAATGGGGAAGAGATAGTCTATTTAACAAATGGTGCTGGCAAAACTGGATATCCATTTGCAGAAAAATTAAATAAGATCTACACCTCATACCATACACAAAAACTACCTCCATATTGATCAAAGGAGTTCTGGTGGCATAATGCCTAAGGCACTTGACTACTAACCAGAAGGCTAGCAGTTCAAACCCACCAGCCACTCCTCAGAAAGAAGATGAGGCAATCTACTTCTGTAGTGATACTGCCTGGGAAACCCAAGGAGAGGTTGCTAAAAGTCAGGTCTGACTCAACGACACATAATAACAACAACAACAAACATTGATCAAAGACCTAAATGTAAAAGCTAAACTATAAACTTAAAGGGAAAATAGAGCAAATTTAGGGACCTTAATTTATGGCATAAATAAACTATCAAGCATAAGGCAAAATGCATAAACAGTAGAAGATAAACTAGATGATTGGGACCTTCTGAAAATTAAATTCTTATCCACATCAAAAGAATTCTCCAAAAGAAAAAAAAAAAAAAATAGGGGGGACCAGGTTTGCTGGTCTGATAGAGCCTGCTGTAACTACAAAGGCTATATGGCCCCTAGCTGCCCTTCAGATCTGGAATTGAACACACACCTGTGACTTGCAGCCAAACAAAAGACAGGCATATGAGTTGAACATTTACCTGAGGTAGATACACTCCTTGGAGAGAACAATTATGGGTCAAAGAAGGGCTGTTTATGCACAGGGAGACAGCTCAGGGGACAGGGGTGCATGGAGGAATGGACAAAAGGAAGAGGTAACTATCAGGAGGAAGTGGGAGGGCAGTTGTTGCATTGAAGTAAATTGTAGTCAATGTCATGAGACAAAGTGTATGTGAAATGCTGCATGGAAAGTGAATTTGCTCTGTAAATTTTCACCCAAATCACAATAAATAAATAAATAAATAGATAAATAT
>NW_006921753.1:5514354-5530254 GCF_000298275.1 Orycteropus afer afer
CTGGTGGGTTTGAACCGCCAGCCGTCTGGTTAGCAGTCAAGTGCCATTAACTTAAGTCCACTGTAAGGTATAGAGTATATGTATATGTGTGTGTGTGTGTGTGTGTATAAATTCTTTATATATATAAAGAATTCTCCAAAAAAGTAAAAAGAGAACCTACAGAATGGGAAAAAAATATTTGACAATGACACATTGGATAAAGGACTTTTCTCTAAAATTTATAGAAAACTCCAACACTGCAGCATCAAAAATGGAAACAATCCAATTGAAAAATAGACGGAAGACATGAACAGACACTTCACCAAAGAAGATATTAAGACTGCCAACAACTCATGAAGAAATATTCACAATCATTAGCCATTAGAGAGATGCAAATCAAAACAGCCATGAGATATTATCTAGAATTAATAGCAAAGTTTAACAAGACAGAAAATAACAAATGCTTGCAAGGATGTGGAGAGATTGGGACTCTCATACACTGCTGGTGGGACTGTAAAATGATATAACCACTGTGGAAATCAGTATGGTGACACCTTAAAAAGTTGGAAATAGAAATACCATTTGACCCAGCAATGCCTTTAGTATGCTGTGGTGGTTATATTGTGTGTCAACTTGGCTGGGCCTGGTTGAGTGGCTGGGCAGCTTGTGGTAGTTAATCTCCATGATGAGACTGGCAGTCAACTCCATGGTGGGATCTACCACAAGGAGCTGAGTAGCAATTCATGCACATTTAGTTTCATGACATTGATTGCAATACCCACAGTATTCCTTCCACTTCCTCCGTGTGTTTCCCATTTCCATTCTTCCAACTTCCAGGAAGTTGTCTGCTTCCTGTATATAAGGAGAAGCTTTGAGAATGGTCTCTACCCTTTGGCATGCTTGGACCCTGCATGTAACCATTTCATTCATCAGCAGCCTGCTAGCTCTGCCAACCTTGGGACTTACAGTGGACTTAAGTTAATGGCCCGCTGTGTGGATTGGTAACATTGGGAGTGTGCCCTTTTACTTGTCAACCTTAGGGCTTCCCAGCCTCAGCAGCCAACAGCTGTCTGAGTGAAGAAATGCCTCTAGCTCCATTGGGCCGGGAGCAGGAGGCAGAGCTGGACCCCCGGTTGAAGGACTTTCACCCATCCCCTAGAGCCTGGCACTTTGAACTTGGACTTAAAGCCTCCAAATTGTAAGAGTAAACTCTTGTTTGTTAAGGCCATCCCATTTGTGGTATATTCTTGTCAGAGCAGCATAAGGTAACCAGAACATATGCCATTAGTAAGCATATATCCTAATGAAGAGCAAGGCAGGATACAAATAGATATATACACACCCATGTTCATTGCAGCACTATTCACAATAGCAAATTGATGGAAACAATCTAAGTGTTCATCAGCTTAGGAATGGATAAACAAACTCTGGTCCATACACAAAATTGAATACTATGCAACCCTAAAGAATAAATAAGAATCTGCAAAACATCACATAACATGGATAAACTTGGAGGACATTATGCTGAATGAAATACATCAATCATAGAAGGACAAATATTGTATTACTCCACTACTGTAAAAAGTCAAGGAGTCAAGGAAAAACATATACATGGAATACATGGAAGAAAACTCTTTGCTATTTACCATGATGGGAGTGAGTTGATAGAAAATTATTAGTGGTTACCAGGGGTAGAAGGGAGGGGGAAAAGAGGGGGAGGATCTTGTTTGGGCAGCATTGAGTTTATGCTAATGGTGGTAGAATATTTTGGAAAAGGATGACAATAATGGTGGCACAACATGACAAATGTCAATGTCCCTGAGCTATAAATGTGGAGGTTGTTATATTGGTGAATGTCTTGTGTATGTTTTCACCACAATATAAGTAAAAACAAAGCAAAAACAAAAACTTTGTAAGTATCCATCTAAGGGACAAGTAATGGTTTCTCCCTGTTTGAAGCAAACAATCAGGAAGGAAAAATCAAAGATGCATGAAAATGATGCAAAGGACTAATGGACCATGTGAACCACAACCTTCACTAACCTGAAACCATAACTAAATGGTGTCCAGCTACCACTACCTACCACTCTGAAAATGATCACAGTGGAAGGTCCTAGATAGAGTAAAATAAAAATGTGGAACACAATTCAAAATTGTTATATATTAAAAAAACAAACAAGCAAACAAACAAAATGGTTTACTGCCCTGATAGAGATTAGGGGAAAGGCTATGGTCCTTAATTACCCTTCAAGCCTGAAACTGAACTTACTCCACGGATCAACTATCAGTCAAAAAATAGACAGGTCTATACAGTGAACAATAAATCTAGGGAGATAAGCACTCCTTAGAACAATCAACCAGATGAGAACAGAATGGCAGCATTTGCTCAGGGATAAAACTCAGAAGGCAGGGAGGGATGGGAAAAAAGGAAGACAGAAATGGGAAACCCAGGGAGGAAGTGGGAGGAGTACTGTGGGTATTGTAATCAATGTCATGAAACTAAATGTACATGAATTGTTGAACGAGAAACCAATTTTCCCTGTAAACATTGACCCAAATAACAGTAAAAAGCTTAAAATAAAATAAAATGACAAAAAGAAAGCTAAAATATAGAAAACAAGTATTTATTATCTCATAGTTTCTGTGGGTTGGGAATCTAGAAGCAGCTTACCTGGGTGCTTTTGATCCAGTCTCTCAAAAGATTGCTTTTAAGGAGTCCACTGTGATGCAGTTGAGGATTCATTTCCAAGCTACTTTCTGTGACTATTAGCAAACATCAGATCTTCTCCCAACCTCACTCATATGGTTGCCTGAAAACCTCATAGTTCAATGTTATATAGGCTTTTCCATAGGTTGCCTAAGTTTCCTCATGACATAGTAGCTGGCTTCCCTTTTCCAGAGCTGCCCCACAAAATGGCAGCTGGCTTCTCCCCAAGAAAATGATTCAAAGAAGTAAGAGAGCACAATCATGTTGAAAATTTTAGTCTTTTTGTGACCTAATTTCTGAACTGACTTCCCATCATTTCTGCTTTATTTTATTTGGTAAAAATAAATCACTGAGTTTTCTCTGTGCTTTCTTGATATAGCAGGTTTGATGTTATTTGTGTGGAAATAAATTTCTAATCTATTGCCATGCAAAAAATTAGTTACTCTACCATTTAGTATAGGAACTCTGGTGGCATAGTGCCTAAGGCATGTGACTGCTAACCAGAAGGCTGGGGGTTCAAATCCACCAGCCACTCCTCAGAAGGAAGATTGGACAATCTACTTCTGTAAAGATACCACCTCAGAAACCCAAGGAGGGGTCGCTATGAGCTGGAAAAATGACTTAATGGCAGTGAGGTTTTTTTTTTTTTTTTTTAACACTTAAAATGTGCTTTCTGTTTTTAACAAAAACCCATGGGGATCAGAAAATAGAGATGGGCTCAGGCAGGTGGTACATCTCAATTGGATTGTCTGAGGTTGAGTTTGTCTAGGACTGACAGACCTTCTAAGGTAGGTTCTCCACTCACCTTACTTGTGCTGCAGTGCTCGTTGGCCTCTCTATGTCTCTCCACATGATGACCCATTCTATAGGTACTCTCTACATAGAAATAGATTGGTTTTCTCACAGCATTATAGGTTCAGAGTAGATGGACTTTTTATATAGTGTCTTGTTTCTGAGACCCAGGGAAAATAAACTTTCTAGCCAGCTCAAGGCTAATTCAGGACTAACACTGAATCACTTGCAGTGTATTCATATTGCCATGGTAGCCACAGAACCCACCCAGATTCCAGGGGTTGAAGAAAAAAATGTCACATTGCAGAAGAACTTGTGGTTTTGGAGAGAGTTTTGCCTTATTTGGGATAATGGTCTGAACCATAGTCATCCCTCTGCCCCAACAAGCCAAACTCCCACCCACATGCCAAATATACTCAGTCTTTTTCTAAAAATTTCATCCCATCAGGACACTGAGCGGCATCTTTGATTTTATCTTTGTCCTGGAGTCATTTCTTAACTTGAGAATATTTTGCCATCTGAAGCAACTCCCAGCTCTTAATATCCTCGAAATTCATATTGAAAAGAGAACAATTACTTCTTTAGCTCATCTCTATATCTACATTTAATTATGCACAACTGATAAAAAGCTACTATAGCCAGAAATTTGCTTATGTAGATCCTTCCATTCATAGGTATATTTTTGCTTTATATTCTTCTCTATGTAATCTATTGCTGTGTAAAATTCTATCCATAAATTTAGCAGTTTTTAACAAAAATACATTTAAAAAATATTTTCTCACATATTTTCTGAGAATCAGGAATCTGGAGAGGACTTAAAAAGACAGTTTTGGTGCAGCATCTCTTATAACTCTACAGTCAAGAAGTCAGACAGGGCTGAAGGCATGACCAGAGCTGAAAGATCAGGTTTCAAGATGTCTTATACACATGGTTATTGGCACAAGCCTTGAATTCCACTGTTGGAAGAAGATATAAATTTCATAGGGTAACCTGAGAACTTGGGGCATCATAGCTGGCTTCCTCCAGAGTAAGTGATCCCAAAAAGAGAGTAAGAGGAGCTCTACTACCTTTTATGGCTAGTCTCTGAAGTCACACATGGCTGATTTATTCTATTCATTAGAAGCAGATCACTAAGCTCAGCCCACATTCAAGAAGGGGAATTATGCCTACCTCTTAAAGAAAGGAATGTCAAAGGATTTGTGGACATTCCCAAACCATCATATCTCCATTACCTCAGTCAATAGTTTCACTAAATTTTTCACCACTATATTGTAAAGTTTTTCTTTTCTCCAGCAGCCAGTAACTTTTCTCATTGTCCTTCTAGCCCCCAGTCTATTTGAGATCTTCCATACCTCTGCTCACTATCTGGTCCCATCGCCAAAGTCACATGCTTTGCATTTTTGATATAACTGAAAAATCCTACTTTCAACATAAAATTTCTGTCCCCATATCTATTCCTAAGTAGAAAATCATCCTAAAAAGTATTGGATTAAAAGAACAACAATTTGTTGTGGATAATCATCCTGTGAGTCACAAATTTTGTCAAGGCATTTGGAAATGGCTCATCTCACCTCATGAAGTTTGGAGCTCAACTGGAGTAATCTCCAAAGACCTAGGGCCTCAGTTTTGTCAGCTGAGTTTCTCAGTTCTCTTCCATGTGATCTGTTGGATTTTCCTCACTCACATGTCTGGTACCTGGATGGCTAGAAAATCTAGGTCTAGTCAAGCATCTCTTTTAATCTCTCCAAGTTGTCTTTCTCAATAGTGATATTGGGCTTCTGAAGAGTTTAGGAGCCCAACAGTGGTTGAAATTCTTACATGGAAATGACTTCCTCCAAAATGTGCATTATACAACACTCACACGAAAGTTGCAAGATTTGATATGACTTAGCCTCGAAAGTCATTCATTGTTACTTCTGCTGCATTATTTAGATTATACAGGGCCAACTCAGATTCACTGTTGAAAAGGAGATTTGATTCACCCAGGGATCATATTTGGAAACTAGCTATCACACAGTCCGTTACTAGTTCTATCTTTCCTAATTAACTTCTGGAATATTCTTTTTCATTCTGCATCCATACTGAACTTCCTGAAACCAGGTTTTCATCTGACTTAGTGGAGTAAACAAAGTTTATTGCAATGAATTTGCAGATGTAACTAAATTGGAATGGCTTCATAAGGCCTAATGATACCCATTAAACTAGATAATATCATCTTCAGTTCTCCAAACCATCAAGTTTAGATATTAGCATCAAATAAGAAATAGTATTGTGTTGTTTGTTCATTTAAGAATTTCACATACTTCTTACAGATTCTTCTCTGATAACAGTGCTTATATATTTATTCTTTAATAATTCCTTCTCATTTTTAATCATATAATTTCCCTTTAATCAGAAAATGGTAGGAGAAAGCATTATGATGACTAGATAAGACAATGTTTATTGGTGCTGCTATTTATATTGAAAGTGTGTATTAATATGCATAATTTCAATAAGTATGTTTTAAGTATCTATTTCATCCTGGGCACTCCATAATGTATTTATGGAACCGTACAGGCTTGCATGATCCACTCTTCCTCCCTCTCCCACCATTTTCCTTACTGGCTACATGGCTTTGAGTGACATTCAGGCTAGTTAAAGTTCCAAGAGCACTGATAGTCATTTAAATATAGTAATTTTATATTAAGTAAGTTTCTCTGTTTTCTTCCTGAAACAGGTATAAGATTTTTAGATTTTTGTGGCAATAAAATAGATTATATTCTGATTTCTTTCAAAATAACAACAGCAGCAGCATAAAAGGATGATTTACATTGTACAGTCTTTCTTAAAACACCCTCGCTTCCTTCCTTCCTTTGTTCCTTCTTTCCTTTTTTCATTTCTTCCTTCCTTTCCTTCCCTCTTTTTCTTTCCCTTCTTTCTCCTCCCTTCACTCCCTCCCTTTCTATCTTCTTTCACTCTTTTCTGTATCGAGAAATACTTAAAAATAATAGAGATCTGCCAAGAATGTTGTATATTGTCCAGGTCATCTCTGATCATCATTTCTGAAATGCTATCTTCTCTCAATGTCAACCATGTTTCCTTCTTTGCTTCTTTCTCTTCAGTTTCTCTTCATAGTCTAAAAGCCCTCATTTATTTGTTTATTCCGTTTTCTCTCTTGAATTATATATGATCCAGGAAAGAAGACATATTTTCTGTTTAGTATATTACTGAAACCCTGGTGCCTGCACAAAATTGTCAGTAAGTACTGATTGGTTGTATAATGAATTAGTGGAATAAATTACATTAAATGGCCACTGAAACTGATCAAAACATTGTTAATGCCTTCCCAATATGTATTCCTTACTGTTAGAAACTACCTCTGTTTTTACCTGAGATTTCACATTTTCCTAAACACTTCACGTTTTGGGGAAAATTAACTCCAGTCCTAACTAGAAAATATGGCATGTGGACAAGGAAAAAGTCAATCAGACTTCAGTGAGGGAAGAGCTTATAATCCAGTTGAGCCAATGACAAACTCCAAGAAGAAGTTCAGTCACTGTTATGTAGGAGTAGATATACATTTTACATAGTTTGAAAGTGACACAATTTGATAGAGCATAATTAAGAAAAAAGTACACTAGTCACTTGCACCAGGCCTAAACTAAGGGTCAATTCTTTATATTTTCTTTACTTTTTCAGCAGCAGCTGATAGTCTATGGTGGACATTGCCAAAAATTGCTTAGTATAGCTTCTTCAGAAATAAAGAATTTATTACATTGGCTGTTACAGTGCTGTCAGCAGACAGCCCTCAGCTGTCATGCCCCTCAGCTGAAGAGTGCTGCCTTGTTCAAGCTCACACCCACTTCCTGGTGCAACCTGCGTCCAATGACTGATGGGTCAGTGAATGTAAAGGCATGGTACTCTAGCCTCATCTTCAATCACTATGAAGAGTTTTTCCATATTTGTACTCTCAGAATCAACTTCAAATGCCAATGAGATTATATTTCCATTTGATTTCTCCCTCTGCCAAATCTTGCTTCCTTTCTCTTCTTCCAATAAATGGTTATCCCAAGAACACTCTCTAAGACCTCCTGCACATTAATTTCTAACTGGTAAACCTAGACATTTCACTTCAGACATCTCAGTGAAACAAGAATACGACCACACTTTTCCCCAAACAAAATGAGCTTTATTTTATAGTTAATAACCTTCCCCTAGACTGCAACCTTCAGAGTTCTGGTAGGACTGGTATTCCACTATAGCTAACTCCAAGGGATACACAAATAATTATATTTGCTTTCAATATTGTGAGTAAGAAGAGGAAAAAATACATGAAAATGATATTTTATCCACATTTAAAATACCTTTGAGATTTACTGTTCTTCAAATTATTTTTCAGAGAGAAAAAAAAAAACAAGAAACTAAGCTCTCTATATATGTTCAAAAGAAGTACAATTTAAACTGGAATAAACTTTGTACTCAGATGTTTCCAATCAGTTTATAAGTATTGTCCATAAGCCCTTCTGCTATTGTGAAGCTCCCTGATTGTGTTATAGCTTGAAACTCTAGAAAGTTAGTGACCTCATTCTAGAATTACTGAATGTTACATTTTGAATCAGCATTTGCTTTATAGTTTTGATCCTTGATGAAAAATTAAAGTACAGAGAGAGAAAAGACAGTGTGCACTTGTCAGTCTGTATACTGTAAAAGCCAGAAAAAAGAGTAAAATATTTGATTAATCATCCATTTGTTCATCCAATTAGTGTTTGTCTGAGTAAAACAAGATTTAGCAATTGAAGGATTTATTTTTAATAAAATATTTGGCTAGCTTTGCATTTCTAGACAAAGGAGCATAGTTCAATGGGGGAAAAAAATTAGACTCTATGCCCGAAGGCTAAACTCAAGCTCTGACACTTTGTAGATGCATAGCCTTGCTAAATCATTTAACCTCTTTGGGCTTCATCATGCTCGTCTAATATTATGGATCAAATACAATAATGCATATGAAAGTACTTTAAAATGTAAGATAAATTGTACACATTTTAAAAATCACCATCATCATTAATATTATAATAAAATATATGTGCCAGTCAGGCAAGTAGGTCGCAAGCAACAGAAAATTATTAGGATAGCTTTAAGAAAAAAAAAATAAATTATTAGAAGGATATTGGATATCATAAAAGCAACAAGGCTTGAGAATTAGGCTCAGTAATTACAAGAGTTTAGGAAACAGAAATCCTAGCCAAGGCCACATTCCAGGAACAGTCTAGTGAACATACCACCCTTGTCATCACCTGCACATTTACTCCACTCTGCATCTGTGGTACACCATGGCTATAGAGTACTACTGCTGCCACTGGTTAATGTCACAATAAATGAATTCCAAACTTCATCTTGACATGTGTTCATGTTTTGAAAGTATCTGACAGAACTTAAGCACAGGTACTTTAGCTTGAGAAGGTTCATTTAGCCCTCAGATTTTGTAATGGGAAGCAGAGTCTAACCTATACCATTATTCCATTATATGGGAATTAGTTGCATCAATACTATTTAGTACACCTTGAGCATTCAGCAGCTAAGGAAACTTCCTATTAAGTTTTGACAGCCACCATTCTGTTAATTACCCCTGTAGAAGAACAACCTTGGCTAACTAATACTGATAAGAGTTATGTTGTAGCTGTTAATCTATATCTGTAATTATTGCTCCCATAGAAAAGAAAGCCAAAGGATGAAGCTAGCAAAGATAAAGTAAAAAATACAAGGAAAGAAAAATGACTTTATAATTATATGGAGTGCTGAATTACTAGTTAACGGAAAGGAAAATGCACAATTCTAGTCAGACAATGGTAATTATTTCAAATGCACCTCCTCATTATATGGGTAATTGGCGAGAATGAGCTAAATCACGTATTAATTATAAACAATGGGCAAATATTCCAATTTTTGAAAGAAAGTATGCCCTTTTAAAAAAAAATTATTATAAAACCCTGAATATTATTTGTAGTATTTGTATACCTTTATAACTTGGAAATGTATCTTGCCTTCATAGTATTTTTATTTCTTGCTGATTTATATGAAGCTTGTCACAAAAAGTTTCAAACTTCTTTATTGATCATTCTGATAGCCATTAGAATTTTTCTTATGTCACAAATGGAGGAAAATTAGAATAATACATCAGTTTTACAAGATGATGAAAGTTATCTTTGGAAAATATATTCAGAATATGCATACAAACATATATACATATAAGCATACATATTACCCATACACTTTGAAACTTGCTCTTCAACAAAGAATAGCTAAAGCAGATGGAAGAAATGATGAAAAAGAAAAGCTGAACCAAAGATTTTAATGTGTGGCTGGAGAAGATAGAGTAAAGTACTATAATTAAAAAAAGGCCTGGAGTTAGAAAACCAAAAAGAAAGAACACGCTTGACATTTCTCAAGCTGGAAGAACTGAAGGAAAAATTCAAGCCTCGAGCTGTAATATTGAAAGATTCTATGGGCAAAATAAGGAGCAACGTAGGAACACCAAAGAAAATGGAAGGAGAGTTACCGCAACAAAAAGAATCAGTCAGCGTTCAGCTATTTCAAGTTAGCATATGATCAAGAACCAATAGTTCTGAAGGAATAAGTTCTAGCTGCATTGAAGGAATTGGTGAAAAACAAGGCTGCAGAAAATGATAGAACACTCATTGAGATGTTTCACAAATGGACACAGCACTGGAGGTGCTTACTTGTTTATGCCAAGAAATTTTCATTATCTGATTGGAAGAGATCTGTATCTGTGCCCATTGCAAAGAAAGGTGATACAGCAGAATGTGAAAATTATCAAATAATATCATTAATATCACTGACAAGTGAATTTATGCTGAAGGTAATTCAAAAATTGTTGCAGCAGTCTAGTGACAGAGAACTTCCAGAAATTCAAGCTGGATTCAGAAGAGGACATGGAGCTAAAGATATCATTGTTGATGTCAGATGGATCTTGGCTGAAAGCAAAGAATATCTGAAAGATGTTTACCTGTGTTCTATTGACTGTGTAAAGACATTCGACTGTGTGGATCATAACAAATTATGAATAGCATTGTGAAGAATGGGAATTTCAGAAGACTTAATTGTGTTAAGGAACCTGTGCATAGACCAAGAGGCAGTCTTTTGAACTGAACAAAGAAATACTGCATGGCTTAAAATCAGGAAGGGTGTGTGTAAGGGTTATATCCTTTTGCCATACTTATTCAACCTGTAACAAAAACAAATCATCTGAGAAGATCAACTATATGAAGAAGAATGTGGCATCAGGATTGAAGGAAGACTCATTAACAACCTGTGATATGCAGATAGCAAAATCTTGCTTGCTGAAAGTGAAGAAGACTTGAAGCAATTACTGATGAACATCAAAGACTGCAGTCTTCAGTATGGATTACATTTCAAAGTAAAGAGAAAAAAAGTCCTCACAACAGGGCCAATAAGTAACATCAGGATAAATGGAGAGAAGAATGAAGTTTGCAAGGATTTCATTTTATGTGGATCCACAATCAACACCAGTGGAAACTGCAGTCAAGAAATCAAATGTTATATTGCACTGGAAAAATCTACTGCAAAAGACCTCTTTAACATGTTGAGAAGCAAAGATGTCACTTTGAAGACAAAAGGTACCTAACCCAAGCCATGGTATTTGTAATTACCTCAAATGTGGTAGAAGTCAGACAATGAATGAGGAAGATCAAAAAGGAGTTGGTGCCTTTGAGTTGTGGTGTTGGTGAAGAATACCGAGAATGCCACTGACTGTCAGAAGAACAAACAAATCTGTCCTGGAAGAAGTGATGCCAGAATACTCCTTGGAAATGAGAATGACCAGACTTGATCTCACCTACTTTGGTTGTGTTGTCAGAAGGGACCAAGATATTAGGCTTGGTAAACTAGAGAATGGTCAAAAAAGGGGAAGACTCTCATTGGTATGGATTGAAACAGTGGTTGCAAGGATGGGCTCAAGCATAGCAAGGATTGTGAAGATGATGCAGGACTGGACCTGAAGTGTTTCATTCTGTTTTGCATAGTGTTGTTATTAGTTGGAGCCGACTTGAATGCACCTAACAACAGCATGCCCATACTCACACACATACACATACACCACATATACACACACACATACACATCACTTCATTGTAATATTCCAAGCCACAAAATCATCTCTCTCCCTATGGAGATGGTGGGGTTGAGAACAGTACATTGTGAAAAGATATTTGCTTGTGCTGAAGGAAGGAAGAGGCACAAATTATTTTGTATTGTCTTTTGGTAGAGTTCAATCCATACTTTGAAGCTCAATTTTAGTACAATATATCTCTATGTTGATTCACTAGTTAGGAAGCAACTAAAATATTAGGTATAACTCCTGACTGCTTTCTCTATAAGAGATGAGAACTTGGTATCATATGGACCAAAACAAACATTCCCACTGTGTGTCCCTGTTCAGAGGTTCTATAAACATCAGAAGGCATAAAATTGGCCCTGGAGTTAGTCTATAGTTGTTAGTGTGGTTCCCTAAGAAACATAGGTAACTGACCTTTTTTCTGGTTTGTAGCAGATGAAGTTGGTGCCTTGCCCAGATCCCTGCATTGTCTCCTAGAGATCGATCACTTGCAGCTGCAGAGGACAGTCCCCATATACACCAGTTTCCTCCATCTTGAGTACTTGTGTTTCTGTGTCTGAGAGATTAATTTGACTTCAAGAATGAGGAAGGACAAAAATGCTAAGGAATTAATGCCCTGGGAACAATTATCAACTGATGAGGGACTGAGTTCAGTCAGTAGTTAAAATATATAATTCCTCATCTTATGTGTGGGGGTGGGTAAGATTGTGATATGTTTCTATATGGTCGCTCAGAGGGTCCCCAGTAGGACTGAGTCTCAGTGCTCACAGTCATTAATATGCTTTCTGGCTCTCTCTCCTCTCTTCCCTGTTTCACTTCCCCTCTCCCTCATCATGCTTCCAGAGAGCACCTTCCAAATATGACTAACACCCTAAAATTCCTGTCCCAGGGTCTTTTTGTGTTCATCCATATCATGTCTCTCTCCATTTCAATATTGTTTCTGTCATTATGTGTGCTTTCACACTGACTCAATTTCTAAACATACCCAGGTTACTCTTTTTCAGCTTCCAAGGAAGAGCCATGAATTTATCTGGTTATACCAGGATCACCTTACTCTGGATAAGCTATTCTTATTCCATCAGATCAAAGAATGCTTTCCAACGTTTCTGTTTTCTTTTCAGTCTCTAAAAGATAAAAATTCTTTCCTTTACATAAACATGATACCATCATCTTACTTAAAATATAATAGTTCTTTAAAATAATCAAATCTGGCCAGATTAACCTTTACTTTTTAAAATCATCTAGTCCTGATTTTGGCAGTAGATCAGCCCTACATTTTTATTATTTCCAGACTTGGTTTTCTTCCTCCTGCCAAGTTAAAAGATAAATAAAAATTTGGGTTTTCATAAAGGTTCTCCCACTCCTTTGGGGATTTAAGCAAAATACCACTAACTAAAGTCATCTGAAACAACGAGTTTCTATGATCCTGAAAATGTAAACATGTCAGCAAAATCAAATATATATCATATATATGTAGCCCAAAGGTATTAATATCTAAAGTAAATGCTGGAGTGTGCCTGCTTTCTAAGAGAGGAAAGGGCACTGTGAGTTCATAACTGAATGAAAGACTTCAGTGATTTTAATATATTTCCCAGGAGCCAGAGGGCTCAAAAAGAGGCTACACAAGACTTGTGTAAGACTCCAGATTATAAATATTAAATATTTTAGAAAACAGAAGTAAATTTCCTACCAAGAAAAAACTCTGCAAAAAATAATACCCCTATTCCTCAGTTATCTACATTGTTTGTTCCAAAGACCATGTTATTATGCAAATCAGTGATATGTGAGGAGAAGCAGGAGATGTAGAAACATCCCAGAGTCTGGTCACTCAGAACTGCTGGTCTCCCAGCACTCACCTGTGCTCTGGACACCAAGGACCTGCTGTCAGACCTGGTGCTCCAGTAGACCTGGACCTGACTGCTACACTACAGGCACAGTTAGAGGTTCTAGGACTCAAAGAACTGGTGAGGCTGGGGATCAAGACATTTAGTGGAGGTTGTTGCTGATGTCCATGTACCCCCTTATGGACCCTCCACAGCCCCAGTGCCTGCTGCCACCCCACAGGCGAGGAAGCACCACATGGAAATGAGTGACCCACTGTTGGTCTTGGAGGGATTGCAATCAGCTGCTTGCAAGAGGAGCTCCGTAGCCTAAGCTGTGGAGAAGGAGAGAATAAACTCACTTCTGCTGCAGCCCCCAGTTCCTGACTTAACCCTAGTACCCCTCCTGCTACAAGACTTTGTCCCTCTAGGGTGCTTGAGTAGAGGGGAGCAGCAGCACCAACCTCCTTTGCCCTGCCTTCTCCTGGGACCCTCTGACCCTTTTGGAAGAGCTCCCTCCCAATCCACCTCAGTCACCTCTTTGATATGAAGAGCTACAGTAGTGGCTCTGGCAGTGGAGATGAGACCCACAAGAGGCCTTTTGGAAAGCTGACTGCTTCAGCTTCAAGTCCAGCAGACAGGGGTGGCTTTGTGGGGCCCAGGAGCTGGATGCAGGGGGAAACCAAGGTTAATGCACAAAATAGGGTAGTAGATTTTTTTACACATGTTGTAAATGTGAGCTGTCCAATAAACAACATAGTAAGTTAGGTATAGTCTACTTTGTGCCAGGTACTGTGTAGAAATTTTATGTATCAGGAACAGTCCTCACAATAACTGGATAATGTCAAGGATTATCAAGCCTGTGCTACAGATTTGTAAAGCAAAGGTCAAAGAGATTATCTAATAGGCCCAAGTGGAGTTGCTCTCTGGCTTCTTGCACTCTAACCTCCTTGGTCTTATGACTATAGACAGCTGCCTACTCTGGGCTTAGTCAAGGTGTGTTACCCTGCTTAAAAATGAGGAAAAGTAAATTTGTGATTCATCTAAGTAAACATGATGCTGAGCTGGCCCCTATGGAGATTATCTGCCTTGTGCAACACAATGACTAGGGGAGTGTAACATGCAATGTTAGAACAGCAGCATCTCTTGCAGGAGTTTGGTCATATCTAACTTCTTATGGGTATATTGTTGTTGAAGGAGCTCTGGTGTCACCGTGGTTAAAGCTTTGAGTTGCTAACCAAAAGATCAGTGATTTGAATTCACCAGCTTCTCTGTGAAAGAAAGATGAGGCAGTCTACTTCCTTAAAGATTTATAGCCTTGGAAATCCTATGGGGCAGTTCTGCTCTGTCCTATAGAGATGCTATGAGTCAGAATCAACTCAATGGCAATGAGTTGGGTTTAGCTTTTTTTTTTTTTTTTTTATTGTTGTTACTGTTGTTGTGTAGCATTGAGTCAATTCCAACTCACAGCAACAGAATAGAACTTCTCCATGGAGTTTCCAAGGTTGTAATCTTTATGGAAGCAGACTGTGACATCTTTCTCCCATGGGGCAGCTGATGAGTTTGAACCACTGACCTTTCAGTTAGTAGCCAAACACAGTACCAGCAGGGCTCCAATATGCATTTATATTTAATTCAAATTTATCTTAACATTGACCTCATGTTAGAACTCAGTTAGAGTTCAGTCAGAAACATAGAGCCACAATAAGAACTGCATGAATATGGGATTTATTATATTAATTAGACCTTGTACTAATGTGGATAAATGCTGAAAAATTAAGTTCTAAAAGATGGAGGAAGAGGTAACTATCAGTCCATCAATAGGGGTGGTATGAGTAGCCCATCAGAGATCACAGGATTAGGTTGCTAGATTTAGCAAATAAAAATGTGCAATGCCTAGTTAAATTTTAATTTGAGATAAAAATGCAGAATTATTTTTAGTGTAAGTGTAATCCATGCAGGAATTGAGACATACTTATGTTAATTTTTTCTATTGTTTATCTGAAATTCTTAACTGAGTGTCTTGCATTTTATCTGGCAACACTATTGGAGGAAGATCTGAGAAGTAAATTATGTTTGTCTCTGAAGTGAGACTCTGAAGGTGAAGTTTGTGGAAAGTCTATGGAAGTAGCCATCAGCTCTCTGGATACAAACTTTCAGTGCTGGACCTGGAGCTGCTGTTGGTGATCAGGGTTATCAGTCAAGAAGAAAAGCTGGATACAGAGCAGAGGAGAGCAAGGGCAACCTGGGAACTGCTGGGCCCCTCTGTCACAGACAGAAATGGTGTCTGACAAGAACCACTTCTAGAGAAGGATGACTTTTGCTTCACATCCTCCTTCTGAATCATGTGGAGACCCTCTTGGCCACACAGAGAAGGAGATTTGGGGGAAGTTGGCTCCTACTCTTAGCCAGATTAGTGTAACACAATCTAGTACCCTCACTCTTTTTCTCAAAACTCTCCCTCTTTTTTC
>NW_006921753.1:5534502-5544381 GCF_000298275.1 Orycteropus afer afer
AAAGAAAATCGCATGGATTTTATATGAATTTTGAAAAATGTATTTAACTATGTAAACACAATTAAAATCAATTTACAGAAATTTACACCCCAGAAGTTTCCCTTGTGCCCCTTTTCAGTTAATCTCCTCCCTCCCACTAAAAAAAAAAAAACAAAAAAAACCTCACTGTCTTTGAGTCCTTTCAACTCATAGCGACCCCTCGTTGGGTTTCTGAGACACTATCTCTACCAAAGTAGATTGCCCAATCTTCCTTCCGAGGAGTGGCTGGTAGGTTTGAACTGCCACCCTTCTTGTTAGCAGTCAAATGGTTTAGGCACTGTGCCACCAGAGCTCCTCTCCCTGCCATAGAAAACCATTATTGATTTTTTTCACCATAAAGTAATTTGCCTTTTCTGGAACTCACTATAAATACAGTGATACAGCATTTATTTTTCATAAATGACTTCTTTTATAAAACAGAATTTGTGCTCATCAGTATTGCTCTGTGTGTCAGTAGTTTATTATTTTTCACTGCTCAGTTGTTGTTGTTAGATGCCACCGAGTCACCTCTGACTCATAATGACTGTATGCACAGCAGAACAAAACACTGCCCAGTCCTGTGTCAGCTCCACGATCCTTGCTATACTTGAGCCCATCACCGCAGCCACTGTGTCAATCCATCACATTGAGGGCCTTCCCCTCCATCGTGTATCCTCCACCTTATCAAGCATGACATCTTTCTCCAGGGAATGGTGCCTTCTGACAACATGACCAAAGTAGGTGAAACAATGTCTGCCCATTCTTGCTTCCAAGGAGCATTTAGACTGCACTTCCTCCAAGATGTATTTGTTAGTTCTTTTAGCATTCCATGGTACTTCAGCATTCATTGCAACCACCATAAATCAAAAACATCAACTTTTCTTTGGTCTTCCTTATTCATCATCCAGCTCTCACATGCATATGAGGCAAAAATACCATGGCTTGTGTCAGGCACACCTTAGTCTTCAAGGAGACATTTTTGCTCTTCAGCACTTGAAAGAGGTCTTTAGCAGTCAATTTTCCCAGTGTTATATGTCCTCTGATGTCCTGAATGCTGCTTCCATTGGCACTGATTGTAGAACCAAGCCATGTAAAGTCTTGGACAACTTCTGTCCTTTCTCCATTTATCATAATGCTGCTTATAGGTCCAGTTACAAAGATTTTTGTTTTCTTTAAATTGAGATGTAATCCATACTGCAGACTACTCTTCAATCTTCATCACTAAGTGCTTCAAGTCATCCTCACTTTCAGCAAGCAAAGTTATGTGGTCTGTGTATCGCTGGTTGTTAATGATTCTTCCTCCAATCCTGATGCCACATTCTTCTTCATATAGTCTAGCTTCTTGGATTATTTGCTCAGCATACAGATTGTATAAGTATGGTGAAAGGATACAACCCTAACACACTCCCTTCTTAATTGTAAACTATGCAGTGTCCACTTGTTCTGTTAGAATGACAGTCTCCTGATCTATGTACAGGTTCCTCATGAGTACAATTAAGTGTTCTGGAATTCCCATTCTTCTCAGTGTTATCCATAATTTGTTATGATCCTCATAATCGAATGCTTTTGCATAGTCAGTAAGACACAAGTAAACATATTTCTGGGATTCTTTGCTTTCAGCTAAGATCTATCTGACATCAGCAATGATATTCCTCATTCCACATCCTCTTCTGAATCCAGGTTGCATTTCTGGAAGTTCTCAATACACTGCTACAAACGTTTTTGAAAGATCTTCAGTAAGATTTTACTTACATGTAGTATTAATGATATTGTTCGATAATTTTCACATTCTGTGAGATCATTTTTCTTTAGAATGGGTACAAATATGGATCTCTTCCAATCAGTTGGTCGGGTAGCTGTCTTCTAAATCTCTTGGCATAGCTGAGTGAGTGCCTCCAGCAGACATCCATTTGTTGAATGTAGCTCTTTCTCCTCAATTTGAGTCATGCAACATCAGCAAATGGATGTCCCAAAAGTTTACTTTACCCATATTATTAAGGTTGGTTCTACTTTGATGAGGTAGTTCTTTCCCAGTTGTATTTTGAGTGCCTTCTGACCTAAGATGCTCATCTTCCTGCACTATATTGGCCATTGTATCTGGGGTATTCATAAAATTGCCCAGTAATGTATCAGACAGTGTTTCTGTTATTCATAAGGTTTTCCCTTGCCAATTCTTTGAGAAGTGGATGGCCTCTCTTTCTTCCTAGTCTGTCTCAGGTTGTAAGCTGCATTGAAATCTCTGTACCATATGCAACCCTACTGGTGTATGAAACACCAGTGGCACAGCCTCAAGCCTCACAGCAACATCTAAGCCACCATAGTTTGACAAATTGACAGACAAGTTCATCTCTCTTAGCTGTTAGAAACCTCTGTGCCCTCACTTACCTGGATCTTGCTGCCATGTCATCCTGCTAAAAGGGAAGGGAGACCACATGTTCTGACCTCCTCTAACTCCACAAGCAGAGGACAAAATCACTATCAGCAACCCAAGGCCTATTCCTGCAAGGCCAGACATGCTGCCTCCCTCCAGCCCTTTCACCAATCGTTCCTCCCAAAGCACCCACCACCTCTCTCCTGGGTTCAATAATTCACTGCAGTGGCCACAGAGAACTCACATATTACAGGGTTTATTAGGGAAGCACCAGGCTACAATTCAAGTCCAGGAAAAAATGCTCAGTCTCTCTCCTAGCCCACAGTATCTCTCCTAACAGTCTCTCACAGTCTCTGTCCCAGCAGTGCGTGTCCCTCGGTGTCTCACTCAGCAATGCCTGTCTCTTGCATCTCTTTCCCAGCAGCACATGTCTCTTTCAGTAGCATGTCTTCCTCAACCAGCAGTCCGAGAGAGACTTCTTCTGCCTTTGGAAGCCTCCTTTTGAGCCTGGCAGAGTGGCCAAAATAACCAATCACAACATCAGAATTCTAAGCACCTGAAAGAGAAAAGGAACCTCCCAGAACATTTCTTTTTGTTGCGCCCAACAGAAATACCCCAGGTGGATAACTTTTACAATCAGGAGCTCCTCAGTTGCTCACAGAAAATTCCACCACAGAGTTTACAAAAACGTATGGCTAGAAAAGCCATACCAGGTAATTACTACACAGCACATCCCCAGCTTTCTCTCCTTCTTGCCTTTTGGGTGGGGGCCTGTCTCCCTCCCCTTACCTAGATCCTGCTTCCTTGTCATCCTTGGTTTTCACTCCTTCCTGTCTTTTGAGTTGGGCCTGTCATTGCTCAGTAGTATTCCATTATATGAGTACAAACATTTAATATGTATTTCCAAATTACTTTTTTAAAAATTGAAAATAAATTTATTGAAAATGTATGTTTGTACCACTACTGTGAATGGAAAACCAGCATTATTGACATAAGTAAAACAAAACATAACAAAAAATGTAACTTATAAACTTACTAGGAAGTTGAACCACAACAATAGACACAAATATACTAGAAATCAAAAAGATGATGGCAGAGGATCAGGCTATAGATAGACAGATAGATAGATAGATTTAATATACATGCCACCATGAATCAAAGCAGACTAAATGGTAACCAACAACAATGACAACTTGTACTTATTTGTCAAATCCTCTGAAACCCTTTTCTTTTTCTAATATTAGAGTAGTGTTAAATAATGTTGTTGTTGTTGTTATGTGCCGTTGAGTCGGCCCTGACTCATAGCGACCCCTCCTTGGGTTTCCGAGGCAGTATCACTATGGAAGTAGGATTGCCCAACCTTCCTTCCGAGGAGTGGCTGGTGGGTTTGAACCGCCAACCTTCTGGTTAGCAGTCAAGTGCCTTAGGCACTATGCTACCAGAGCTCCTAGTGTCAAGTACATATAGATATTAACCAGACAAAATCAAAATATTGAAGGATAAAAGAATAAGGAAATACTATATTTTGGTTCCTAAGCTTATTCTGCTGGAGAAAGAAGTGACAGTCTGCTTCTGTAAAGATTACAGGCTAGGAAACTCTATCAGGATGTTCTAATGTGTTCTATAGGGTCACTTTGAGTTAAAATCAACTCTATGACAATGGGTTAGGGTTTTTAACTTTATACAGTCTGAAATAATCTTTCTCAAAATAATAAACAATAATTGCCAGTACCCCAACTCCTTACACATACTTTGAGAAATGCTACTCTAGAATATGATGTTTAAAGTACTGGGAACAAGGGAATCATGATACTGTGGGGCTCCATGTGGTCTATATTCCAAACCCAATCTTAGATATCAACTCTTCACAATACAGAGCCAGTGCATGCCTAGAGAACTTTTCAGCAGAGCCTGAAATGACACTGTTAGTGGGAAGCCAGAAACAATTTAATGAGCTAGAAAAAAAAGAGTTGGAATTGACTTTAAGATAGAAAATTTTTGTCAAGTGATGATTTCTATTAAAGGACACTTACTAGATGTTTTGAATGCTGAATATCCTTCTCTGTATATCTATCTGCCTACATTTATGATCAAGCTCCATAAGGATAGGAGTCATGTCTTTTTAGTCTATGTATCTTCATTGCCTAATATGGTACCTAGAATTTGCAAGGTGCTTAAATGAATGACAGTGACAGTAGCAGGACTTATTGCAAAAACAGAGTGCCATAGTACCACCTGTGATGAAGTTGATGGATGGTAGTGATGGTTTGAGGATGATGGAAACTCAGGCTCTCTGGCTGAAACTAGCTTGCATTGTGACTGCTGGACATTAGAACAGTTTTTCCCTGTGCCTATTGCCTAGGAGACTGATGTTTCTTGAGATAGAATTTTCCAGACCTTACCTAACTATTTCTTCTATTAGTTAGTGGAAGCTGGGAGGAATTGTCAAAAAAAGGGTGTATTAGAGGAGGAGTTTGTGAGGCCAGAAGAGAAAGAGCCTCTTATTTGGAGGATATGTGGAGAATGGGATTACTACTCAACGCTCCCATCAATTGGACCCACCCATTAACTAGTTAAAAAGGAAACTAAAGCTATCCTTGGCCTGATTAAGAAAATAAAGCCTTCTAATAGTAGATAGAATTATGTTTCTTAAATGGACTAAGACCAAAAAGATGTTAATGAATATTGGATGTAAGTTTTCTTCCTCCTAACTATGGATCTATAACTATACCTATATGTCTATATTTATATGAATAAGGAAGACCAAAGAAGAATTGGTGTCTTTGAATTATGGTGTTGGTGAAGAATACCGAAAACACCATAGACTGCTAGGAGGACAAACACATCTGTCTTGGAAAAAGTCCAGCCAGAATGTCCCTTAGAAGCTAGGATGGTGAGACTTCAGCTCAAATATTTTGGTCATATTGTCAAGAGGGACCAGTCCCTGGAGAAGGACATCATATATGATAATGTAGAAAGTAGAGAGTTAGTGAAAACGAGGAAGACCCTCAATGACATTGATTGACATGGTGACTGCAATAATGGGCTCAAACAGTAACGTTGTGAGGGTGATGCAAGACCAGGCAATGTTTCATTCTATTGTGCATAGGGTCACTGTGAGTCAGAAATGACTTGATAACACTTAACAACAACAACAATATATGTAATTTAAGAAATGATTTTGATGCAATGGTTAACACAGAGTTTGGCAGTTCAAACCCACCCTGTGGCTCTGGAGAGAAAGATATGGCAATCTGCTTTCATAAAGATTAACAGCCTGGGAAACCCAGTGGGGCAATTCTACTCTGTCATATGAGTTTGCTGTGAGTGGAAAATTGACTCAACAACACCTAACAACAACAACTTACGTAATTTATATCTATAGATCATTGATACATATTTATCTATATATCCACGTTTATAAATTAAATAAAATACCAGGACCTTTATCATACCTGTTGCTATGAGTCAGAATCAATTTGACGGCAGTGGTTTCTTTTTAAAATCTATTTATAGATTTTACTAATATATATTTTTAACTCTTATACAATAAACATGGATTATTTTATGATGAAAATAATAATAAAATCTTAAAAATACAACTGTAAGCACCTTTCACAAAGCAATAAATTAAGAAGTACATTTTAAAATATTAGTTATTACTGAGTTACACAAATGATAACATTAATACTACCTTTGATGCTTTCTCTTCTAATTCCATTTAAAGAAAGAAAGTGAGACCTAATGACCTAATGGACTATTGTCATATTTAGTTTGTGTTATTATTAAAGTCATATTTTCAAAGATAGGAAAATATACATTATGTCATAAAAAATCTACATAAACCCCTCGTACAATATCTGGCATCTGGTAGGCAGTCCCAAAGCATTAGGATATTTTCATGTATTAAAAATTTCAGGATTAGGAAATTGTATATAGGTTAGAGAATGGAATTGATAATTATAACTGACAAAATAGTTTTGCCTTTTAAAAATGCATAAGACTGATGTAGAAGATACTATAACTCTTTTGAAGCTTAACCTACTTTATACCTATGATAAGGAATGAAAAGAGAAAACCCTTTCAGTGTAACATAAGCAGTCACGTTGTTGTGAATGAAAACTGAATTTACCCCATAGGTTCTCCAAAGGAATCATTTTATTCATGCCACATTAACACAAAAGAAGCTTTTCAACCATATTTTGTTTTTTGTCATGAAAATTGTTTTCTGACTATATATCTTTGTTTGTAAAATCAGCTTATTTTGACTTGCATATAGCAGTGCCTAATAAATATTTGTGGAATAAATGAAAGAAAAATTAGGCTACATGGGAGGTTAAGTGGGCAGACAGAGCTCTCTTCACATGAGGCCTGAAGCATAATATCAGGAGAAATTTACATTAGAAATTTTCCCTCAGTAAATCAGAGAAAGGAAGTTTATAATGCTTTGAAGAATCATGCTTTTCACTATGTTTGACCAGTTTTTAGCACAACCTTGTTGATTACCTACTTTCCTTTGCTCTAAGTGACCTTTCTCCTCTCTTCTGGAACACCGTATCCTTGCTTGTCTCATTCCTTGTGGCCTCAGTTCTTTGCTGTAGTCAGTGTCATTCAAACCATGGCTGAAATGGACTCAGCTGGCATTCAGACCAAGCTCCTTTCCCTCAAGAACCCTTTCTTACTGTCTCAATGTCCAGAGCATAGCAGAGTCCGGTACTGTCTATAAATCTTTGTTGAACTAAATTTAACAGTGTGTCTATCATTACCCACTGCTGTCAAATAGATTCCTACTCACGTTCATGTTGTTAAGTGCCATGGAAGTATCAGCGTGACTTATAGCGACACTGTATACAACAGAATGATACACTGTGTGGTCCTGCACCAGCCTCACAATCCTTGCTATACCTGGGTCCATCGTTACAGCCACTGTGTCAATCCATCTCATTGAGGGCCTTCCCTTTTTCACGGATCCTCCACTTTACCAAGCATGATATCCTTCTCCAGGGAATGGTCCCTTCTGCCAATATGACCAAAGTATGTGATACGAAATTTGGCCATTCTCGTTTCCAAAGAATGTTCTGGCTGCACTTCTTCCAGGACAGATTTCTTAGTTCTTCAGGCAGTCAATGATATCTTCAATATTCTTTGCCAACACCACAACTCCAACGCATCAACTCCTCCTTTATCGTTCTTATTTATTGTCCTGCTATCACATGCATATGAGGCGATTGAAAATACCATGGTTTGAGGTAGGTGAATCTTAGTCTTCAAAGAGACATCTCCAGTCTTCAGCATTTAAAAGAGGTCCTTTGCAGCAATTTTCCCAGTGCAATATGTCATCTGATTTCTTGATGACTGCTTCCATTGGTGTTGATTGTGGAACTAAGTAATATGGAATCTTTTATAATTTTGGTATTTTCTCCACTTATTGTGATGCTGCTTATTGGTCCAGTGGTGAGGATTTTCATTTTCTTTATGTTGAGGTGTAATCCGTACTGCTGAGTGCAGTCTTTAATCTTCTTCAGTAAGTGCTTCAAGTCATCTTCACTTTCAGCAAGCAAGATTGTGTCATCTGCGTATTGCAGGTTTTTAATGAGTCTTCCTCTAGTCCTATTACTGTGTTCTTCTTCATATAGTCCAGCTTCCCAGATTATTTGCTCAGCATACAGAATGAATAAGTATGGTGAAAAGATACAACCCTGATGCACTTCCTTCCTGATTTTAAACCACATTGTATTCTCTTGTTCTGTTCCAATGACAGCCTCTAGGTCTATGCACAGGTTCCTCTTGAGCACAATTAAGTGTTCTGGAATTCCCATTATTCACAATTTATCCATAATTTGCTATGATCCACACAATCAAATGCTTTTGTATAGTCAATAAAACAAAAGTAAACCTCTTTCTGATATTCTTTGCTTTCAGCCAAGATCCATCTGACATCAACAGTGATATCGCTCATTCAATGTCCTCTTCTGAATCTAGCTTGCATATCTGGAAGTTCCCTGTCAATACACTGCTGCAACTGTTTTTGAATTAACTTTAGCACAATTTTACTTGTATATGATATTAATGACATTGTTCGATAATTTCCACATTCTTTGGGATCACCTTTCTTTGGAATGGGAAGAAATATGGATCTCTTCCAGTCATTTGTTCAGGTAGCTATCTTCTAAATTTCTTCTTACTTAGAGGAGTAAGTGCTTTCAGCACAGCATCCTTTTGTTGAAACATCTCAATAGGAATTTTGTCAATTCTTGGAGGCTTGTTTTTCAGCAATCCTTTCAGTGAAGCTTCAACTTCTTCCTTCAATACCAGTGGTTCTTGATCATATGCCATGTCCTGAAATAGATAAAAATTAACCAACCAATTGTTTCTGGTACAGTGACCCTGTGTATTCCTTCCATCTTCTTTTGATGTTTTCTGCATCTTTCAATATATTCCCTATAAAATCTTTGAATATTGCAACTTGAAGCTTGAATTTTTTCTTCAGTTCTTTCCACTTGAGAAATGTTGAGTGTGTTCTTCCCTTTTGTTTTCTAACTCCAGGTCTTTATCATTTCTTTATCATAATTGACTTTGTCTTCTCAAGCTGTTCTTTGAAATATTCTGTTCAGCTCTTTTATCTTGTCATTTCTTCTATTTGCTTTAGCTATTTTCCATTCAGGAGCAAGTTTCAGAGTCTCTTCTGACATCCATTTTGTTCTTTTCTTCCTTTCTTGTCTTTTTAATGACTATTTGTTTCCTTCATGTATGATATTCTTGATGTCATCCTTTAATCCATTGGGTTTTCAGTCATTGGTGTACAAAGTGTGAAATCATACTTCAGATGATCTCTAAATTCAGGTGGTATGCAATCAAGGTCATATTGTGGTGCTCATGGACTGCTTTTTAAGGAGCTCTGGTGGCATGATGCCTACATCATTGGCCTGATAACCAGAGGTTTGACAGTTCAAACCCATCAGTCTGTGGATAGAGATGAGGCAATCTACTTCTGTAGATTTACCAAGTTGGGAAACCCAATGGGGGGTCTTTATGAGTAGGAATTGACTTTGGTTTTTGGTTTTGTACTTCTTTTAATTTTTTTCAACTTGAACTTACATATAAGGAGTTGATGGCCTGTCCCACAGTCAGATCCTGGCTTTGTTTTGGCTGAAAATATTAAGCTTCTCCATAGCTTCTTTCCACATATATGGTCAATCTGATTCTTGTGCATTCCATCTGGCAAAGTCCATGTTTATAGCCTCCGTTTATGTTGTTGAAAAAGGTATTTTGCAATGAATAAGTTGCTGATCTTGCAAAATTCTATCATGCAATCTCAAGCATCATTTCTATCACCAAAGCCATGTTTTCCAACTACTGGCGATTCTTGTTCATTTCTGACTTTCACATTCCAATCACCAGTAATAATCAATACATTGTGAATGCACGTTTTGTCAATTTCAGACTGCAGAATATGGTAAAAGTCTTCAATTTCCTGGTCTTTGGCTCTG
>NW_006921753.1:5545376-5554072 GCF_000298275.1 Orycteropus afer afer
GTGCCATAAGCTAGAGACCATTCCCAAAGCTGCTACTTATATACAGGAAGCAGACCACATCCCAAAGGCAGCTACTCAACTGCTCCCAGTGAATTCCACCATGGAGTTGATTACTAGTCTTATCATGAGGAATATTACATCCAGCTGCCCAGCCACTCAACCAGGCCTAGCCAAGTTGACACACAAATGTAACCACCACAGTGACCATGCTGGTATTGGAAATACCAGTGGCATAGCCTCCAGCCTCACAGCAGCATACAAGCAGCCGTAATATGACAAACTGACAGGTGAGATTCCAACTCATAGTGACCCTATAAGACAGAGTAGAATTGCCCCAAAGGGTCTCCAAGGCTGCAGTCTTCATGGAAGCAGACTGCCACACCTTTCTTCTGCAGAGCAACTGGTAGGTTCAAATCTCTCACCTTTTGGTTAGAACACTTTAACCATTGCATCACCAAGCCTCTGCCTGTCTCTCATTAGAATTTGCATTTTATTAGGGAATTTGTTATTGTTGTTAGCTGCTGTTGCATTGGTCCCTAACTCATGGTGACTTCACATATAATAGAATGAAATGCTACCCCATCCTGTGCCATCCTCATGATTGCTTGTAGACTGTTTATAGACCATTGCGATCCATAAGGTTTTCATCTACTGATGGAGAAAGTTGATAGGTAGGCCTTTCTTCCTAGTCTGCCTTAATCTAAAAGCTCTGCTAAAACCTGTACAGCATCATAACACACAAGCTTCCATTGACAGATGAGTGTTTGTTGTGCATAACGTGCATTGGCTGGGAATCCAACCTAGTCTCTCACATTGTTGTTGTTGTTAGCTACCATCGAGTCGTCTTTGACTCATAGCACCCTATGTACAACAGAATGTAACACCACTAGATACCATGCCAGCTCCATGATCCCTGCTATACTTGAGCCCATTGCCACAGCCACTGTGTCAATCCATCTCATTGAGGGCCTTCCCCTCTTTTGTGGCCCCTCCACCTTACCAAGCATGACATCCTTCTCCAGAGAATGGTCGCTTCTGATAACCTGATGAAAGTAGGTGAGACGATGTCTGCTCATTCTCACTTCCAAGGAGCTTTCCAGCTGCTCTTCCTCCAGGACAGATCTGTTAGTTCTTGTAGCAGTCCATGGTACTTTCAGCATTCTTCACCAGCACCACAACTCAAAAGCATCAATTTTTCTTTGGTCTTCCTTATTCATTGTCCAGCTCTCATATGCATATGAGGCGATTGGAAATATCATGGCATGTGTCAGGCACACCCTAGACCTCAAGGAGATATCTTTGCTCCTCAGCACTTGAAAGAGTTCTTTTGCAGCAGACATGCCCAGTGCTATAAATCCTCTGATGTTCTGACTGCTGCTTCCATTGGTGTCGATTGTAGGACCAAGCAATGTGAAGTCTTTGACAATTTCAACCTTTTCTCCATTTATTGTGATGCTGCTTATAGGTCCATTTTTGAGGACTTCCATTTTCTTTATACTGTGATGTAAACCATACTGCAGACTGTGTTCTTCAATTCTCATCAGTTAGTGCTTCAACTTATCCACACTTTCAGCAAACAAAGTTGTGTTGTCAGCATATCACAGGTTGTTAATGATTCTCCTTCTAATCTTGATATCATGGTCGTCTTCATATAGTCCAACTTCTTGGATTATTTGCTCAGCATACAGATTGATAAAGTGTGGTGAAAGGATATAATCCTGACACACTCCCTTCTTGATTTTAAACCATGCAGTGTCCCCTTGTTCTGTTTTAATGACAGCCTCCTGGTCTATGTACAGATTCTTCATGATTATAATTAAGTGTTCTGGAATCTCATTCTTCTCAGTGTTATCCACAATTTGTTACGATCCACACAATTAAATGCATTTGCATAGTCAATAAAACATATGTAAACATCTTTTTGGTATTCTCTGCTTTGAGCCAAGATCCATCTGACATCTGCAATGATATCCCTTCTTCTACTTCCTCTTCTGAATCCGGCTTGCACCTCTGGAAGTTCTCTGTTAATACACTGCTGCAAACATTTTTGAATTGTCTCCAGTAAGATTTTACTTGTGTGCAATATAATTTCCATATTCTGTGGTATCATCATTCTTTGGAATGGGTACAAATATGGCTCTCTTCCAGTCACTTGGCCAGGTAGTTCTTTTCCAAATCTCTTGGCATAGCTGAGTGAGAGTCTTCAGCAGAGGATCCATTTGTTGAACATCTCAATAGGTATTCCATCAATTCCTGGATCCTTGTTCTTTGCCAATTCCTTCAGTACAGCTTCAACTTGTTCCTTCAGTACCAATTGTTCTTGATCATATGGCACCTCTTGAAATGAATGAAGATCTGCCAGTTCTTTTTGGTACAGTGACTCAGTGTATTCCTTCCATCTTCTTTTGATGCTTCCTACATCATTCAATATTTTGCCCATAGAATTTTTCAATATTGCAACTTGAGGCTTAAATTTTTTCCTCAGTTCTTTCAGCTTGAGAAATGCTGAGCGTGTTCTTCTCTTTTGGTTTTCTAAGTCCAAGTCTTTGCACATTTCATTATAGTAATTGGTTTTGTCTGCTCGAGCTGCTCTTTGAAATATTCTGTTCAGTTCTTTTATCTTGTCATTTCTTCCATTTGCTTTGGCTACTCTCCATTCAAGAGCACGCTTCAGAGTCTGTTCTGTAATCCATTTTGGTCTTTTTTTTCTTTCTTGTATTTTTAATAACTTTTCTTTCTTCATGGATGATGTTCTTGATGTCATCCCACAATCCTACTGGTTTTCAGTCATTGGTGTTCAATGCATCAAATCTATTCTTTTTAGATGATCTCTAAATTCAGGAGGGATAAATTCACTATCATATTTTGGATCTCATTGACTTGTTTTAATTGTCTTCAACTTCAAGTTGAACTTGTATATGGACAGTTGATGGTCTGTTCCACAATCAGCTCCTGGAATTGTTTTGGCTGAAGATATTGAGCTTTTCCATGACCTCTTGGCACAATGTAGTCAATCTGATTCCTCTGTATTCCATCTGGCAAAGTCTACATGTATAACCACCGTTCATGTTGTCAAAAAGAGGTATTTGCAATTATTAAGTCATTGGTCTTCCAAAATTCTGTCATGTGATCTCCAGCATTATTTCTGTCACCAAAGCATATTTTCCAGCTACCGGTGATTCTTCTTTGTTTCCAACTTTCGCATTCCAGTCACCAGTGATAATTAACACATCTTGATTGCACATTTGGTCAATTTTAGACTGCCGAAGTTGATAAAAATCTTTAAATTCCTCATCTTTGGCTTTGGTGGTTGGTGCATAAATTTGAATAATAGTCATTTTAACTGTCCTTGTATATGTATGGTTATTATCCTATCACTGACAGGATTGTACTTCAGGACAGATCTTGAAATATCCTTTGTGATGATGAATGCCACACCATTCCTCTTCAAATTGACATTTCCAGCATAGTAGATCATATGGTTGTCTGATTCAAAATGTCCAAAACCAGTCTATTTCAGTTTACTAATGCCTAGGATATCAATCTTTATACATTCCATTTAATTTTTGACAATTTCCAATTTTCCTAGATTCATACTTCATACATTCCATGTTCCAATTAATAGATGTTTGTAGCTGTTTCTCTTCAATTTGAGTAGTGTCACTTCAGCAAATGGAGGTCTCAAAAGGTTTACTTCACCCATATCAGTAAGGTTGATTCTACTCTGATGATGCTGCTCTTTCTCAGTTGTATTTTGAAAGTCTTCCTACACTGTATCAAATGGTGTTTGTGGCCTTTCATACTAGTTGCCTAGTATTATAACAGACAGTGTTTCTCTGCTATTCATAAGGTTTTCCCTGACCAATTCTTTGTAAAGTGGATGGCCTCTTCCTTTTTCCCAGTCTGCCTCAGTCTGCAAGCTGTGCCATGTGCAACCTTGCTGGCATTTGAAACACCAGTGACACAGCCTCAAGCTTCACAGCAACACACCACCACAATATGACAAACCAACAGACAAGTTTGTCTCTTTTAGCTGTTCAAAACCTCTCCACCCTCTTCTTACCTGGATTCCTGCCACTTGCTTGCTCTCTCCTGGACACCCTGGATTTCCTTTCCTTTCCCCTCTGCTTTTCCTGCCTCTTGGGGATTGGGTCTGAGTCCCTCCCCTTACCTGTGTCACTCTGTCACTTTCTTGCTCTCTCCTGGTGGTAAAAGTTGGCAGTTCAAACCTATACTCAGGGGCCTGAATAGAAAGGCCTTGTATTCTGCCAGAAGGTCATGAAAACCTTTTCAAGTGTGGTTCTACTCTGCAAACATGGGTACACCATGAGTCAATCAACTCGAAAGCAACTATTATTATTATTGTTGTGTAAATTGAGAGTGCAACCAAAAAAAATATTGATAAAATAATCTTCCCAGGACCTTACAAATTGTTGTGTCATCTGCATATTGCATATTGTTATTGAGTCTTCCTCCAATCCTGATACTACTTTCTTCTTGATATAGTCCAGCTTCTCAGATTATTTGGTCAGTATACAGGTTGAATAAGTATGTTGAAAGAATGCAACATTGATACACACCTTTGCTTATTTTAAACCACAAAGTAGTAGTCCCTTGTTTTGTTAGAATGACTGCTTCTTGGTCTATGGACAAGTTCCACACAAGCACAACTCAGTGTTCTAGAATTTCCATTCTTTGTAATACTATCCATAGAACAAACTTGTATTTGAAGAAGTCCAGCTGGACTCAAAAGCAAAGATGGTGAGATTTCATCTCATATAGTTTGGACATGTTATCAGAAGGGACCTGCAAAAAGGACAAGGAGGACACATGTTCTGACCTCCTCTAATCCCACAAGAGGAAGACAGAATCACCATCAATAGCTCAAGGCCTATTCCTGCAAGGCCAGACATGCTGCCTCCCTCCAGCCCTTTCTCCAACCATTCCTCCCAAATCACCCACCACCTCCTGGGTTCGATACTTCACTACAGTGGCCACACAGAACTCACAGATTATGGGGTTTATTAGGGAAGCACCAGGCTAAAATTCAAGTTCAGAAAAAAAAAAAAAAAATTCTCAGTCTCTCTCCCAGCCCACCATCTCTCAGCCAAGTCTCTCACAGTCTCTTCCCCAGCAGTGCATGTCCCTCAGTGTCTTACTCAGCAATGCGTGTCTCTTGCGTCTCTTTCCCAGCAGCACATGTCTCTTTCAGGAGCGCATTTCTCTTTTGGCAGCACGTCTTCCTCAACTAGTAGTCAGAGAGGGTTCTGCCTCTAGGAGGCCTCCTTTTGAGCTTGGCAGAGTGGCCAAACTAGCCAATTATAGCATCAGAACTCTAAGCACCTGAAAGAGAGTGGGAACCTCCCAGAACATTGTTTTGTGCCACTCCCAAGAGAAATACTCTGGGTGGACAACTTTACCAATCAGGAGCTCCTCAGTTGCTCATAGCAACTCCCACCTTGGAGTTTACAAAGACTTTTGGGTAGAAAAGCCACACTAAGTAATTTACTACACTGCAGGACCAGTCCCTAGAAAAGGACATCATGCTTGATAAAGTGGAAGGTCAGCAAAAAAGAGGATTACCCTCAATAGGATGGATTGACACAGTGGCTGCAACAATGGAATCAAATGTGGAAATGCTTGTGAGAAGGACACAGGACCTAGTGATGGTTCCTTCTGCCAGAACCCACTCAAACAACAACTTAAATGTTTTTCATGGAGTTTCACTGCTGCTGCTTGTGAATGTCATTAATTTATTATTTCTATTTAAACATTAAGCCCCATTGTCCCCGTTGTTTGAGCTAAACAGTCATTCACAGCCTGATTCTGCCAAACTGTGATCATGTTCTTTCTAACATCAGAGTCTGCCACTGTTCAGACCATTCTGGAGGCAAGGAAAGTACATGTTTGATGCATTTCTCATGGAGAAATACAGCCTGCTATATAGTGAAGAAAGGCAACTTGCTAGAGATTAGCCAGTAAGATTTAGCAGCATGCATGTACTTCAGGTAAAATAAATCATGATAAATTGGCTCCATGTGAAGTCTTCTTTCTCAATTCATGAAGAAAATTTATAAGATTCTTTTTAAATAGATGAATTATTGGTGGATAAGGAATATTATATACAAGAAACAAAATGCAACAAACTGCCACGGAGTCAGATCCAATTCTTAGCGACCCCTCCTTGTGTTTCCAAAGCAATATCACTATAGAAGTAGATTGTCCAACCTTCCTTCTGAGGAGTGGCTGGTGGATTCGAAGCACCAGCCTTCTAGTTAGCAGTCAAATGCCTTAGGCACTATGTCACCAGAGCTCCCAAAAAATTTTATAATAGCTTTTTAAAATTACACTTAAAGTATCCTAACAATTCAATATCTTACTATATGTTTATAGCCTAAACAGTGTTTACATTTTTGTTTCAATCTCAGAAAGGTTCCATTCTGTGGTGAAACAATAGTTATGGAATGTCCAGCCTCACATCTTCACAGGCTCTGTATCAGTCAGAAGCCCCTTTATTTTCTTCTGTCAAAAATAACTTAAATCAACAGCCCATCCCAGAATCAATCACTTTAGCTTGGTAGGTAGTTTAGAAAGGATGGAGAGAGGAAGAAAGAGAGAGAGAGAGGGGGAGAGAGAGAGAGAGAGGTAGACTGATTTCCTGGAAGGCAGGAAATAAAGCTTAGTTAGCTCCCCCCACCCCATGAGCTTCCACTGATTTCTGAAATTTAGTACAATGGGCCTGTAATAAATATTCAGTACATATATATTGAATTATTGTTAATTACTGATTTCCTTACCATATTTCTCTTTATTATTTTATTTGATTATTTTAATTATGTCAAGACATTGTTAAAGTTTCTTCAACTTTAAATTATCTAACCATCTTTTCACTTTACATCTTTTCTATGCATTTTATCTGTTACTTTGTATGTCAGCTTCCTCTTTCTTATAGATTTATGTTCCTCTTTTAGGTTGGCTACATCTTTTATGGGAGCTCTGGTAGCATAGTGGCTAAGACACTTGCCTGCTAACCAGACGGCTGGCGGTTCAAACCCACCAGCCACTCCTCGGAAGGAAGGTTGGGCAATCCTACTTCCGTAGTGATACTGCCTCGGAAACCCAAGGAGGGGTCGCTATGAGTCGGGGCCGACTCCACGGCACATAACAACAACAACAACAACATCTTTTACTGTCCCATGGATTATTATGAAATGTCTCATGGAAAGAAAAGGAAGAAGAAAACAATGAAATAAGAGAAGAATATACATAAGATTTAGGACTACTCTTTGCCTCCATCTCCATTATGTGTATCAATCTGAAGAAGACATTTTTGATGTAGAGCAATTATTTACTCTATTTTAAATATAAGAAAACTAAAGTATAGAATGGTATATCAGCTGCTCAAATCTTCACAGTTAGGGGTAGTAATTTCAGGAATTATTATTATTGTTATTATTATTATTATTATTTGAAGGAATAATGTGCCCTGCCTTTTGTGTTGCTGTATGAGATTTCCTAGGTTGTTGTTTAGTGATGTTTCGAATATTTTTTCTTTAATAATAAGAAATATACCCAGAACCAGTGTATGGGGATAGGGATGGACTCAAAAATACTAATGATCATGAAGATGATGCAGAGCCAAGCAGTGTTTCCTTCTGTATACATAAGGTTGCTGGAAGTCTGAGCCGACTCCATGGCAGCTAACAGAAACAATAAATGAGTGCTGATCAAAATCTCTTCTCAAACATATAATTTGAGAACTGGTTTGAGTGCATATTTTTTAACTAAATTTTTATTATCAAGCAGCTGTTTAATCCAGTAAGTCATACTACCCTCTTAGTGGGATTTCTTTTCCTCATTCTACTATTTTTCTGACATGCTGTGTAGGAGAGTATACAAAAATCAGCAATCACTGCTCTTTGCTACTTTAAGGACTTATCTTCTTTCTAATCCAACTTGAAACACACTACTTGGGACTCTGCCACCCAGGCCACTGTATAACAAAGTCTTACTTTCTGTCGTTTTGTTTTCTGGAAGGTGTTCAGTGGAAAGTACTTGTGGTTGGAGTATAACCTGGCCCTCTGAGCAAGAGGCTATATATTCAAGACAGACATGCTGTGTAATTCACACTTTTTTCAGTTAAAGAGTAATTATATTTCTCAGGCAAAACATGGCTGGAAAAAGATTTTTTATCCCTTAATTTAGCTTTTTCTAATGTAAATTTTTCATAATTTAGCTCTATATTTGGTAGAAATTTCTCTCATATTAGTAATACATTCTATGATAATCTTAATAATTAGGCCTTGGGAATTTACATCTTTGTCTGGATGTTATAGACTATTTTATGGATATTTGTAAGGTTACAGCCAGAAACCATTTTAAACCAGACAACTCATTCATTAGGTTCATTGATTTTCTCATTTAACTCTCAGAGGGTAGGTAATCTTACATATTTCCTATACTTACAAGTTTTGGGGAGGAAGAAAAAACTCATTTTCTTCCCTTAATTTTTACCATTATTATTTTACAAACAGTTCAACGAAATTAAAATTTGTAGGGTGGGAGAAAATTGTGTGTGTATGTGTGTGTATATGTATGTATGTGTGTATGTGTGTGTATATATATATATATGTGTGTATATATATATATATATATATATATATATATATATACCAAAAACAAAACAAAATTCACTG
>NW_006921753.1:5554262-5574950 GCF_000298275.1 Orycteropus afer afer
TTGAAATCCATCAATGTCAGTTGCCACTTAATTTAAAATTGATGCTCTAAAGAAAATACCTATCTATGTGTTTGTCTATCTATCTATCTGTCTATCTAATGGTTTGTTTCACTACAAGACATTAAGAAATGTAAAGATCTACACTTACTACTGTCTAGCAAATATAGGTTTTGAACTAAAGTAGAACATTTGTAGGCAATTGTGTTAGATTGAGTTCTCTAGAGAAACAAAACCAATAAAGCTTATATAGAGAGAAAGAGAAAAAAAATTATCTTAGGAAAATGGCTCACACACTTATAGAAGCTGGCAAGTCCAAAGTTCTTGGATCAAACATCAAGCTGGAGGCTTTTCCTGAATTTTGCAGCTGCAGGTGCTGAGGAGCTTAAGGTTTGCAGGCAGTGTACTGGCTTTTGACTCCAAAGAATGACAAATCCGAGATCTCTAGGCTGAATGGTGGATTGTTCACTCATGGACAGTTGTAGGCAACACTACAGAATCCCAATCCACAGAGGCTGTCTCTTTTCCCAGGATGTCCATAGATATACTGAAAGCAGGCCACATCCTTAGAGAAACTCTCTTTCAACAGATTGGCTATTCAAAAAAAAATCATCTGATCCCATCATGGGATAAGCCACATCACAACAGCTTAAACCACATAGAATTGTGGTCCAACCAAGTTGACACACAGCTCCAACTATCACAACAGTTATAGTGTAATAATAAGGATAAACTCCTGTTTTGTCTTATACTGTTTTTCTGCAAATAACTTACTTGTTCTCATTAAGCTTTCTTTAATATGGGGATAATAAAATTTACCTTTCAGAATAATTGTGAACATTGATGAAATAATATGTAGGGAAAGCTTTGAAGCAACAAATAATAGAGAAATATCAGAATTATCCTTATTAATAATTGGGCAGAAACTTATCTTGCTATTGCTTGCAGATTTGCAATGATTTTAAATAAAATGACTGATGGTGTTGTTTGGACACATTCCTGATCTTCAATATTGAACAATTTTTCTTAAAGAAAATGCCCTACTAGGTCCAAGGATATCATTCCCTCTACCTCTGTTTCTTAAGCCTTCATATAAAGATTAAAAAGAGAAATAGTTTAAAATATATCATTTTACACCATTTTTTTTCCCATTTGAATAAAGACAGGTTCAAAATCTGTTATTATTATTTATTATTCCAATAAGAAAATTCTTTGATGATCAAGTTACAAATTAATTTGAATGGCTTCATCTTTTCTTAGTATAAATCTTTTCAAAGATAAATCTACATAATAAGATTTATTTATTGTTCTGCTATTTTATGGAACTTCTTCAAAAATTGATGTGTTGAAAAATATTTTAATATGTTTGACTATAGCCTAACACTAATTACGTAAAATAAAAGATTTAAAATCCCCCCTGGATAATTCTCTCCATTTTACTCTCATTTTCCACTAATGTCATTGTCCGCACCGGCCAGGCTTTCTTACTTGTCAGCACACTCACAGGCTTCATGTCTTCAAATTTCTGACTCAACCCATCTGTCATTTCTTATGCCCACATGTCATTCCCACTTTTCTTCACCTAATTGTATCTCTCTGCTAATGACTAATCAGCTCTATAAAGCTCACCCAATTATGGCATCTGACTCCTATGGGGCCAATTATACCAGTCTTCCCAAGATACAATATTTGAATCTAGCCTTTCACATTTCACTTCAAAATTAGTTAGCACTTTTACATACAGACATCTGTACAGAATTTGGACATCTTTTTTTTTTTTTTTTCATGAAAACGAAATCACAGATTTAGGAATTTGTTGTCATATTTTCCTTGATACCTTTGAAGCTATCATTTCATACACAGAAATAGTACTCAGTAAGTTTCTTTTCTTCCTTTAATCTTTCTCATCTTTCATGAAAGGAGAAACAGAGTTTTCCTCCTCAGCCATTAGATGAAAACTTTTTACCACTAATTTTCCTTACATTTATAAATTGCTTAAACCTTACAAATGCTTCTTATGTGTATGGTCCTATTGAATAGTTATAACAATTCTTTGATGAAGATATTAAGGCTCCTTTAAGAGATTAGGAAATGGAAGCTTATTTAGTCTTTGTAACTCAATTACTGTTATACAGATAATAATTGATGGAACCAGGTTTTTGATCAGGTACTTGAATGACTGGGAGATAGCAACAATTAAGGTTTTAAGGAATGGGCTCTGGAATTGAGTTGCTTTGGTTAAAATCCCAGCTCTACCACTTGGTAAATGTGTCACCTTGAACTGACGATTGAAGGACCTTTCTTCATAAGTAAAAATATAATTGTAACAATACTTACCTCCTAGAATTGTTGTTCAAATTGAATCAGAGAATATATGAAAAGCCCTTGGAAAATAAAATTGACCTATACTAAGTACTTGGTAAATTATAGCTGCTGTTATTAAGGAGAGAAAGAGAAGGACAAGTAAAAACTGAAAGAATAAATCTTTCAGTCTAAATGGGCAGAACATGCTTCATTTCACAAAACAAAATATCCAAAAGATGACACACAGAAAAAATACAAAATAGAGACAATCTACATTACAAACAGAAAAGCAATTCTAATAGAGTTCATTAAATTAACAATAATTGCTGTGAGTCACAATTGACTTGCCGGGAACTGTTTTGATTTTCTGGTTTATATGATGTCTACCTGAATGATGCAAGACACTGAATTTTATGGTCAGATGTGGGAGTATCAAGTACCAACAAAGTATTGTGCTGAGGTCAACAGTGCCCTGCTGCAAAGAAGAAATGACACCTAATGATCTGATTGGTCTTCTGACTAAGGCTAAAATGGGAAAGCCCAGCTTGACTTCTTTCTAAGTACAATTCCTGAGAATTGTTCCATGACTCATCTATCAGTTTTTCCTATTATGGTGGCTTGTGTGTTGCTGTGAAAGTGAAAGTAGAGACTGGGCCATTGGTATTTCAAATACCAGCAGAGTCACCCATGGTGGACAGTGTTCAGCAGAGCTTCCAGAATATGACAGACTGGGAAGAAAGAAGTTGCCATCTACTTCTCAAAGAATTGGCCAGCGAAAACTTTATGTGTAGTAGTGAAACAGTGTCTGATATATTACCAGAAAACTTTATAAATAGCCCTGAAACATTGTTCAATGTAGTGCCAGAAGATGAGCTCCTCAGGTTGGAAGGCACTCAAAATATGACTGGGGAAGAGCTGCCTCCTCAAAGTAGAGTCAATCTTAATGACATGGTTGGAATAAAATTTATGACCTTCATTTGCTGATGTGGAATGAATCAAAATGGGAAGAAACAGCTACAAACGTCCATTAATAATCAGAACATGGAATGCATGAAGTATGAATCTAGCAAAATTGGAAGTTGTCAAAAATGAAATGGAAAGGATAAATATCTACCTTAGGCATTAGTGAGCTGAAATGGAATGGTATTGGCCATTTTGAATCATGCAATTATATGATCTACTATGCCAGGAATGATATATGAACAGGAATGGCATTACATTCATTATCAAAAAGAACATCTCAAGATCATCCTGAAGTACAATGTTGTCAGTGATAGGATAATATTCATATGCTTAAAAGGAAGACCAGTTAATAATGCTATTATTCAAATTTATGCACCAATTACTAAAGCCAAACATAAAGAAACTGAAGATTTTTATCAACTTCTGCAGTCTAAAATTGATAAATATGCAATCAAGATGTATTGATAATTATTGGTGATTAGAATGTGGAAGTTTGAAACAAAGAAAAACCATCAGTAGTTGGAAAATATGGCCTTGGTAATAGAAATGACACCAGAGATTGCATGATAGAATTTTTCAAGACCATTGATTTATTCATTGCAAATATCGTTTTTCAACAATGTGAATGGTGGGTATACATGAGTACATCACCAGATGGAAAATACAGAAGATCAACTACATCTGTGGTAAGAGGTGATGGAGAAGCTCAATATCTTCAACCAAAACAAAGCCAGGAGCTCACTATGGAACAAATCATCAACTGCTCATATGCAATTTCAAGTTGAAGCTAAAGACAATTAAGTTCACAAGAGCCAAAATATTGCCTTGATTATATTCCACCTGAATTTAGAGACCATCTGAATAATAGATTTGATGTGTTGAACACCAGTGACTGAAAACCAAATGAGTTGTGAGATGACTCAAACAACATCATACATGAAGAAAACAAAAGGTCACTAAAAATATAAGAAGGGAAGTAAAGACCAAAATGGATGTCAGAAGAGACTCTGAAACTTGCTCTTGAATGGAGAGTAGTTAAATCAAATGGAAGAAATGTTGAAAGAAAAGAACTGAAAAGATGATTTCAAAGGGCAGCTTGAGAAGACAAAATGCAGTATTATATAGAAATGTGCAAAGACCTGGAGTCAAAAAAAAAAAAAAAAAAAAAAACCATAATGGAAGAAGATGCTTCACATTTCTCAAGTTGAAAAAACTGAAGAAAAATTTCAAGGCTCCAGTTGCAATACTGAAGGATTCTATGGGCAAAATATTTAATGATGCAGGAAGCATCAAAAAGAAAATGGAAGGGAATGCACAGTATCACTGTATTAAAAATAATTGGTCCATGTCCAACTATTTCAGGATACCTCAGCATATGATCAAAAACCAATGGAAGGAATCCAAGCTGCACTGAAGGAATTGGCCAAAAAAAAAAAAAAAAAAAAGACTCCAAGAATTGACAGAATACTGGTTGAGATCTTTCAACAAATAGATGCAGTGTTGGAAGTGCTCATTAATTTATGCCAAGAAATTTGGAAGACAGCTACCTGACCAACTGACTGGAAAAGATTGATATTTGGGCCCATTCTAAAGAAAAGTTATCCAGTAGATATGAAAATGATCAATGAGTATCACAACCAAGTTAATATCACAACCAAGTAAAATCTAACTGAAGATAATTCAAAAACAGTTTCAGCAGTATATTGACAGGAAACTTCCAGAAATGTAAGTTGGATTGAGAAGAGGACATGGATGAGGGGTATCTTTGCTGATATCAGATGGATCTTAGTTGAAAGCAAAGAATACCAGGAAGATGTCTGCCTGTGTTTTGTTGACTATGCAAAGGCATTCAACTGTGCAGACCATAACAAAGTATGGATAACATTGCAAAGAATGGGAGTTCCAGAACACTTAATTGTACTCATGAAGAACATGTACATAGACCAAGAAAAGGCTGTCATTCAAACAGAACAAGGGGTTCCTGCATAGTTTAAAATCAGGAAAGGTGTACATCAATGTTGTATCCTTTCACCATACTTATTCAATCTGTATCCTGAGCAAATAATCTGGGAAGCTGGACTATATGACGAACACAACATCAGGATTGGAGGAAGACTAATTAACAACCTGTGATATGAAGATGACACAACTTTGCTTGGTGAAAATGAAAATAACTTGAAGCACTTATTGATGAAGATCAAAGTCTATAGTCTTCAGTTTGGATTACACCTTAACGTAAAGAAAACAAAAATTCTCACAACTAGACCATTAATCAAAATCATAATAAATAGGGAAAAAATTGAAGTGGTCATTTTACTTGGATCCATAGTCAAAAACAATGGAAGCAGCAATCAGGAAATCAGACATCACATTGCACTAGGAAAATCCTTTGTGAAAAAGCTTTTTGAAGTGTTAAGAAGCAATGATGTCACTTTGAAGACTAAGATGTGTCTGACCCAAGCTAGGTTATTTTCAATCACCTCATATGCATGTGAAAGCTGAACAATAAATAAGGAAGACCGAAGAAGAGCTGATGTCTTTGAATTGTGGTATTGGTAAAGAAAGGTGAAAATACCATGAACTTCTAGAAGAATGAACAAATCTGTCCTGGCAGATGTGCAGTCAGAATGCTCCTTGGAAGCAAGAATGGCCAGATTTCATTTCACTTATTTGATCATGTTGTCAGAAAAGACCATTCCTTAGAGGGATATCATACTTGATAAAGTAGAGGGTCAATGAACAAGGGGAAGACCCTCAATGAGATGGACTGACACAGTGGCTGCAACGACAGGCACATGCATAGCAAGGATTGTGAGGATGGTGCAGAGCCAAGTGGTATTTCACTCTGTTGTACATAGGGTTGCTATCAGTTGGAAGCGACTCAAGGTCACCTAATAACAACAATCTCAGACTTTCTCAAGATCAACTGCACAGTATATACCTGCAAAGTCTAAGGGTTGTTGTCTCTTTCCCTGGGAATAAAACTGTAACCAGCAGGACCTGTAAAATCCATTGATAGTGAGTCTCCATGTGCCATTAATCAGCTGAAATGCTGATGATGTTAAAGACAAAAGTAAAGAAAAGTAGAATTTCTGATCCTTCCAGTGTGGTGTAAAGCATGTCATTTTGGCTGCCTACTTTAATGAGAACTATTTATTATTTGTGTACAAAGACTTTTAAGATAATTTGGAATCATCCTGGATTTCTGAAAGGTTATATGATAGACATAAGTATATTGTCAAGGACTGGAACTTCTAAAATAAATCTGAGGATCAACTTTTGATAAAAAATATTCCCCGTATTATTGAGAAAATATCCCTGTCTGATGCAGACAATGCTTTAGCTGACAAGGTTTAGAAATTTGCTTTGTTTTCAAGAATCTCTGGAATTATGAAAAAAAAAACTTTAAAAATATTTGGTAGGTTTAAATTTAATAGTGTTAAGTATTACAAACAGATAATGCTAGATTTCTCCTGTATGGAAGATAGAGATTATTAATTTACCCACATTTGGCAAGGTTCCCAACCAACAATACAAGATGAAGACTTTAAGAATTAAGTATAAAATATTAAGTATAAGCTAAAAGGGCTACTGCATATTTATTGTTCATGTTTTATTTTTTTCAAATCCTATCTTTTATCATTATAGAGCACCAAAAAGAATGTGTGTGTGTGTGTGTGTGTTTCATTAGTTGAGCTCAATCCATTTAATTATGTTTTTACACTATTTGTTTGGCTTATATAATGACTCTTAGTAAAAAGAATTAAAAGATGGACAAGTTTTCATCTTCTGAAAAATATGTCACATTCCTTTCAATGTAATTCCAGAAAAATGTCTATTCTGTCCAACTTGGCATTTCTTCTTACCTTTTACTAAGAAACACAAAAACCACTATGGTTCTATTTTATCTTTCATTCCCATCATGTTCAAAACAAAATCGAGTGCTCAAACATAGTAATCATTGTATCCAAGTTTCTGGGAACAATTATCCCTCTTTCTTTCTCCCTCCTACATTTAATTCACAAGCACAGTGCCCTACACCCATGGTAATAATAAGGGTTTGTTTTAAAATGTGATACATTTGTAAGTCACCTAAAATTACTTGTGCATTTGACATGTGAAAATTAAAAATAAGTGAGTAATAATAAAAATTAAATAAATGTAGTTCTAAGATCACATAGAGAACAAATACCAATGATAAAATAAAGAATACCTATGATCTGTGGTAAATATTTTAAAGAAAACTAAATAAGACCTGTTGAGCAAGAGATATTTGAAGGTTGAATACAAATATAAATGAACACCTAAGACAACTTTTCTGAAATGGTAATGATTTCCATGGAAATGTATAAAAATGGTTGTAATGAGATGAACAGTTTTCACTTTCTCCAAACACATATTTGTAGATTCTCAACATTCTCTGAGTGATTTTACTTCTATCAATCTGTACCTAATTCTTACTATGAAGGAGTCATTGAATAGGCAGTGAATCTGGTTGCTTGTCCCAAAGATGCCTTTCAGTAAGTTGAAAGGACAAAGTCATTGCTAGATTAATCCATCAACTTATTTTGTTTCATGATGGTCCATGGTCCCTCCTTTATTTGATGGATCATAGGTTTAAAATTAATATAATTAATTTAGGACATCTAAAAAAATATTGCTACTGTTTTTTGTGGGGAACCAAACAATAGATTTAGCCAATTTTCATAGCTTCAAAAACACACTTTCTATCGTACATTTACACTTATAGATCAATGTCACATTGTGTTCAACTTCTCAATAATAAATCACATCAAAATATGAATATCATTTACCCCTTACAAAGAAAAGGATGTGATTTATAATGTCAGTTTTCAAATGTATGAGCTGGATACCTATACTCAGTCACCTAAATTAATGATACTGTTTAGGAGCTATTCAAAATATTTTTCTATTTTGGCTTTCTTATACAATGAATACTTGATGCAGTATCTCAACTATCAATGCAGCCATATTATGGTATAAAGTAAAACTTTTAGATGTTCATTGTTTGATATCTGCAGGTACATGTTCCCTAATAAAGATCATTTCAGTATTAACATACTGAAAAATTCATAAACAAAGAAAATAGGAAGATGAATGATTTAGGAACAAATCATATTGATTGGTGAAACTCTATAAGCTTCTTATTTTTAAAAAATAAATGTGCTTTATGGGCCAAATCTGACTCAACATCTGACTTACATCTGCTTTTGTAAATAGAGCTTTATTGAAATATGTCTACATATTTACCTATCTCTCAACAAGATGTATTGACATAGCGGCTGCAATTGTGCATAGTGCCCACTATTCACATAATAGGCAGTGTTTGTTCTGTTGTACACAGTGTTGCTATGAGTCAGAGCTAACTTGGCAGTACCTAACAATAACAACCATGTGGCTGTTATTACATTACAATGGCAGAGTTGAGTGGTAACTGAGACATTTAACTCAATGACAACATTGAGACAAAAACATATGGCCGTCAGTATCTAAAATATTTTCCACCTAACCCTTTATAGAAAAAGTTTGCAAACCCTCAATTTACAGAATTTTAGGAATGAAACTTTACTATTTGGCATTGATAATTACTTCAGGATTTTTTTTTTTCTTAAACACCAGAGATAAGGGAAATAGTCCGTTATGGGTTGAATTGTGTACCTACAAAATATGTGTTGGAATCATTACTCCTATTCCAGTGGATATGATCCCTTTTGGGACTACAGTATTATTATGCTAATGGGGTCATATCAGTGTAGAGCAGGTCCTAAACCTAATCACTTCTACTTAGACACCGTAGTAGGCACAAACGGAGCAAGGAGCATAGATGCCATGGAAAGATCTCTATGGAACCAAGGAACACTTGGGCTATAGAAACTAAAAGAGACAACAATCTTTCCTCAGTGCAAACACAGAGAGAGACACTTTGTCTATCAACAGCACCCTGAATTTGGACTTCCAATTTTCTGAACTATGAGAAAATAAATTTCTGTTCTCTGAAGCTACCCAGGGAGCTCTGGTAGCATAGTGGCTAAGACAATTGCCTGCTAACCAGATGGCTGGCAGTTCAAACCCACCAGCCACTCCTCAGAAGGAAGGTTGGGCAATCCTACTTCTGTAGTGATACTGCCTCGGAAACCCAAGGAGGGGTTGCTATGAGTTGGGTTTGACTCGACGGCACATAACAACAACAACAACAAAGCTACCCACTTGTATTTCTGTTACAACAGCACTAGGAAAGTGAGACACAGTTATTTGTATTTAACAAATAGCTTTTGGACACAAAGGTGACATATTCTAGTCTTAGATATTAGCATGGGAACACTGATTCTTCACATTTTTGTTGTGTATCTGACCTTACACCAAGGAGTTTGTAATGATTAATTCTCAAAGCAAGACATGGAGAATGTTATTTGTAAGTAAAATTATTATATTCACAGCCTCATATAATGACCTCCTATTTATACCCTTTGTGTTATAACTTTATAGACTCCATCCACTTAAAAAAAAAAAAAAAAACACTCACTGTTGTCGAGTTGATTAGACTCATAGTGACACCTCCTTGGATTTCCAAGGTAGGATCTCTATGGAAGTAGATTGCCTGATCTTCCTTCCAAGGAGTAGCTGTTGGGTTTTGCCCACTAGCATTCTGGTTAACAGTCAAATGCCTTAGGCACTAGTCCATCCATTTTACTTGGAGCTAATCTTTTGACCTGCTTTGGCATAAGTGACATTGTGCAAATTCTGAGCCTATGCTTCACTCTCTTAGAACCTTGACATTGGTAATAGGACAAAACTACACTAGTCTGAGAGTCCATGTGCAGTAGAGCCGAACTGTTATAGATATCCTATATAAGTTAGTCCTCAGCCAACCTATGAAAAATGAATGTATACACACATGAACAAATTTCATTGAGATCAGTCAAGTCTGACCCAGATAAGTAGACCAGTCCTGAAAACCCATAGAGTCATGAGAATTAATAAATGCTTATTATTTTATGTTACTAAGTTTTTGAAGGAGCTCTGGTAGCATAGTGCCTAAGGCACTTGACTGCTAACCAGAAGGCTGGTGGTTCAAACCCACCAGCCACTCCTTGGAAGGAATGTTGGGCAATCTACTTCCTCGGAAACCCAAGGAGGGGTCACTATGAGTTGGGTCTGACTCGACAGCACATAACAACAAAGTTTTTGAGTAGTTTATTACACAGCAAGAGCTAACTTATACAATACTGTTTATGTGTCACTTTATAGGTACGTAAATTAAGGTGGAAAGAAATTAACCACTTGATTAAAATACGCAGCTAGTAAGAGGAGAAGGTAGGATTAGAAAACAGGAATTCAATTCCAGAGCCTGCTTTGAGCCATTAAGATCAGAGTAAGGTGAATTAAATATGAAATGGCCAGATGTGAAAACTGTTTGTTCTCCTTATTTCTAACTGGTGAAATGTAGTTGGGGGAGAATAGAAAACATCATCCATGAGCTTAAGTGGTGCTGATACTAGACAAGTAATAATATTGTCTGACTGAGAGGCCAACTGATAAAGCAATATGTTCCATCCTTGTGGTGGTAATAAAGCTACAGAAATGGTCCATAAAACTCAGTAGCCAAAGGGGAAAGAGTAGATGAGCCACATGGTGATGCACCAGCCATCCAGTAGGGGAAGGGGATCTAAATAAATCTGAAGTGGACATTCAAAGCTGAGAAACTTCCATTGGCAGAAATTTTCAAAATAGATATTTCCAACAAATTTTAGAAATATTAAACACCCACCCACCCCCACACACACACAGAGACACATTCACACCTTAATATATACCAGAAAACAAAACTTACTGCTGTCTAGTTGATTCCCACTTAGCAATACCCTGTAGGAAAATGTAGAACTGCCTCATAGGGTTTCCAAGATGTAATCTTTATGGAAGCAGATAACCAGGTCTTTCTCCTGTGGAGCAGCAAGTGGATTCAAACTACTGACATTTTAGGTAGCAGACAGGAACTTAAGTACTGTGCCACCAGGGCTCTTTATACCTTAATATACTCAATATAAAATAATAAGCAATAGATAAAGATTACAGAATGGTTCCCTTACTGTTTTCTTTATGATTCCCAGAGCATACTTACATCTTTCATGTGAAATGAAGTTCCCCCCAAACAGTATATGTAGAATTCTAAGGAAGGATGCATATGATGGAGAAATAAGATCCAAAATGCAAAACTGGAGGGAGAAAATAAATGATATCTGCTTCATATAACCCCATGAAAATTTCCAGATTCGTAATCAACTCTAATGATATCTTTGCCCTACTCTATACGCAGTGTCAAGCAATGGATGCTGCACCGTTTAGTTAATTTCTTTTCGGATTTAACTGTTAATTACTTCAATCCAGATTTTGTTTTACGTGGAACAATATGTGAAGAATGAACAAAGCACATTTTTAATAGCACAAATGTAGAATGCAGTTCAAATGTCTACTTACAAAAAATTAGAATAGATAAAAGTGCACTAAAAATACAATGAAATATATTTGGCAGTGAAAATAAAGTTTACCCTACTTATCACATAGTGAGGAAGCAGAGGCAGGGATCAAGGTAAGGCCAGGAACCCAGGCCACCTCCCCTCCCAAGTGGTGGGAAAGCAGAGAAAAAGCCAGGAGAGGGGCAAGACAGAGCAATGAAGCAGAGGCAGGGTTCCAGATAAAGCTGGGAACGCAGGCCATGCCCCTCCCAAGTGGAGGGAAAGAGGCAGAGACCTATGAAAGGGGAGGGTGGAGAGGGTGGAGAGGTTTGAACAGCTAAGGGAGACAAACTTGTCTCTCAGTTTGTATACTGTGGTGGCATGTTGCTGTGAGGCTTGAGGCTGTGCCACTGGTGTCTCAAACCCAGTAGGGTTGCACATGGTGCACAGATTTCAACAGCTTACAGACTGAGACAGACTAGGAAGGAGGAGGCCATCCACTTCTGAAAGAATTGACCAGGGAAAACCTTATGAATAGCAGAAAACCACTGTCTGATACATTACTGGGCAATTTTATGAATGGCCTGGAAACATTGTGCAATACAGTGCAGGAGGATAAGCTGTGAAGGTTGGAAGGCTCTCAAAACAGGACCAAGAAAGAACTGCATATTAGAGTATAATTGGCCTTAATGATATGGATAAGGTAAAGCTTTCGACACCTCCATTTACTGATGTGGCATGACTCAAATTGAGGAGAAACAACTATAAACATCCATTAATAATCAGAACATGGAATGTATGAAGCATGAATCTAGGAAAATTGGAAGTTGTCAAAAATGAAATGGAGCACATAAAGATTGATATCCTAGGGATTAGTGAGTTGAAATGGACTGGTTTTGGCCATTTTGAATCAGACAACCATATGATCTACTATGCCAGGAATGACAATTTGAAGAGGAATGGCATGGTGTTCATCATCACAAAGGATGTTTCAAGATCTGTCCTGAAATACAATGCAGTCAGTGATGGGATAATAACCATATGCCTACAAGGAAGACCAGTTAATACAAGTATTATTCAAATTTATACACCAACTCCCAAAGCAAAAGATGAGGAAGTTGAAGATTTTTATCAGGTTCTGCAGTCTGAAATTGACCGAACATGCAATCGGGATGTGTTCTTGATCACTGGTGACTGGAATGCAAAAGTTGGAAACAAAGAAGAATCACTGGTAGTTGGAAAATTTGGCCTTGGTGACAAAAATGATGCTAGAAATCACATGATGGAATTTTGGAAGACCAATGGCTTATTCATTGCAAATACATTTTCCAACAACACAAATGGTGGCTATACAAGTGGACTTCACCAGATGGAATACACAGAATCAGATTGACTACATCTGTGTTAAGAGATGATGGAAAAACTCAAAATCTTCAGCCAAAAGCAGGCCAGAAGCCAATTTTGGAACAGACCATCAACTGCTCATATGCAACTTCAACTTGAAGTTAAAGACACTTAAAACAAGTCCACAAGAGCCATATTTTTATGACTTTGAATATATCCCTCCTGAATTTAGAGACCATCTAAAGAATAGATTTGATGCATGGAACACCACTGACCAAAAATTGTGGGATGACATCAAGAACATCATCCATGCAGAAAGCAAGTGGTCAGTAAAAAGACAACAAAAGAAGAGAAGACCAAAACGGATGACAGAAGAGACTCTGAAACTTTAGATTACCTAAAGAAAATGGAAAAAATGACAAGATAAAAAAGCTGAACAGAATATTTCAAAGAGCAGCTCGAGCAGACAAAGCTAATTACCACAATGAAATCTGCAGACTTGGAGTTAAAAAACCAAAAGGGAAATACATGCTCGGCATTTCTCAAGCTGAAAGAATGGAGGAAAAAGTTAAACCTCGAGTTGCAATATTAAAAGATTCATTGGGCAAAATATTGAATGATGAAGGAAACATCGAAAGAAGATGGAAGAAATTCACCAAATCACTGTATCCAAGAGAACTAGTAGATCTTCATCCATATCAGGAGGTGCCATATGATCAAGAACCAATGGTACTAAAGGAAGAAGTCGAAGCTGCACTGAAATAATTGGCAAAAAACAAGGCTCCAGGAATTGACAGAATACTCATTGAAATGTTTCAACAAATAGATGCCCCACTGGAGACACTCGCTTTGTTATGCCAAGAGATTTGGAAAACAGCTAGCTGGCCACTTGACTGGAAGAGACCCATATTTGTACCCCTTCCAAAGAAAGGTAATCCCACAGAATGTGGAAATTATCACAAAATATCATTAATATTGCATGCAAGTAAGATTTTACTGAAGATAATTCAAAAACTGTTGCAGCAGTATATTGACAGAACTTCCAGAGGTGCAAGCTGCATTCAGAAGAGGATGTGGAACAAGGGATGTCATAGCTGCTGTCAGATGGATCCTGGCTCAAAGCAAAGAATACCAGAAAGATATTTACATGTGTTTTATTGACTATGCAAAGGCATTTGATTGTGTAGATAATAACAAAATGTGGATGACATTGAGAAGAATGGGAATTCCAGAACACTTGATTGTGCTCATGAGGAACCTGTACCTTGACCAGAAGACTGTTGTTCGAATAGAACAAGGGGACACTACATGATATAAAATCAAGAAGGGAGTGCTTCAGGGTTGTAACCTTTCCCCGTACTTATTCATTCTGTATGCTTAGCAAATAATCTGAGAAGCTGAAGTATATGAAGAAGAATGTGGCATCAAGATTGGAGAAAGAATCATTAACAACCTGCAATGTGCTGATGACACAACTTTGCTTGCTGAAAGTGAGGATGACTTGAGGCACTTACTGATGAAGAGTGAAGAATACAGTTTGCAGTGTGGATTACATCTCAATATAAAAAAACAAAAATCCTCACAATTGGACCTATAAGCAGCATCACAATAAGTGGAGAAAAGATTGAAGTTGTCAAAGACTTCACAATGCTTGGTTCTACAATCGATGCCAATGGAAGCAGCAGTCAGGATATTAGATGATGCCTACCACTGGGCAAGTTGGCTGCAAGGGGCCTCTTTCAAATGCTGAGGAGCAAGGATGTCTCCTTGAGGACTAAGGTGTGCCTGACACAAGTCATGATATTTTCAATCTCCTCATATGCATGTGAGAGCTGGACAATGAATAAGGAAGACCAAAGAAGAATTTATGGTTTTGAGTTGTGGTGCTGGTGAAGAATGCTGAAAGTACTGTAGACTGCTAAATGAACTAACATATCTGTCCTGGAGAAAGTACAGCGGAATGCTCCTTGGAAGCGGGAATGGCCATATTTCGTCTCACTTGCTTTGGTCATGTTGTCAGAGGGGACCATCCCATGGAGAAGGATGCCATGCTTGGTAAGGTGGAGGGTGGATGAAGGAGGGGAAGGCCCTCAATGAGATGGATTGGCACAGTGGCTGCGACAATGGGCTCAAGTATAGCAGGAATCATGGAGCTGGTGTGGGACCTGGCAGTGTTTCATTCATACATAAGGTTTGTATGAGTTGGACATGACTCAACAGCACCTAACAACAACAACAACAACAACTTTTATCACATAAATATATATCACAAATTATATTCAATAATAAAGTAAGCTATAAAATAAGTGTATGATTCTTTTTATAAGAAGTTTATAGACATGCAAAATTAAACATTATGTTGTTTATGAATACAGTCAAATTGTTGTTGTTGTTAGATGCCATCAAGTTGCCTCCAACTCGTAACAACCCTACATACAACAGAACAAAACACTGCCTAATCATGTGCCAGCCTCACAAGGCTTTCAATACCTGAGCCCATCATTGTAGCCAATGTGTCAATCCATCTCATTGAGGGCCTTTCCCCCTTTTCTCTGACTCTCAATTTTACCGTGTATGATATCCTTCTCTAGGGAATGGTCCCTTCTGACATGACCAAAGTAAGTGGGACAGAGTCTCACCATTCTCACTTCCAAGGAACATTCCAGCTGCACTTCTCCCAGGACAGCTTTGTTAGTTCTTCTGGCAGTCAATGGTAGTATCCGTGTTCTTGGCCAACACCGCAACTCAAAATTCATTGTCCAGCTTTCACACATATATAAGATGACTGTAAACACCATGGCTTGTGTCAGGTGCACCTTAGTCTTCAAAGAGATACTTTTTCTCTTCAGCACTTGAAAGAGGTCTTTTGCAGCAGATTTGCCCAGTGCAATAAGCCATCTGATTTCTTGATGCTGCTTCCATTGTTGATTTTGGAACAAAGTAATATGAAATCTTTGACATCTTCAACCTTTTCTTCATTTATTGTGATGCTGCTTATTGGTTCAGTTATAAGGATTTTTGTTTTCTTTATGTTGAGGTGTAATCTATACTGCAGACTGCAGTCTTTCATCTACATCAGTAAGTGCTTCATGTCATGTTCGCTTTCAGCAGGCAAGATTGTGTTGTCTGAGTATCACAGGTTGTTAATGAGTCCTCCTCCAATACTGATGTCATGTTCTTCTTCATATAGTCCAGGTCCTTGGGTTATTTGCTCAGCACATAAGAATCACATGGTAAAATTATCCAAAAAATAAATAAATAAGATGATAAATACAAAATTGAAAACAGTGATTACCTCTGGAAGATAATAAACATGTTGGTGGTCTTCAAAGTCATTGATGATTCATTTCTACTAGGAAATAAGTACAGGTGTGTTCATTTAAAAATATTATGTATATTTGACATGTAAGTTACATATAGTGTAGCATAAACGTGTTGACTGTAAGATATAGTTATTTTAACAGGATTGATTACTATGTATGTTTACATAATAAATTAAACTTTTTCTTAGTTTATATTGCTTTCATATAAAATGGTGTCAGTGACCTTCTGTGAGTGACAAAAGAATTAGGAGTAAATCCATGTCAAGTAATTACTCATAAAAGCAATAGAGTGTTCAATATCTATTTTGATTGTTGTATGCGAAGAACAACATAATAATTTACTTCTCTTGGAGGGTGATCTCAATAATGAAGTAAATTGAATTTTGAATTTAAAAGGGCAAAGAACATGTGACACTTCTTTAGCAGTTTCAATAATCTTCAAAAATGGAAGAAATTCCAGTAAAATAGGTGAGTTTCATATCCTGAAACTTATGATAATTGTCTCTCTGTCATCTTCAGAAACTATGCTTGACTCTCTTGCCCATATTCTGGGTAGTATTGGGTGCTGTTCTGATGGTCACTGGCAGATGACACAAATAGCTAAATAGATTATGATATTTGTACTTGCTACAAAACTGCTAAGAATTCTGGATGTTGATTCATTCTCATACCTCCATTTTTTTTTTCTTTCCTTTTTCTTTTTCTGTGTTTCTTTTTGTTTGGTTATTATTATTCCTTTATCAAAAAATTTAAAAAAAAAAAAGATACATACATACAAAGAAACTGCAAAACTACTAGCATATTCAAATGCTGGAGAACAGTCATTGTCAGGCAATTATGTTGAACCAGACACTTGACAAATCTGGCACAAAAGCATTGTGATCTACAACACGATTTCTTTATAATTTGTGATTGTTCTCTGACATAAAGCAATGTTGAGGGAAGAGAAGAGCTATCTCTGACAAATGAAAAAGAAATAAAGAAACTCGGGACAGGCTGGGGACGAAACCACTGGGGCCAAGATTGGAAGCCCCAAGAATTCCATGCTATCTTGAAACTCTTTCCAACTTCAATTTTGAAATAAGAAGGCAGTAGGGAAATAAAAAGGTACTTTGGAGGGCAAAAGGGTAGTTTATGATGTTTCTCTTTTGATGGATTACCTGTTTTCTGGTACAGCAACTGAGAGAGACCACAAGGTTACAGGGAACATAAACTGAAGGAGAACACTGGCATTTCCTCAATTCTATGCAGGTCCTGCAGCTTTGATACATGACTGCTCCACATGGGGCCCATCAATTCTCTGAGCAGCATCATATTGAGTGGAATATGCAATTTGTATTATTATAGTTATTCTTATTACATCAAGCCGAGCAACATTTTCAGCTCTATGAACTAGAGGGAGGAGAGACACCAGACGGGCATCGATTCAGGCTGACAAAGGAATGAAAAGGAGAGAAGAGACAGTTTTAGAAATTATTTTATTCCTTGTTCTGGTGATTTTTACTTTGCACATTTTGGAATGCATATCTGAGCTCAAATCTGACAGATTCTGATACAGTGGCAAGTGGAGCCCAGGAATCTGCACTTTCATAAACACACCCAGGGGATTCCTTGGAAGTTAAAAAAAAAAAATGATGAAAGACTATATACATTACAGTTAGTTCCTTATGAGATTAGTCCACTGAAAACATCTCTTTACTCTGAGAAGCTACCAGTAAAATGTTTGTGTTCCCTTAAATGATTGGATATAAACTCTTGAGTGCCAGAACTTCATTTGACTTATTTCTATATTCCTTTCCTCTAAAATAGGGCTTAGCATGAAGTAGCCATTAATAAAGGTTTGATGCATGAAAATACACATGTTAAAAATCAGATAAATCACTGATATTAGATTCTATCAGACATCAGTCTCCCTATGCAGCATGCATTTGGGAGGTTGGAGGTACAACATATTCCTGTAATATTAAAAAGAGACTCAAGCCTTAACGTAAAGTTCTTTATTCATTTACTCTACACTTTTGGACAGTTATTTAAATATACATATATGTTGCTTATTGTTAGTCACCATCAAGTCAACTGTGACTCATTGCAACCCCATGTACAACACACACACACACACACACACACACACAAAATGCTGCCTGGTCCTTCATCAACCTCACAAGTGCTAGCATGTTTGAATACTTTTTTGCAACCACTATGACAACCCATCTCAATGACAGTTTCCCATGCCTTTGTTGGCCCTCTGCTTCACTAAACATGATGTTCTTCTCCAGCAATTGCTTCTTCCTAAAGAAATGTCCAAAACAAGCAAATCAGACAGTGTTATGTTCTGATCCATAAGACTATCTGTGCCCTTTCTTCCTAATCTGTCTTATAGACTGGAAGCTCCACTGAAACCTATTTACCATGGATGACTCTGTTAGTACTTAAAATAATGGTGATATGTATAGCTTCTAGATCACAGCAGCATTTAAGCCACCATAATACAACAAACTGACATAGATAGATAGATAGATAGATAGATAGATAGATAGATAGACAGGTGATAGATACAGATATAGATACAGATATAGATATAGATATAGATATCCATCAGCTTGAAGTATATAGTGAGGCTGTGGTTCTCCACTGAGAGCACAGTCCTGGTTGACAGCTTCTTTAATGCTATATCTTGACCACTGGGGCCAAGGTTCCACCACTCATCTGTCAGTTTGTCATACGGTGGTGCCTTGCATGTTGCTGTGAATCTGGAGGATACACCACCAGTATTTCCAGTACCACCAGCAGTTTCACACATAATGGATAATGGACAGGTTTCAGCACAGTCTCCAGATCAAGACAGACTGAAAAGAAAGATGGGACTATCCACTTCATAAAGAAGTGGCCAGTGAAAACATTATGAATATCAGTGAAATACTGTGATAAATTGCTAGAAAACTTTATGAATAACCCTGAAACATTGTCTGATATTGTGGTAGAAAATGAGTCCCTCAGGTTGGAAGACACTCAAAATATGATTGGGAAAGAGTTGCCTTTTCAAAATAAAGTCAACCTTAATGATGTGGATAGAATAAAGCTTTTATGACCTTCATTTGTTGACGTGGAATGACTTAAAATGAGAAGAAACAGCCATAAACATCCATTGGTAATCAGCACGTGGAATGTACAAAGTACAAATTTAGGAAAATTGGAAGTTATAAAGGAAATGAAATGCATACAGATTGATATTCTACATATTAGTAAGCTGAAATGGACTGGTATTGGCCATATTGAATCAGATAAACATATGGCCTACTATACCTGGGTTGATAAATTGAAGAGAAATGGCATTACATTTATCATCAGAAAGAATGTTTCAAGATCTATCCTGAAGTACAATATTGTTCGTGATAAGATAATACCCATACCCAAATAAGGAAGGCCAGTTAATACCACTATCCTTCAAACTTATGCACCAGCCACTAAAGCCAAAGATGAAGAAATTGAAGATTTTTACCAACTTCTGCTCTCTGAACTTGACCAAACATGCAATGAAGATATACTGATTGGAACACAAAACTTGGAAATAAGAAGAATCATTTGTAGTTGGAAATTATGTCCTTGGTGATAGAAATGCTGCCAGAGATCACATGATGGAATTTTGTAAGACCAATGACTTTTCATTGCAAATACTCTTTTTTTTCAGCAACATAAATGGAAGCTATATATGTGGTGCTTACCAGATGAAGTTAAAAGAAATCCATTCAACTACATCTGTAGAAAGAGGTAATGGAGAAGCTAAATATCTTCAGTCAAAACAAGGCCAGAAGCTGACTATAGAACAGACAATCAATTGCTCATATCCAAGTTCAAGTTGAAGCTGAAGAAAATTAAAATGGGTCCTTTAGCCAAAATACAATCCTGATAAAATCCAATCTAAATTTAGAGATCATTTGAAGAACAGATTTGATGTATTCAAAACCAGTCACCTAAGACCAGATGAGTTGTGGGATGATATCAAGAAAATCATACATGAAGAAAGCAAAAGATCATTAAAAAGACAAGAAAGGAAGACAAGACCAAAATGAATGTCAGAAGAGACTCTGAAACTTGTTCTTAAATTTAGAGTAGCTAAAGCAAATGGAAAAATGACGAGATAAAAAGCTGAACAGAAGATATCAAAGGGCAGCTTGAGAAGACAAAGTAAAATATTATAATGAAAAGTGCAAAGACCTGCAGTTAGAAAACTGAAAGAGAACACGCTTGCTATTTCTTGAGTGAAAGAAAAAAAAAAAAAAAAA